>NW_026057586.1:57363780-57679024 GCF_023721935.1 Panthera uncia | reverse complement strand
CCCCCCCCCCCCCCACCGCCCCCACCGGTCAGATGCAGCCGGGCGCCCCACGTGTCTGCGGCAGGAAGCGGTCCTGGGGGCCAGGAGGTGGCCCTGGGGCTCTGGCTACAGCGGCGCCCCCCCAGGGACAAGTGCCGCTGCCTTCCAGGTGACCCGCGAGAGACCCCGGCAGCTCTGAGTGCTCCCCACGCTAACTCCGCGCCGCATGCATCACACCACCCGTGACTCACAGAAAGGAAGCCTTGGGGTTGCTTCCTTCCAGAAGGCATTACGGGCAGAGCTTTGTCCTGTGCGGAGGCACCTGGCTGGGCGGGCCCAGAAGAGGCGCACGAGCCATTTCGAATCCCGCCCTCTCCATCTCATCTCCCGCAATATCCTGAAATGGCTTGCCACATCTGTTTTTAGCCTACTAAAAACCTTTCTAAATTGGGTTCCTTTTAGTGTCTTTTTCACTGCTTGGACTGGTGTCAAGTTATTATTTTGCTACCAAAAAAAAAAAAAAAAAAAAAGGTAAGAGGAAGGTATGCTTTTCTAGATGCAGCCTTTCCATGCCTGGGGAAATCTGGGGCCTGAGTCACCTCCTGGCCTCTAGGGTCTGCATACAGAGATGTTAGGCCCAATGGTTTGAGGGGCACCTGTTGGAGCCCAGGGACCGCAGAACCAGATGTTTCTTTCCGCTGATCTCTCGCCAGGCTTGGCTGCCTTTTGCAGCGGGCGCTACCTGCCCAGCTTCTAGGACAGGCTGTGCCTCCCATGCACTCTGATTATGGAAGGCAACAGTCTCCATCCTGGAAAGCAAGGCTCTGATCAGGCTCATCTAATTACCTGGGTGCCCCAGGGCTGGTTCCACCGGGTTATCAACCAGGCATCAGCCTCTGGGCGCTGCTGCCTGCCCATCACCAGGGAGAGCTGCCGGGGTGCAGGAGGAAATCTCTGCCTCCAAGATGATGTGGGCGTGTCTTTGTTGGCTTTAAAATTCACAAACATGAAACAGGACAGAAAGCAGAATAGTTCCGGCATTTCTAACTGCCTAAAATAAAGAAAAAAAATCTTCGAAGCTGATCATTTTCAACCAGCAGCCCAGATGATCCCATATACAGTCAAGTCAAAGGACCCCTAGGGGTTTTATGCTCCTTAGGCTGGCAGCGCATTACCATTACCGACGGGGCATCCTGACATCTCTTGAGCAGGTTCTCAAACTTCAGCAGGCAATGGAATGCCCTGGAGGGCTTGTTAAAACAAGCAGGGCGCCACCCCAGTTTCTGATTCACTGTGGGGCCCCAGAATTTGTATTTCAGACCAGCTCCCAGGTGGCGCTGCCGGCCTGTGGACCACACACCGAGTAGCCGGATTCGGACAACAGGCAAGTTGACTGCAGAGTCTGGCTCTCATTAAGGCTGATATGGGGCTGGGTAAGGACTCAAGTTTGCTCCACCTTTGGCTCTTCGTCTGTAAAGAGGGGATGATTTCAGTTCCTATGTCAGTCATTCGAAGATTAAGGGAGGGATTGCCAAATTTGTCTGCACATTAGAATCACTTTAGAGGATGGTTATTAAATTCCAGAGCCCAGGCCGTGCTCTGTGCCAATTAAATCATTATTTCTGGGGTGAGACAGAGGCGTTAGTTCCTTGTAGCTTCCCAGGCGACTCCCAAGTGCAGAGAAGTTTGGCAACCACTGTATTAAGGGATATAATGTAGTTAAAACATCTGTTCCAGTGATGTTTCATTCAAATAATGGATATTCTTCTTTTCTTCTTCTTCTTCTTTTAAAGTTTATTTATTTATTTTGGAGAGAGAGAGAGAGAAAGAGAGAGAGAGGCGGAGAGAGAGGAGAGACACAGGATCCCAAGCAGGCTCTGCACGGTCAGCACAGAGCGCAACGTAGGGCTTGAACTCACGAACCGTGAGCCGAAATCAAGAGTTGGACACTCAACTGACTGAGCCACCCAGGCAGCCCTTTTCATTATTAAGTGATAATTTTGTGATCTGGACTACAGGTGATCACGGGACTTCAGAGGGCAAGAAGTCCACAAAAAGTCTAGAGAGGTGAAGTGGGGTTCTCCAGAGAAGGAAGAAGGAAAACGCTTTGACATGTGTGCATGGTTTCTGAGGGGAAAACAAAACCAGTAGAGACTCCAGTCTTCCTTTACTGTTCTTTCCCTGCAAACAATATTCTGGGGACCAGGAGGATTGGGGAACAGTCCAGTCTTCCACAAGGGTGGTTTGATGAACTCTCAACAGAATTTAGGAAATGGTGTCTGTGATTTGCAGGGAGGAGACTCCTATCCAATAGAGCTGGGAGGAGTCCCAGAGAGAGCCAGCTTCCAAACACTCATTTTCAAGACCATTACAGCTGCCGCACTGAAGGCTCTCATGCTTGGATTTCAGCACTGGAAATCACTGCGTTCTCCTGACTGCGGCTGCACAGAGTGGCTCAGGGAGGGCAAGCGACTGGCCAGAGAGGAAGAGCCAGCACCGGTCAGGGCCGGCCTTCCTCCTGTCCCCTTCATTCCTTCCATTTCTCCTGCCCGAAAATAAAGAAACAGAAGAAAGGCAGGCACAGGGAGGGCTAGGGACTTGCTCCAGGAAATGAGCTAGATGGGCGGCGGGCGAGGGAGAGGCTACAGACCCAGGCCCCAGGTTCAAGGCTCTCTGCGCGGAGGCAATTCAAAGCGGATTATAATTTCTGCCAGGTCTGGCTTCAGGAACCGATACCAAGTGGAAAGCAATAATTTTAGCTACCTTGCCTCATCAGGAGCAAGAGAGGGTATGCTGGGCGGGGGCTGGGGGCTGGAGGGAAGAACAGAAACCATTGCTCATTTTTATCCAGGATCACAAACTGCTGTGTTTCTGCTGGTGCCTTCTGTATCACCAACCCTAGCAGCTGGCAGGAAGGAGCCTGGGGCAGAATGGGAAGGTCTATTTACGTGCACTGTGCATGGGTCCCAGGACTCATTTTGCTAAGAAACTCATGAGTAAGAAGGCTTACGGAATTGAATGTGAGCTCTTAAACTGGGGGCACCATAGTGTGATCTAATAAACACATCTGTAAAGGGGTAGAAGAGAAGAAAAAGAAAAAGAAAAAGTTACTGTTAAAAGTTTTCATTTGTCAAGAGGTTTTCAACAGCCTTTTTAAAAAAAAAAAAACAAAAAAAAAAAACAAGAGCCATCCAAAGACAGAACGACCACAGTCCTATGTTCAGGGCCAGCTGAGTACAGCTCTGATAGAGATCTGGGATAGCAAGAGCTAGAACACTGCTACAAGCACAGTTACCAAAAAGAGCCCTAGCCAAGAACAGCTGGCAGCCAGGATCCCAAGAGAACAGATTTATTATGACCCCTCCCCCAATTTTTTATAGTGCTCTCGCAGCAATAAAAACATTCATTCATTTAAATACCCTGAAGATACAGATTGCTTAGGTCTCAGTGTGATGGAGTCATATAGACAAGCAATTGCTTTATTTTTCTTGCCAGTTAGCTTGTGGTGTCGTAGCCAGTGACTTACGCTCTGGGAGCCCCAGTTGTCTCCCGTGGAAAAGAAGACAATAGCACTGATTTCTTAGGGAGGTTGGGAAGATCACCTGAGATAATACATATCAATACTTTGCACAAGTACCTGGCTCATAAGAGGGTCCCTAGTTCCTAGTTCCTAGTTCCAGACCTGCTTCCTATGGCCCTGGGGCTTCCCTTGGGCAACGTCCTTGAAAACCGTTTCAAAACTGGCACTAGATCCCGAACTTCCGGAGGTCGGGAAAGTTTGAATTTGAGAAAAGCACTTCATAGCCTGAGTAAATCCCCCTTTCACGCCTTCAAGCTCCTGTTGAACTCCCCTCCCCACCTGCAAAGCTTCTGGCTTTCTATCTGGTTTGCCAACCACACCGATTAATTGATGTTACATACACTGCCTATAATGACGCACAAGGCCACACCCATGTCCGTAACGTTCGTTTTCACCAACCGCAAAGAAACGCATGGGCTGATGTGACTCTTGTGGCATTTTCAATGTCCACTTGTAGACCACCTGAGGAATCTGTCTTGTCCCTTTCTCTCTACTTCATGTGGATGAATAGCGTCCTAGATCTAGAGTCCAGCTAGATCAGTCAGCTCCACATATATCCAGACGGCTTGTCCTCATCTTCTTCAGTAGATCTGGCTTTGTCTTTTAGCTATTCCCCAAATGTAAGTCCTCCCGCCATAGGAGGGACATTCCCCACTGCTAAGGACAACAGAAAGAGCGGGTCACATACTCTAAAGATCATTCTGAAAGATGAGTTTCAGAAACCTTTTAAGCAATGATAACATCACGTGCGTATCTATATCTACATCTGCATCTATATTTATATCTACGTATCTCCCGAGGCGATATTTCTTAGAGTGAAATCTGATATATTTTTTGAGAAAAAGAATCCATATTTTTGTCTCTCATTGGGAGTCTTCATTTGTACCAGGGTAACAATTTAGATCTACACGGGACTTCTCAGTTCATAAAGTTTTCTAACTGTTGACTTGGTGCGAGTCGCAAAAAGAGCTCTGGCTAGACCATACGGAGGTTACCATCATTCTAAGTTCTAGAATGATCGGACTGCATGCCACCTTGCACTAATTTTGTGGGGCCATAGCATTATCTCTATTTTATGAATACATAATCTGAAGCTTGGAGATATGAAAAGACGGACTTAGAAATTTAGGTGGTCGACACTGTGCCTTCGATGTAGCCAAGCCTGTGTCTGAGCTCACGACAGTGGCATCTAGGCTGTCCTGCCAATCATCCAGACAGCCTCAAAAGCCCACGATGAGCAGAACCCAAACCAGGCATCGCTGGGGTAAAGAGAGGAATGAGCTATGGTTCTAATGCTTGTGAAGAGACAGGTATGTAAATTACAAATCTGACTCTGACTCACAGCAGAATGAGAGGCAAGCTTAGTAGTCATGGATACATTCCCCAGAGCCAACTGTTTGGGTTCAAAGCTTGGCCTCTTTTTTCGGCTGTGTGACCGTTGGCATGTTACCAAACCTCTCTGTGGCTCCGTTTCTCCCTTTGTAAAATGGGGATAATCATAAAGTTTTATCAAGATTAACTAGATTCTTGTTTGTAAAGCTCTGAGAACATGCTTGGCACAAGTGAATGTTTGTGAAAACTAACAAATAAAAACTGCTATTGGAAGTCAGAGGAAAGAATATTAATTCTAAAGGAAGAGATTCAAACCTGTACAAGGGAGACTACATCACAGATGAGAACAGAAAGATGAAGTTCAGTTTCCATGGGTGGACGGACTAGGGAAGGCGTTCTAAATGGTGAAAGTTGGCAGAGGCATCTCCAGGAAGCCTGAGTGGTCTGGAGTCCCTGTCGGGCTGGCGGGAGGGGGTGGTGGTGCCCGGAAGGATGGGATTCTCCCAACAGCAGTTAAGTACGGTTCCCGTTTCGTGGTCTCCAATTGTTCTGACACTGTCCTGGCTAACTTTGGTGCGATGATTTAAAATAACAGAAATGGTGTAGGGATAGAAGGTGTGTATTCGAGCAGTGGAGGAGAATGCAGAAAATGGATTTCTGCAGGACCAACATTTTTAAAGGGTACTTAGTCCCTTTGTGTGAGCGTGCATAATCACTGGAACCACCTCGGGGCTCTGTGCAGCCAAGCCAGCTGCCGTGCAGGGTGGACTGCTAAGTGCAGAGTGCAAGCCGGACGTTGGGATGCATGTATGAGTGGGTTGGGTACAGGGGAGCTAGGGACAGGTGATTGCCCAGGTTCACATGTCAGGCATCTCTGTCACCAGCCGCTGGGTAGACAGCAGACAGCGGCCTGCAAAAGCCAGATGGGGTGATCACCATAACGGATACACCTCAGGGTTCCTAGAGCAGGTGAGCTCAGGGACTTGGCCAGATGCCTCTCCTAGGCTCCCAGGATGTGACCTCTTGGGATTAGTTACAGACCAGAAATGTTCTTGAAAACACACCCATACACACATTCTGTTAGGCAGAGGTATCTAACATTTTATTTTTAAGGACCACTGATAAAAAAGGCTTTTCTAACCTCTCTTGAAAAATATATTTAATGATGACACAGCATGGTGTAATGGCAAGAGGCCCGGTTGGCATGCAGGAGGGCTTGGG
Organism: Panthera uncia; assembly: GCF_023721935.1. Classification (NCBI taxonomy): domain Eukaryota; kingdom Metazoa; phylum Chordata; class Mammalia; order Carnivora; family Felidae; genus Panthera; species Panthera uncia. The sequence goes on along the minus strand of NW_026057586.1, from coordinate 57,672,912 downwards.
GCTAATTCTAGCTGTATTACAATCTAGCTGTGTGACCCTGTGAAAGTCACAGGAACATCCTGGTCCTCGGTTTCCTTATTTGTAGAAGAAGGTAAGTAGATTACACGACTGTTAAAATGATCTCAAGTTTGAGAATGATCCAATTACATGACTCTAGAATGAGTTTCTTTGGAAGCCACATTGCATTAGCGGTCAAGAGTGTGGTTCTGGAGTTCCAGTCGTGAACTGACAGTTACCAGCTGTGGAACTTTGGGCCAGTTTCTTAACATCTGAAGTCTTTAGTTTATTATCTGGGAAATGGGGACAGCACAATGCCTGTATCACAGAGCCATGGTGAGGGTCTAGAGACCCACCACATTGGTTAGCCTGTGAGGAATTTCCACTAGCTCTTAGTGGGGGTTGGCATTGTGCCCTCTTACCATTGTGTCAACACCTCTATTATTAAAAAGGGAATAGCTCATAGTCTAGCACACTGGGTGCTCTATTGATTACAACAGCTCGCACTCTCTAGTCTATGCCAGGATAAGGAAGACAATGAGTTTTAATTTCAGAAGCATGGATCTGGGGTAAATTCCTCTGAGATACTCTGGGATATACTCTTGTTCCAATGAATCTCTTTGGGAAGGTAAATAGCTCTAAGGGTGAAGGAAGCACGAAAGAGGATCCTCTATGAGTCACCGGCCTCCCTGGGGGCCTCAATATCTTCATCTGTTCCTTTGCACTCTTCCTTAGGTCATCACAGGAATTGCTAAACAGAGCAAGAGACTTTGAAGAATTTAGGCACCTGCCTAATTCTTGACTGTACATTATATAAGTGTATCCTAAGTTTGGGAAATAGGTGCTTCAACCAGTTGAATGGATTGAAACGTCTACAAACTCACTCTTGTTTTTGGACTCTCTACCCTGTAACATCAGAAATGAATCTATCATTGGTGAGATGATGAACGTACCATGCTTTTCTACAAGAAAAATTCTCTGTCCTTCTATAATTTTAAGTGATAAGGGTTCTGTTTCTATTTCAAGGTAGAGAGTCTGAAGCTAAGAGAGGTAAACCCCAAAAGAATGAAGTTGTGCATAGTCACAAAACCATTCATTGAACTATTTCGCATCTTTGGCCCTCTTCTCTGGGAGGCCCCCAACATTGACTCACATATGTACTTGGCCAGATAACCCCAAGCCTTAAAAGGCAGAGCAAGGCCTCAGAAGATGAAGTTAGCAGGTCGAAAAAGTAGACGTGGGAAAAACTTTTTGCATTCCAGATAGGACACCATTTACTGTGGGTTTCGACAGATTATTCAAGAATAGGATATACCTGCAGTGTGCAAAGTAGGGGAAAAACCAATTTCCGAGTGCTCATGTGAGCAGAACAAAGGTGGAGGCCTACTGCAGCCTTGAGATCATCCCATATTTCATGCAATTACGCTGCCAACAAACTACAGCTGTATGCTGCCTGTGCAGGTACAAACGTGACCGGGGCTGCGCTATAAAAGCCTCAGACTAGGATGCTCTTGTCCCAGGTGCACTGTCCATCTGCTACACACTCGGGCCCTCCACACTCTTAAGCATTTTATAGACACTAGGGCAGGTGACCACCTCCATGCACCCCGGAGACAACTGCAGATACATTTCGTAACAGAGACGAGAGAGGGTCTAAGGCCAGCCCGGTAAAACAGGGAATATGGTGGAAGGACCGACACCGATGAACACGAGGATTTTCCAGGACCTGCCAGTTCAGCAAGCGACAGGGCTTGACAGTAATGACCATAAAAGCCAGCACTCCGGCAAAGTCATCTGCATGGGTTTGGCCACACTGAAAGAGCTGAGCTGCACGCAGCTGGCAGTTACCCAGGGAGCCAGGAGAGTTTATTTGGAGAAACACTTGTTATTCAGACCTGCAAATTTGCTTTCATCCTATAATATCCTGCCACTGTGGCAATATTGGAGATGGCTGATAGGAACGCATCAGATAACTTAGAGCGGGTAAAGCATTGGCTCCCAAGCCTGATTTCTAACTCATCATCAGCTGGGTAAAAAAATCACTTCGCCTTTTTTTTTTTTTATTGAAAGGGACAAATGGATTAGGACGAACTGTTAAGAACTTAATGCAAAAGGGTTCATTAGGTGGGCTGAATGTAGATTTACTTCTGTCATAACCAACAGAGCTGCAGTGAACTTCATTCACGTCCATAATGAGCGTGTTGTACGCACATGTGTGACTTAAGATTTCAGCCTGTTCTCCCAACATGGAAGAAATCAAGGGAAGGAGATCAATAAAGAGAAATCTCCCTTGTACCAAATAGGTTATTTTGCATTAGCTTATATTCTTTTGTAACTATTCTTCCACTTCTTCAAAAACATTTACTGACTATTTTCTAGTACTTTCTATGTGTCTGGCCTTTTGGGACTCACAGATGAGATAGGCTAGTCTTTGCTCACAGAGGCCTGGGGTCTGGTGGGGGAGGGCAAAATGGTACCCAAAGGTGTGTTGTTCTCTCTTGTGTGCAACTGTGTGTCATGCCTTTAATATTGGATTGTAAATGTCTTTTTTTTAAACCTTTAAAAAATTTTTTTAATTTTTATTTTTAAGAAAGAAAGAGAAAGAGAGAGTGCTAGCAGGGAAGGGACAGAAAGAGGAGACACAGAATCCAAAGCAGGATCCAGGCTCTGAGCTGTCAGCCCAGGGCCACCCATACAGGGCTTGAACTCACAAACCGTGAGATCATGACCTGAGCTAAAGTTGGATACTTAACCAGCTGAGCCACCCAGCCGCCCCTGGATTGTAAATGTCTTAAAGGCGGGGATCTTCCCTTCTGTTTTTCTGGCCCTCACCTACAGCAGGTTGAGAGGTCATCTGATACCTGCACGTTAAGGAATTGTCCCAGAAGAGCCACAGGAGAGATGGACAAAGACTCCAAGGGGTTAAGATTTCTGCCGTGGATGCCATCAGAGAAACAGGAGGTGTGTGAAAAAGATAGGGAGCCTGATCCTGTCTTCCCCACAGGAAATTCATTAATTCGCTGCGACAATGCATACAGAATCCAGAAGACACAATGGTCTGCACCTAGATCGAACGACAGCTGGTTGTTCCCAATAAGGCAGACAGCATTTCTGAAACTGAGGTAAGGATGTGCAAGTAAGGGAAGGAGGGAGGCAGAGAGAGAGAGAGAGAGAGAGAGAGAGAGTGTGAGAGAGAGGAAGGTAGAAGGAAAGAGAGAGATATGAATATATTTGGGAAGAAACTTGGATCAGGTGCAGGGATTGTGGCAGTTCTGAAAGAGGTCTAGTCTAGTTACCCAAGTGAGCAAATGTGGAGGAGGGCAATAGCTAGTCTTAAAAAAAAATGTACGTATTACACACACACACACACACACACACACACACACACACTTGCTCATATAAACACGCATATTTATTTACAGGCACACTATTAGAAATTTTCTGGAAGTTGGGGTTAGCATTAGAGGTATCATATTTTACATAAGAAACTTCATTACTTTAAGCCCTAAAATGCAGTACTTAGAATTTAATTTAAAACATGGGGTGCCTGGGTGGCTCAGTTGGTTAAGTGGCCGACTTTGGCTCAGGTCGTGATCTCAACAGTTTGTGACTTCGAGCCCTGCATTGGTCTCTGTGCTGACAGTTCAGAGCCCAGAGCCTGCTTCAGATTCTGTGTCTCCCTCTCTCTCTCCCCCTCTGCCACTCATGCGTCCTCTTTCTCTTGCTCTCAAAAATAAATTAACATTAAAAAAAATTTTAAAAAGGACATAATAAACCTTCAGTAAGATTGAAGAATAAAGTTACGTGGTTTTCTCCTTGCTTTATTCTGAGAGTATCTGTTTCCTTTAGTCTCACATTTTTCAAAATTGTCACTCAATTTAGTAGTCAATGAAGTGTCTCCTAGTGAAATGAATTTATTCTGCAACTGTATCCATTTTTGCATGTCCTTTATACCACAGTTTACCTTTCAATTAAATAAACTGGCTATCCAAACTGGGTTGATGGGCCTTAAGTAACAATCAGGGTTCTCTAACGGATCTGGGGAGAGTAAGACAACTGTTTCTGTGCATAAGGAGATAGTTTTCCAGATGCAAAAGTCATACTTGCAGCTACACAGAACATGATGGGGTGTACATAGATATCTCTATTAGATGACTCTGCAAGAGTTCTCCAAAGGAGCCACATTCTCCCCAAACCCCCTCCCTGCGGCATGCAAAGAGACAGATGTGGTGCTGCCGGTCAGAAATGTGTGTGGAAGGGAAGACTGCTTGATTGTGCCGGTTGCTAACCCAAGGCATCGTTATAGACATTTTTGAGAACTTTCGAAAAGAGTACCTTCTCTCAAAATCCTAATTTACTGTAGTCAGATTAGATCATTTTTGAAAAGAAAGTTTATAAATTATAAACCGGCATCTTTACGGTCTGCACAAATTAAATATACATAGAACACCGACAGAATTCGTCCCGGTTGGCATTTAATCACCCACTGCAGTATTCTGCTCCAGACCTACAAAATTCATGTATACTAGTGCGGAATAAATAGGAGTGGACAGCTCTGTCCTGAGGAAGAGACCCTCCTGTCCTTCTACTGAATTCATTCCCTTTTGAGAATCCAGACTCCACACTTTCCTCCCCGCTGCTGGTGTTCAGAGCGGAGGCAGTGAGCACCAGGGAGGTCCCGAGGCCACGGGCATTAAAACAGATCTGAGCTGCAGATGCCGTCTGTTATTCAAATGGGTCTCCAGCCAGAACGTAAACAAGAAACATACAAACGCTCCTCATATAAACACGGAATTTTAGAGGTCACTGGGCCCATTTCTGTTCATTGCGAGGATGCGTAAACTAAGGCCGGGCGGTGAGAACCCGCTTGGTTTAGTCCCTGAGAGATGCCCCCAAGGCCCTAGTGTTCCCCTCTGTCAGTTCTGCAAGGCCTCTGGCTCCCGGCCGCCCCAGATTCCTGTGCAGCTTGGTCCTGCTGCCACCGACCTCATCTTGCTGACATCCTCCCCGATTCGTACCTTCTTCCTAAGACAGGAGCATGCCAGCTCCTACTCCAGGCTGACCCCCTTCCCCGGCGTTCCTGGGCCTCCCTAAAATAGCGATTTGTCCAACTTCCTTAAGTCTCTCAGCCCAGGGCCTTGCTCCTATTGTCACCGGGGAAAACGGACACCATCAGGAGAGGGTGCTGGTTCAAGTTTTCTCTTTATGTTTTGGTTCCGTTTATTTAAATGCACCCTCGTCCGTCTCTGTTCTCCTGGCTCAGAGGAAACGCTGTCACCTCTCATAAGGATGAACTGAAGACCAGCGCTCTGGATGCCCTGCTTCCTGCCCCCTTGGGGAGAAAACTCCCTTGGCTGTCCACGTGCTGATGTTCAGTTTCTCTCCCTCTCCCGATTCTTTCCTCAACCCATGATACTTTCAAAGGCCTTCCACCTTTAAAATAGCCTTTGATTGTTCAATGGTCCTCTGTCTGCTGCCATATTTCTCTCTCTCCCCTACTCAGCTAAGCCTCTGATGAGCTCCCACTCTGTCTGTGTGTTCTCGTTTTCTGCTGTGGCCTTGACTCTGCAGACTGCCTTCCGTCCTCCCTGTCTGTTGTGCCTACAGGTCATTAGGTCACTCGACCTCCGTTTCACCCACTCATGCTCTCTAATGTGTTCTTGACTTCCTTCTGGGGAACTTCTTCCTCCCTACGGGGTGGCTTGCCATTTAGGGGCCCTGGCCAGCGAGGGATGAGCATATGAACCAACCTGGAGGAGTCAGATGCTCTGGTCCCTGTAATGTGAACCCTGAGCACAGTGAAAACGGGCCGGAAGTTGTCGGCACGCGTCCTCTCCGTGCCGGCACCTTGACCAGACTGGCCATGAGGCGCCTCCTCCACTCACTGGCCCTCTGGAGTTGGTGCCTTGTTTCCTGTCTGTTTGCAAGCCATATTCTTCACATCAACGTGCTGAGCTCCTAATGTTCTTCCAGTAAATTTCCCTTTGGCTTAAATGAGCCTGAGTTGATTTCTGTTGCATATAATTGAAGGGCTCGGATAGGTCTTCCCTCTGAAGCTACTCAGGCAGAAGGTTACCAAAGACTTTTCCTTGTTACATCCAATGGCTATCTTTTTCTGCCTTACATACTCTCCTTCTGCAGGACCTCCACTATGTCCCCTTTTCCACGTCATTCTGTCACTCAATCCTTCAGGGGCTGGCTCTCTGCTTCCCACTCCTCAAGTGCACACCCAGCTCTCTGTGATAAACATTCTTGCCATGTTCATTTTGAACACATCTCCGCAGTCTCCCCTGGGGAAACTAAGGGAAACTATGTCTCTGCCTAGAGCACCCTTTCTTCCCTTCCTTTCTTCCCTTGCTGATTAAACCCTAGTTGCTGCCCCCGCACTCAGCTCCATAGACCACATTCCTCCGGGAAGCATTTATTAGCAAACCCCTCCAACGTCACCTTCCAGTCTGACGGGAGGTGACTCTTGTATGAACTACCCGAGCATTCTGAAACCTCTGTCATAGAATTGGGTCCCCCTGTTTGCCTCCTCATTCCTGTGGACATGCTTAACGTACCTGTGTAGCTCTGGCCTCTTGTGTCTACATACATTGACAGGTATCCTGCACTGGCTTGTTCCCTGAAGGAACCCTCCCCCCCCTCCACCTTGTCAGTGATTTTCCTCTGTCCCCGTGCCCCTTTCTTTACCTGTGCCTTCCATCTTTGCTTCCAATTACATCTTCTTTTCAGACCCCCAACTCTGCTCATGTCCACCGCATCACCACCACCACTGCCTGCCCACATGGGTGCTCTCCCCATTATAGTCACATCCCGACCTTTTCTCACCTCTGGGTGCCGTTCCATCTCCTTTCTTTGATTTACGTCCCCAAGAACAAGCTACGTACCAAAGACAGGGAGCGGGGGCCTTGTGGAATTGTGGAGAGAGCACGGCCTTTGGAGTGAGACATTCTAGACATTCCAGCTCTGTGGCCTTAGCCAAATTATTTAACCTCACTGAGCTTTAGTTTGCTAACTTTGAAAATAGAAATCTTTCCATGTATCTCATAGGGTGGCCATGCTAATTCAAAGAAGTAAGGCTTGTTCAGTCATTTAGCAGAATGCTTGGCACAGAATAGGTGCTCAATATATTTTGCTGACCTACCTTTCCCTAGAGGTACCTGGCCTCTCTGCAGCTTTTGTCAACACTGCTTACCTTCTCCTTCTCGTTGAAACTGTATCGTCTCTTAGTCACGATCGTGGAGTCTCTTGGTTCTTACCTAATTTCTCTTATACGTCATTTTCAGTCTCCATTCTGAGTCCCTCTTTCCCTGTCTGCCCCGAGATACAGATATTCACTGGTACTCTGTCTTTAGTCCTTCTCTTCTCCCTGTTTTTTTTGCCCACGAATGCCATGCTTCTGTTACAGTGGTTATCACCTTGCATTATAACTTTTTGTCTGCCGGTCTTTCTAGCTGTTAGATCATGTCATGTCTTTCCATCTTGTTATCCTTTGTCTAGTCCAAAGCCTAGCACACAGTAGATACTCCGTAAACGAAGGGAGAATCACACATTTAATAGTCTCTATGTCTTCAGCACATGTATCCCTCCAGAACTTTCTGGAAAGCCCCGCATTGTTCATTCAGCATCTCAAAGTCAGCATGTCCAATATGAATCATGCTAGTTTCTTCCTAAACTTGCCTTTCTTTTTGGGGGGCTGAGGCAGAGAGAAGGGATACATACTCATTCTTGGTCAATATTCTTTATAGCATTCCAAGTCACAACGGTAGAAACCTTGTTGCATAATTCAGTTCTTTTCCCTTATTAGCATCCCCAAATCACACCCAAATTGTGGGTCTCCCATAAATTCCCAATGCCACGGCCACAACTCAAGTGCACATCATCTCTCACTGAGAGTCTGAAAGTCTTGCTCCAACCTTTGTCTCCATGCCTTCGGTCACCTTTCTGCAGTGGCTGCTAGAACTGCCTTTCAAAAGCACTAATTAGAACACACGATTCACCAGCTCGGTGCCTTCTGTTACAACAAACACAGCACCTCACTTTCTACCTTTGCCTCTGCCTTGGAAAGCCGCAACTAGCCCTCCAGACTCAGCTGTACTTCCCCATCAGATCTCACAGCTGTGTCAGACTACTCGCTCCTTCCCATCTTGCCATCTACTCCCTTTCTCTGTGTTTTCCTTTTTTTAAAAATTCTTTTTAAATGTTTGTTTATTTTTGAGAGACAGAGTACATGCAGGGGAGGGGCAGAGAGAGAGGGAGACACAGAATCCGAAGCAGGCTCCAGGCTCCGAGCTGTCAGCACAGATCCCAACATAGGGCTCGAACTCACAGACCGCGAGATCATGACCTGAGCCGAAGTCGGACACTTAACCGACTGAGCCACCCAGGCGCCCCTCTGTGTTTTCTCTACAGTGGTTGCCTGTTCCTTGAGGACAAGTGCATCATAAACATCTTTGTATTTCTTAATGCCATAGATATGGTAAATATATCATTAAATGTTGGAGACCCTGGGCTGAAAAGGGAGTAGAAAGCCAACCTTTGGGTTTAATTTGCGAACAAGACAAACTGGGCTGTTTCATGAATTTTCTAACTTTTAAAGAGGGGAACTGAGAAAATCTTTGGGCAGAGAAAACCTCAAAGGCTCAGTGGGGCAGCTAGGGAAGCATCCTTCCTGGAGGAGCTGGCTGGCATGGAGGGGTCTATAGTGGGTCCCTCTCCTCCTGCTGATAGCTCAGTCCTTTGCCTCCTGGGTGATATGCTGGGGGTAGGTGATGTGAAGTGTGGCAGTGCCTGGGTGGGAATCATCACATACTATAGTGCCGACTACCTCTTTTCCCCCTAGTTTTTGTTAAAGTTACAGAGGGAGGTAAGGCTTGAACCAGCTACATTAATACGATCTTTGACATGGTTGATGGTAAATCGAAATGGAGAGGAAGGTTTGTTGAACGAGTATAAATTAATCAAAGGCGAGTACTATAATTAACCAGCTCATAAAATATCCATCTTAAATATCCAGTTCATTAAAAAGATCTATAAAAGGCAATGGTGAGAGTTCAAGACAGAAAAATTTTAGTTATGTCTATATAAAAAGAACTTGTCTCTTCCCTTTCAGGTATGAGTTTGATGTCTTGGAAGAACTCCAGAGATTTTATACAAATATTGTTGGTATTTTGTACCTTTAGGCATTACCTATGTTATTCTTACTATTAACCAATATTTCCACATTTTATAAAGGGGCAACCTTGCCTCTCTCTTGCTTCGTTCGTTGATCCTAAATCTGGTAACTTTTGGAGAGAAGCAGATGTTCTTTGTTGTACCTGACAGGGGACACTTGGAATCTTAATATACCTTCCTTGCATGTGAATTAGAACGTTAATTCTGACATAAAGCGCTCATCTTACACTTCTTTCTTTTGTTATTCTTTTAGTGACAAGTGTTACGAAAGAAATCAGAGGGCAGCTTCTTTGGTTTGATAATAATCTTTAAAGCATCCATTTAGGTGGTTCTGTGCATCCTCTATATTGAGAGAGGCTAACACCTCTGGCCTTCACTTCCTTTAGACCCAAAACCCTTTATCACCTGTTATCAGAACTATTCAGAGCAACTCAAAGATAATTTTCCTATATGACTATCAGACCTCATTTGGATTTTTAATAAACAGTCACATTCTAATGAGGTCTTCATAAAACTGACTAAATATGTTTAGAAATCATTAGCTTAAATTACCAGCGCAAAAATCTCCTTTGGGAGTCCTGCAGATTTGGTTATAAGACTTTTGGCAGATGGATTAGCCCAACAGCACAACAGAGTTTCTGAATCTCCACACAAACGGTGTAAATGGGAATGCCTGGGAAACAGGCGACTGGATAAAAAGCGAAATGTCCCTCAGGTGGGTTCATTAAAGAGGGAAAACAATCACAGCACATTCCAGAGCAATTGAAATGCCAGGTGTGCAGCCATCGGCAGGTGCCAGGCAAACTGACAAGGGTCCCTCCCCAGAACACACCGGCTGAAAGGGGATGCATGGCGGTGACAAGGAAGTCTCAGATAATGACAGGTCCTGGCAGATGTACCGGGACCCCGCTGGAGGGAAGTGCAGCGTCTGTGTCTTCTGCACCAGGTGTGGCAACAGGGAGGGCTTCCCAGAGGCTCCAGCACGGCAATTACAGCCGCCTAATGCAGAGCGCTTCAGGGCAAAAATCAGGGGAAAGCGGGTTCCCAGCTCTGACTTAATGAATCAGCAGCAAGTCTGTGTAAACAAACAGGCATCCGCTTAGCTCATGCCTAATTCATGAAGGACACACCATGTGCAGTAAACATGTTAAGTAGGTAGTGGTGGCCCTTAAAAACCGTGTCATTTTGATTTCTTCGGTGGTTTGTTGTTGCTGTTTTTAAGCATGGAGAATGGGGAAGTAATCTCTAAACAAATGTGCAGGATTAACAACGGGAAGTGGCTTGGAATAAAGGGCAGTGCCTTTTCCCGGAGGGAATGTGACCTCTTGTCAAAACCCCCCCAAATCACACCTGACATTTCAAGGACAGATGCCATTAAATTCATTACTAACTGAAGACAGACCGATCCACCAGGCTGATGGTAACAAGGTGAGGATTCTTCAGGGCTAACCGCATCCCTACAAACCTGGTAAGGATGTGGAAGGATTTTTTTTTTTTTTTTTTTAAATAAGCTTGGGGCGCCTTAGTGGCTCAGTCGGTTGGGCGGCCGACTTCGGCTCAGGTCATGATCTCGCGGTCCGTGAGTTCGAGCCCCGCGTCAGGCTCTGTGCTGACAGTTCAGAGCCTGGAGCCTGCTTCGGATCCTGTGTCTCCCTCTCTCTGACCCTCCCCTGTTCATGCTCTGTCTCTCTCTGTCTCAAAAATAAACATTAAAAAAAAATTTAAAAACAAACAAACAAAAACAAACAAACAAGCTTACCAGACCTAAAATGATGGGTTTCTTTACTCCTGTGGACTTTCATTTATGGGTTAATCTGAAACCCAGTCACCCTCCCCCCTTTTAGCTGCATACTTTTCGCTGGAATTTCCATGGTTACTTGTCCGAAGGAATTGTTTCCGGCAAGAAAACCAACAGTGACTGCCCTGAATGGGATGGGTCCAAGTGCCTGATGGAAGGAACAGACCATCACCTCAGGGCCTTTATTTTTTATTTTTCCAAAGCCAGGTAACTCAGAATGAAGACTAGCTCCCTGCAACATGGGCCATGTCCACGAGACAGTGGGCTTTAGTGGGTGAGCGGTTTTGTTTTGCCTTTTGTCATTGTAGTAATTTCAAGGCACGGTCTTCTTTTGACCTTTCCGCCGAAGAACTATACTGTCCTCATCCCTCCTTAAAGTAATAAAAGGGTTATATGAAACTAGCTCACTTCTTCAGTCACTGTGTCCAGAGGAGAGGAACCTTGGGAATTTCAATTAGGCGAGAAAAGACCATGTAGGCCTTTATTTATCATTTTCTTAAAACCCGTAGTACTTGTTATTTTAAAATGATCTACTTTTCAGACTAATTTACCTTGGGATTATTTTCAGTGAGCTCTGATGCAAATATGTAGAATCTGAGGTGGTGAATAACTTTCAAGGCTGTGACAGCAGTCTGCAGATCTTTTCTTATCAGGCACAGGCAGTCAGCAAATATTTGTGAAATGAAGGATTCCGAATCCATCATACATTTCAGGGAAAGAAACCCAAGTACACGAAAACAGGAAATCTGTAGCTTGGCTGTTTCACATTAACCTAGCATAGGCTAACTGCTCTCTGACACTCAGGTAGAAGAAACCTCCCTCATTCATTTCTTTGGGCAGTTACTGAGTGCCAGAAGGCAGAGACCAAAAATTCTGGTGGCGTTGAACTTTTTTTTTTTTTTTTTTAGTAGTCATTACTGCTTTCATAGCAAAAGAATGAGACAAAAAAGGTAAATATAGACATCACTGTAGGTCTTAGGTGTGTTGGTGGAAAGGTAAGGGTGTCAAAAATACCTATATTTATGAAGTCCTTAGAATGGGGCGGGAAGTTCTCTAACCACCTGACATGTCGAAACTCACTTAATCTTTACAAGAACCCTAGGAAGCAGGTGCTGTGATATCCCCATTGCCCAGGTGAAAGGTGGGTGGGAGAGACATGGGGTGGCCCCTTTTAGGCCAGGTACACGGTGAGCACCAGTCTCTAAGCCAGCTCCCCTGCTCTGTCTCCCAGCAGAGGGAACTGAGACAATAAACAGTTTTTGTACTTTCAGTACATAAAATACTGCTTTGTATGTTTTTATACTTTACATAATGGTGTCAGAGCGTCTACCCAGTGTCTTGTCACTTTATATCCTTTACGTAGAGAAAGTTTTACATTTTTATACGGTCAAATTTCCCCATTCTCTTCTTAACACGAGCTTTAGGTATCGTTGAAACATTCTTTTAAAAAAAGGTCATAAATATTTTCCTTCATATTTTCTTCTACAAGGTTTAAAGCTTAATTTAAAGCTACATTTTGGGTTTAAAAAAATTTTTTTTAATGTTATTTATTTTTGAGAGAGAGAGACAGAGACAGAGCATGAGCGGGGACAGGCAGAGAGAGAGAGAGAGACGCACACAGAATCCGAAGCAGGCTCCAGGCTCCGAGCTGTCAACACAGAGCCCGACGCGGGGCTCGAACTCACAGACTGCGAGATCATGACCTGAGACGAAGTCAGACGCTCAACCGACTGAGCCACCCAGGTGCCCCTACCTTTTGTTTTTTATTTGGCATTTGTTTTTGGTGTTTTATGATTTTTTTCTTTTGTCCACACCGATAAGCAAATTTCCTAGCTCAGTGTATTGAAAAGCTCATGCTTTCCCCACTATTTACACATTTTCCTACATATGGCTATAGTCAACATCTGGGCTATTTTGATCTGTTGGTCTATTTCTCTCTTCCCAATCTGTGGTACCTATAATTTTCTATTTTCCTATGTCCCCGTCTGGTTTTGATATCAAGGTTATACAAGTCTCTTAAAGTGGGGGAGAAGTCTTCCTTTTCTCTTCCCTTCGAATAATTTTCGTAAGATTTGAATTATCTATTCCTTGAATATTTAGTAGAACACACCTGTTAATACTTTGGGGACTGGTGCTTTTCCCTGAGTCAATTTTTAACCATTGTTTACTTTTTAATTAATGCCTACTCAGACTTTTTAAGAAAAAAATTTTAACGTTCATTTATTTTTGAGAGAGACAGAGAGACAGAGATGAATGGGGGAGAGGCAGAGAGAGACAGGGAGACACAGAATTGTAAACAGGCTCCAGGCTTGGAGCTGTTACCTTGGAGCCCGACACAGGGCTTGAACTCAAAAGCCATGAGATCATGACCTGAGCCGAAGTTGGACGCTTAACCAACTGAGCCACCCAGGTGCCCCATAATTTTTGTCCCATTTTGAATCAGTTTTGGAAAATCATACTTGTTAAGAAAATTACCCAACTTCCCTAATTTTTCAAGTTTGTTAGCTATTCATATTATCTATTATGATAAAAGAATCTTTTTCCTATTTCAAATATTGAGAGTTTTTGACTTTTTTTCTTGTACTTCAGATTGCCAGATGTTTGTCTATTTTGTGAATCTTTTCACAAAACCCTTTTGATTCTGTTGATTTTCATGATTGTTTCTTTGCTTTTAATTTAATAATTTTCTGTTCTATTATTTCCTTTTTTCTTTAGTTGTATTCGTTCACATATTTAAAAAAATTTTTTTTACATTTATATTTATTTTTGAGAAACAGAGTGAGACAAAGCGTGAGCAGGGGAGGGGCAGAGAGAGAAGGAGACACAGAATCCAAAGCAGGCTCCGGGCTCCAAGCCATCAGCACAGAGCCTGACGCGGGGCTGGAACTCACGAACCATGAGATCGTGGGCCGAAGTCGGATGCTTAACCGAATGAGCCACCCAGGCGCCCCAACACGTATCTTTTTGATTTAGATGCTTGGTCTTTCTTCTTTTCTAATGACACTTAAAAACATATACACCCTTTTAGGTACCATTTTATCTGCATCCTACAAGTTTACTCTATGATACTATGATTCACAGTTCTTAGGAAGTTCTGATTCATATCAGGGCATTTTGCTTTGACCCATGAGTTGGGGGAAATGCTTTCTCATCTAGATCCTCAGTGAAGACTGATTTGTCTCTTTCTCACTTCCCTGTTCCGGTGCCCAGCTGGCTTCCCTCTTCCACCTCCCTCTGCGTCCCCCTCCACTGTCCCTTCTCTGAGTGCCTACCTTTTGTGAGCTTAGGTGTCAGGTGGCAATCTCGAGTTCAAATTCCTCGTATTGCACAGGCCTAACACGTTATCTCCTGTTTTTGGGTGGGTGTAAAACCCAAGATCCGAAATCATGAAGTCTGAGGTCCCCCACCCTCCCTCCAAGACTGATGCGCCCCACCCGCCCAGCCTCCAAAGAACAGTGGCAGTGTCCACTGTCCGTCTGGCCTCTAGCTCTCACTCTTCTGGTTTCTAGTAGTTTCCTTTCTCGAAAGCTAAGCCAAATATTTTTAACATACATATTTACATATGATTTACATATAATATACAAAGTTATTAAAATATATATTTATATTTTATCTAGAATTTCTAGATGTTTGTAGGAGGAGGGTTTTCAGGTTATTTAGTTTGCTATTTTTGCTAAAACTGAAAGTACCTCCCACTTCTGAATGTCTCTCTTCTTGATTTGCACCTCCTGATACTTCTGAAAATCCTTTTTTTTTTTTTTGGAAACAGCTTTACTGAAGCATAATTGATACATGATTACAATACACAATGTTTATTTTTTAAAAATTATTTTTATTTTTGGGCACCTGGGTGGCGCGGTTGGTTGAGCCTCTGACTTCAGCTCAGGTCATGATCTCACAGCTCATGAGTTCGAGCCCTGTGTCGGGCTCTGTGCTGACAGCTCAGAGCCTGGAGCCTGCTTCGGATTCTGTGTCTCTCTCTGCCCCTCTCCCACTCGCGTGCTCTCTCTCTCTCTCTCAGAAATAAATAAAAACATTAAAAAATAATTATTTTTACTTTTTAAAATGTATTTATTTTTTTGAGAGAGAGTATGAGCAGGGAAGAGAGAGAGAGAGAAAGAGAGAGAGAGAGAGAGAATATCACGCAGTGTGGAGCCTGATGACACGAGGCTTGATCCCACAACCCAGGGATCATGACCTCATCTGAAATCAAGAGTGGAATGGTCAACCTATTGAGCCACCCAGGTGCCCCCAATATACAATGTTTATGTGCACAACCTGATGAGTTTCAACATATGCATACACATGGTATCGTCACTATTTCCAAGATAACAGACATATCCAATGCCTCTCCAAGTTTCCTGTGTCCCTTTTTCTTTGTTTTTGTAGTAAGAACACTTAACGTAAGATATATCATCTGAACAAATTAAGTGCACAAAACTGTATTGTTAACTGTATAAGCACTATTTTGCATAGCAGACCTCCAGAACTTATTTATCTAGCATGACCAAAACTTTGTACCCATTGAACATCAACTCCCCATTTCTCCCTCTTCCCAGCTCTTGGCAACCACTATGGTATTTCTCTGCTTATATGAATTTGACTATTTTGGATAATTCATAGAAGTAGAATCATGTATTCTGTGACCGGCTTATATGATGTTCTCCAGGTTCATCCATGTTATAAATGGCAGGGTTTCCTTCTTTTTTAAGGCTGACCAAGAATCTTAAGCAACAACCCCTTTATGGTTTCTGCCCCAGTATTTCACTTCTAGGCTAATCTCCAGGCTACCTTTGCTGCTGAGGGTCAATCTCACAATGTCAACCTTTTCTATGAAGTAATGGGTTGGGGCGCCTGGGTGGCTGAGTGGATTAAGCATCTGTCTCTTTCACCTTGGGTTGTGATTCCAGGGTCATGGGATCGAGCCCTGTGTCAGGCTCTGTGCTGGTAGTGTGGAACCTGCTTGGGATTCTCTCTCTCCCTCTCTTTCTGCCCCTCCCCACCCCCTCTCTCAAAATAAATTGAAGGGGCACATGCACCACGATGTTTATAGCAGCACTAGCAACAACAGCCAAGTTATGGAGAGAGACTAAATGTCCATCCACTGATGAATGGATAAAGAAGATGTGGTTTATATATACAATGGAATACTACTCAGGGATCAAAAAGAATGAAACCTTGCCATTTTCAACAATGTGGATGGAACTAGAGTGTATTATGCTAAGCGAAATAAGTCAGAGGAAGACAAATATAGTATGATTTCACTTATGTGGAATTTGAGAAACACAACAGATGAACACAGGGGAAGGGAAGGAAAACTAAGATAAAAACAGAGAGGGTGGCAAACCATAAGACACTCTTGAGTACAGAGAACAAACTGAGGGTTGCTGGAGGGGAGGTGGGTGGGGGGATGGGCTAAATGGGTGATGGGGATTAAGAGGAGGGCACTTGTCAGGATGAGCACTGGGTTTTATAGGTAAGTGATGAATCACTGGGTTCTATTCCAGAAACCAATACTACACTGTATGTTAACTAACCTGAATTTAAATAAATAAATTTAAAAAAACCTAGGAAGTTATACCAACTTACTTCACAACGTTAAAGTGACAATTAATGAGATGACACATGCAAATCAAAGTACATAATAAATTATAAACTTTTACTTAAAAAAAAAAAAGAACTAACGGATTCTTGAGTTGAGCAGAGCCATGGAATTGACCCTCTTATAAAACAAAGCAATTGCACCCTGTGTATTTCTCATTTATAAATTTCACTTTGGAAATAATCCTATAGCGTACCACTATCTAGGTTATAACTGCTTAAGTATTTCCCGCTTTAATAAAAACAGCTCTCGTGACCAGTTCCTACAGATAAAGTAATACAAGACTTCAGGGGGAAGACGACGATCTCTATTTGACAGGTTCAGAAACAGAGGAGCAGGAAAGTAAAGTCTAAGCAAGAGGAGATGCTGGAATGCCAAGCTCAGGACTGCATCCAGTGGCTTACTCTGTTTTCAGAGTCAATGTTCCGGAGTTAGGGAATGCAGTCGTGTCTAATGCAGCACCCATTGTGTTTTGACACCCAGCAACAAGTGTTCTCGTGCTTAGAGGTGTTTTCATGTGCTCAATATAGCCAGATAACAACTGCTTTTAAATCCTGAGTGCCTTGCCTGTCTGTTGCTATCGCAACAAATGAAAGCAATTCGGTCTATGTTTACTGATAATTTATAAGCAAGTGCAGCAAGCGACAGGAGGAGGTGTCGTCGTTAACGTTTGCTAAAATACACACAATACTTCAAAAGCCTATTCTGGCCTTACTCCACGTTACCAACCGAGCAAGGAACATGTGGCCATGGAGGCGGACAGCCGACTTACCCTTCCCACTTCCACGAGGTTGGTCACCATTATGATGCTTGCGGTGTTTTCGTGCCACACCATCCTCCAGAAGTCATAGATGGTCTCCTGCATTGGTCCTGCAGCGAAACAGAACACAGACTTTTTTTTTTCTCTTTGTAAGTTTGCAACTGGCCAATTTCTGGGGCTTGCAAATAAACCTATCAAGGCTCGCATGCAGTCCCCTCACTTTTATAGATGGACTTAGCTCTCCTTTCCAGTACCGATGCTAGTGTTGATGGGTGCCCTTGCTCAAACAGCACCTCCAGAGATACTGAATTTTTCATGCATGGCTGAATTTTCACATGTCATCAAACGTCTCTGCATTTGAGCTCTTTTTACCTCTCTTAAACGACTGCTGTGAAAGAAAGTTATTTCTCCATCATTTAGCTATTTATCTCCATAATACTCAAGAGTGAAATTTTAAAAAATGGATAACATCACTCTTCCTGCTAACAATTGGCAGATATCCCAGGGAAATGGTATATAGAATGAAATGAGCCTCTGTAGGAAAAATGGCCTCTTCTTGTTTCTAATATTTTTCTTATTCTGTGCCATCTGTCAAATTAATCCTTTTTTTTTTTTTCACCTGACTTCCAAAAGTGAGAGAGAAATTAGACTTTTAAGCAGATGTACTTCCTGTCACTGAATGTGATCAGTACCTCCTTGCTCAACTCCCGGGATCTGAGTATTCCAAAGCTCTTTCTTATGGACCCGGGAAAAAAGGGGGGGAGGCGGGCATTACAAAATGCCAGTTCTATAGAAGCAGGTACAGGAAGTTGGAATATAACATTTCTTCGAAACCAGATTTGTAAAAACCCTAATCTCTACTTGATGCTCATGCATGTCTGAGGGTGTAAGCATAACAGTACAAATCTTTAAAGAACAAGGAGAAATGCAAGGAAACGAGAGGAGCACAACCTCAAAGCCACAAGAGCCGCATGATACGTGGGGAATCATACAAATGGTCAGGCACATGCTGGGACCAGGACCCGGCTGTACTATAGGATCTTGACAATGCAGATTACTGGATCTGGAACTCAAATATCTGACTTCGAGATCTGCCTCTACCTTTTCACTGGCTGTGTGATTTTGGACAAGTTAGCCACTGTAAGCTTCAGTGTTTTCATCTTTCTTTATCTACATACTGATTTCAATGACACATCTCAGGGTTATTTTGAGGAGTCGTGGAGTTAATGCATACTCAGGCATTTTATAAAGAGCAAAGCATGAACACGAAGACAAGGTGTGTTCAAAGATATTTATAAGTGGTCCTTCCTAGGCTAAGGCTTGGACACTGAGTAATGGTGGCACACCCGGGGCCCCCCTTCAGGTACCTCCCATTCATCTTGACCAATTATCAGCTGGTTCTTGGGTAATTTTTCTTCTCCAGTTTCACCATCAAAACCTCCTTGCCTTCTGTCTACAACACAAGCTTCTATCTTTCCTCCTTGCTGCTCTGACTACACGCTCACCCTTCCCGTGAAAACTGACTCCACCTCCTGATGTCTCTGTGTCTTGTCCCCTGATGGGTCCAGGCCCGCCACCTCTCATGAAGCTGTGCCCTGCCATTTCAGCCCACGCACGTGCCATTCTCCTGAGGCATGGGCTGAGGATTTCAACGACTTCAATCTAAGGTTACACAGGGGACACGTAAACACTGGATCCCATCCATCACTATGTTTGTAGCCTGTGGACAGGAGCATTCACTGTGTCCTGAACCGCTTGTCACTTATTCACAAGAACAAATATACCCTGAGTCTATCTTTGTATACACAGATAGTCTTCCCAACATGACTCCCCTCCCCCTCCGCAAAGAGGCGGCCCAGGCACTTTCTGCTTCCTTCACTAGATACACGGGCCTGAGCCACCTAGTCTGCAAGTTGCAGAAAGAGTTCTGATGACCATGGCTGTAGCGGATGAATCAGATGTTCCAGCACTGTGGATGGCATGTGCCTGCAGAAGAAAAGCCACGTCTCCCTTCCGTGCCCAACAGGAGTCACTCCAGAGATATTCCAAGCTGTGGGCCAGTTCCCAAGTGCAGCTCACTTCCCCTTTCTGAGCTTTAGACTCCCTTGTGATTATTTAAGATCCCCCTGGAGGGAAACATGGCTGTGGCTGTGGTTTTACTACAATTTCCTTAGTGCCTTATGGAACACCTGGGACATAGCAGGAGCTCAGTGAATAAGTGAATCAAGAAGTGAGCCTATATGCTTATGTATAGACTGTATTATTTACTATTAAACATACTAAAACATATCTCAGGATTAAGGAATATTAATAGATCATATTTGCATGATTTCCTTCCTCGACTTCCATTTTGGAGACTATCTATAGAAGCTGGAAAGCACATCGGCTTCACTCCTTTCCAGTTCATTGAAAGGGGGCATCTTTTGCAAGGGTCTCTTCGGAATGTGTGAGAGCAGAGATCAGGCAGGCCTCAGAGTGCTGTGACTGGACTACTGTTCCCAACCACCAACCAAGTCCCTCCTCTGTTTCCCAGACTCAAGGCTTTGCCTCTCAACTTAACTCAGTCCATTTCCCTAGGTAACCAGAGTGCCGTCCTGGCCTCCAGGAACTGTTCCCTACCGAGGGCAGTGTTTCTCAACTCTAGCTGCAGGTTACGATTATTGTGTAGCTTTTAAAAAATTCTGAGATCCGAGGTGCCTGGGTGGCTCAGTCGGCTGGGCGTCCGACTCTTGGTTATTGGCTCAGGTCATAATCTCACGGTTTGTAAGTTTGAGTCCCGTGTTCCCTCTGCACTGACAGCACGGAGCCTGCTTGGGATTCTCTCTCACTGCCTCTCTCTCTGCCCCTCCCCTGTGCTCTCTCTCAATATATTTAAATGTTTAAATTTAATGTTTAAAAATCTGTTTTTATGTTAAAACAACATGTTTAAAAATATGTTAAAAAACATGTTTAATGTTAAAACAATTTTTTTTAATGTTTAAAAATGTTTAAGAAATGTTTAAAAATTTCTGAGCTCTGGGAAGCTTGGGTGGCTCAGTGGGTAAACGTCCGACTTCAGCTCAGGTCATGATCTCACGGCTCGTGGGTTCGAGCCCCCCGTCGGGCCCTGTGCTGACGGCTCGGAGCCCGGAGCCTGCTTCGGATTCTGTGTCTCCCTCTCTCTCTGCCCCTCCCCCGCTCATTCTCTGTCTCCCTCTAGCTCAAAAATAAATAAACATTAAAAAAAATTCAGAAAAAATTCTGAGATCCTAACCCCAAAGACTGATTTAAGTGGTCTGGGGTGAGCTTAGGCCTGGGTGTATTTTCAAATCTCTCCTGGTGGAAAACCACGGATCCAGAGCATCAGGAACATTTGGCTCTACCTTCGACCTATCAGGTGGTCTCATATGGAGGAGGTGAATTGTGGAACACCAAAGATTTGTTTTGAATCTACTAATTAGTCTACCTCTGTGTACCATCAATTTGAATGGAGGAATCCCATTCCTCTCTGATTTAGAAGGAACTTCGTACATAAAATGTCATCTAGGAGCATGGCTGTATCACTTCACCAAGGGGGCTCAGAGGCTATGAAGGTGATACGGGTTTTTAATGTTTACATAACTACACACGGGTTAACTTTTAAAATCAAGGGCATTTATAAGCATTAGTGGTTCGCTTGGGTGATTATATAAATGGTATTCTTGATGATTTTCTTACTTGCTGCCTTAAAAAAAAAGGATTGGGATAGACTAAAAAAAAAAAAAAATTAGGATAGAAAAATTAGACTAAAAAAAAGACTGGGCTAGAAAAATGAAATAGGTGATGTTCTTTTCAATGCTAAAATTGCAATCAGTATCCAGAGGAACTGTAACAGTTTGGGCTAATATCTGAAAATGAATTTGAACACAAAGATTATTCTGAGTTGATCCCAGGAAGAAAAAAACATGCAAGGAGAGGGTCCCCATCTCCCCCGGTGTAGTTTTGACTTGGTTTCCTGGTCTCTTCTCCCCTTCACGTGTGTGCCACTGTGCTGTCATTTGAGAGCAGCCCCCTTTCTGACACACCACACGACCTCCCTGATCTGGTGACCATGGCGGTTCACCAACAAAACTGTTCGGGGGTGGGCACTGGAGAGTTTTGTCCTCTTGACTAATGATGCAAGATATTTTCATGAATGTTCATTCAAATCTTGGTTTGTGTTTTCATGCTTTTTTTGGAGGGGAAGGGGACTAAAGGAAGAAGGAAGGCACCTGAATTTAAGGTTTTAAAAAAAAAATTTTTTTTTTAACGTTTATTTTTGAGACAGAGAGAGACAGAGCATGAACGGGGGAGGGGCAGAGAGAGAGGGAGACACAGAATCTGAAACAGGCTCCAGGCTCTGAGCTGTCAGCACAGATCCTGACGCGGGGCTCGAACTCACGGACCGCGAGATCATGACCTGAGCCTAAGTTGGACGCTCAACCGACCGAGCCACCCAGGCGCCCCGGAATTTAAGGTTTTTAATGCAAAACTGATCAGTCCTGTTTTTCTTTTCTTTTTGAAATTATTCCAATTATACTGAATAATATATTTCAAATTATTTCCCGAGACACGAATAAATTATGACTCAGAGATACATGTCTTCTAACAAAAATCAAAAAGCATGCCAGAGGCCAGCACAGGACAGGCTTTACTGATACCAAGATCCACTCCCTTTGATTTTGGTAGCTCTTGGTGGGGTCTGAGTGACCCTGGTCACCATGAGCCTCCAGATAAATGCCCAGGATACAAGACGGTTATCCCTGGCACCTGTGCCCTGACAGAGCTGAGATTTAGGGTGGAACACCAGGGGAGAGTCAGCATTCCTCTGCCTCTGATGTCTGTCTCCCAAAAGCTGGTGTGGCACGTGCCCTTACCATGAGGACAAATATAGAGAGGTCACTGGGGATTGCTTCCAGGGTGGACAAACAACTAAACTCCTAAGACAAGGAATCTACAGAGGTAGGCAAAGGACTCCGGAAAACCTCCCTCGCTCGAGGGACGAACGGCTGTGACCGACAGCCCCAGGATGATTTCCGCAGTTTGTGTCTGGGTGGGAGCCTCTGGGATTGCTGTGGCTGCATTTTACCGATGTTTGCACAACAGGCAAGAAAGTTCTTCCCAGCAGTTGTCCCCGTAGGGACTCAAGCGTGCAAGGGAAGGTCTCAAAATTTCAAGAATATCAGGCTGATAATACATTGTTTCCCTCACAATGGTGGAGTCACGTGGACCTCTGCCGAGAAGAAAATGTGTGCAGGGGCCATTCCTACCACCACCGAGCCCGGAAGGAACAACAACAACAACAACAACAACAACAATAAAAAGGTCAGGAGGGACTAGGGCACAATAAAAAACAAAATTAAAAGCAATGACAAGCATCAATGAGACATTCAAGGATGGGCTCTATTGAGTAAGGTGAGTTCTTCAGTTCATGGAAAGTGAGCCATATTAAAAAAATCGTAATTTCAAATCTTGAGAGAAGACTTGTATCCCTTTTCTTCATGTTCTAATTTCTATATGGTGTGTTTTCTGTGTTAACCAGAACCGCCAAGAAATCAAGGTCCTTAAGCTCACAGTGGCATATTGGAGTTTTTTGAAGGGAAGAACGATAGTACAAATTCAAAATGTGATCCCGTCATGAACAGACTAATACCTAACCTCTTTTGGGCACCTGCTGTTTCTCAGG
Source organism: Panthera uncia (assembly GCF_023721935.1). Lineage (NCBI taxonomy): Eukaryota > Metazoa > Chordata > Mammalia > Carnivora > Felidae > Panthera > Panthera uncia. The sequence continues at coordinate 57,649,895 of NW_026057586.1, read as the reverse complement.
TCCCGTTTGAAGTAGTTTAACGTGTAGTCACTCGTTAAAAAGTAACTCATTAAAAAGACTGCATTCCAGTGTAACAGGTGCATGTTACTGGAAGGAGAGGGGCCCCGGGGAAGTCAGGCAGACTGTCTGAGGGCACATGGCTTGTGGGTTGCAGAGCTGACATGTGAGGCCTTACCCCACTGTGTGACGCTGCCTCCGTGGCAATGTCAAAAGCGACTCAGAAGGGTTCTAACCGACAGGGGCGTGCGTGCAGTCATCATGATCCCGGCAGGAGGATCACAGAAGAAAACCCACGTCGACCACCTGAAAATACCTCTTCAAACACGCATAATTTTAATCAGGGTGATTCCTGCCTTCCAGCCTCCCATGGGTCCCCCTGCCACAGAATCAAATCCAACTTCGTGAGTATGGCCAGCCGCAGTCCCCTTCTGCACTGCCCCTACTTCTCCTAGGTCCTGAGCTGCCAGCAGTCAGGAGCATTTGCAGTGCAGAAGCCCTCCTCCGATTGCTATCCGTCACGGCTTGGCCCACTGAAGGTCACCTCATCAGGCAAGTGTTCCGAGACCCAAACCATGGCTCCCTGTTTCTTCAAACATTTACAGTCAGTTGTGATGCCAGTCTGTTCTTAATGTATGTCTTCCTTGGAGGTCTGTGAACGCGGACCTGCCCATTCGGGTCACAGTTTCTCTGTGCCCAATGGTCTCATACCTAGCTTGCTTCCCTCATTCACACCCCCTTGCTGGCCCCTGGTGGGAATGTGAGCGTGCAGCCTGTATCTACAGGTGAGCACCCAGCCTGCTCTGTGCCAGGCACTCTTTGAGGCGTAGAAGGTGTAAAATAAAATTCTTTGAGGTGTAGAAGGGGTGCCAAGGTGAATTACAGAAGAATAGCCCCTACTTTCAAGAAGCTTGTAGTTGTAGAAGGTAGAGAAAAGTCAAGGACATATTACATTCTCATTTAAAGGGAAGTAAAGTAAGAATCCTAAGATACCTGCATTTCAAACTGAGCTATGCACACTCCTGGAGACACATGGAGATTTTCCATGGGGTACGTGATTAGTTTTAAAAGGATTCATTTCTAGATACTTAAGTCTATACGGACGCCATCAACACTGATCTCCCCGAGAAGGAGCCCGCATGCACAATGGGCTTTCTTGCACTTGACAAAACTCTCACCCATCTCAAAGACTACTGTGGGGCGCTGCTCAGGTCTGAAACAAAGCAACTGACTGAAATACTGACTCTGAAAAATCACAGGGCTTCCTACTTCCTTTGTCTGAAACAAATTTCTATTATGGGTAAAACTTGATGTTAGAAATGGAGTATTTTTTTTAAATAAAGAGAAAACTTTATTTGTTAAACAATGCCATTGAAACCTGTATTTGATCACAGTAGAAGTCGGGGTGGGGCGCCTGGGTGGCCTAGTCGGTTAAGCGTCTGACTTCAGCTCAGGTCGTGATCTCATGACTCGTGAGTCTGAGCCACGTGCTAGGCTCTCTGCTGACAGTTCAGAGCCTGGAGCCTGCTTCAGATTCTGTGCCTCCCTCTCTCCCTCTGCCCCTCCCCCACTCTCGCTCGCTCGCTCTCTCTCAAAAATAAATATTTAAAAAATTAAAAAAAAAAGAAATCGGAGTAATTTGGTACATGTTGGGATGCTCTGAATTCAGAACACTTGAAAGCAGTAGAGGCTGGTAACACTTATTCTTTTAAACGGAAGTGGAATGGGGCGCCTAGGTGGCTCAGTCGGTTGAGCGGCCGACTTCGGCTCAGGTCACCATCTCGCGGTCCGTGAGTTCGAGCCCCGCGTTGGGCTCTGTGCTGACAGCTTGGAGCCTGGAGCCTGTTTCGGATTCTGTGTCTCCCTCTCTCTGCCCCTCCCCTGTTCATCCTCTGTCTCTCTCTGTCTCAAAAATAAACGTTAAAAAAAAATTAAAAAAAAAATAAATGGAAGTGGAATGTCTGGCTTGAGTGCCATATTTTTCTGGATGAAACCCGTGGTTGGAGGTTTCATGTGTTTTCTTTCAGGTTAGATATGCTTAAGTCTATAAAGCAGTCAAAATATATTTATCACATATCATAAAATGTTTATTCTAGTTACATCAGTCCCCATTTCATCTTAGAAAACATTTAATACTATCTCCTTTTAACAAGTAGGGAGTCCAGCTACCAGAAGGTCAAGTCCAGAGGGAGCCGCTCAGCTCTCCTGCAGCAGGCAGACAGATGTGTGCCCATGGTGGAGGGACCCGTTTTATTTACTGACCGAAAACTCTCAAGAAACACGACTATGTCGAATCTGAACAGCAAACAAAGAGTAAATAGAGAGATAACGCAACGAGTAATGAGAAAGGCACATTTTAAATATCTTAGTCTAGGTGTATCAAAAAAATGTTGAACTGTTCCAAGGGTGGCTCCCTGGACATGTAGGTGGCTGGCAGAGACCAGCAGTGGAAATGTCCAGGCAGTGTGGAAATGTCTGGAATCCCAAAGACAGTGGTGGCATGGCTCCACATGGTGATTCCTCCGCAGCGTGTGGAGTATGGGGGTAGGGAGGTCAGAACAGTGGTGGGCAGGGTGACCGGCCTCCGGATGGCCTTGCGCAGCTGGCACACTCTGGGTGACCTAGTGCAGAGATGGGGATCCCATCTGAATCAGACCGGGGAGACGGGCTGCCCTTGGAGGGCGGTTGTGGACAACACTGAACTGGATTCTTGCTGTCCCTGGTGCAATGGAGCTGAGGGCCTTGGGCTGGAAAGTAAAGGGGACTTGGGAAGCAGGATGACAAAGATAGTGAACAATTAAATGAGGGGCAGTGATGAGCCCCTCGGGCCAGGTGTGTCTTATGTGTACTGTCGTTTATGCATCTCTGCAACTGTGTACTTTTCTATTTTAAGATGAGAACCAGGCTTAGGAGAATAAGTGCCTATTTGTTTGTTTGTTTTTAGGTATTTTTGAGAGAGAGAGAGAAAGAGACAGAGCATGATAGGAGGGTCGGGGAGAGAGGGAGAGAGGGAGACACAGAATTGGAAGCAGGCTCCAGGCTCTGAGCTGTCAGCACAAAGCACGACATGGGGCTTGAACTCACGAACCACAAGATCATGACCTGAGCAGAAGTCGGATGCTAACCGACTGAGCCACCTGGGCGTCTTTGAAGCTGGGATTCCAACTCAGGTCAATACAATTGCACTTAAAAAAAAAAGTTTATTTATTTTTGACAGAGAGGGAGACAGGGCACGACTGGGGGAGGGACAGAGAGAGAGAGAGAGAGAGAGAGACAGAGAGACAGAGAGGGGGAGAGAGAGAACCCCAAGCATGCTCCGCACTGTCAGCACAGAGCCCAATGTGAGGCTCCATCCCATGAACCGTGAGACCATGACCTGACCTAAAATCAAGTACTGGATGCTTAACTGACTGAGCCACCCGGGCGCCCTGCACTTTTTAAATTTCAGAATGACCTCAACAGACCGGGGTGGAAGGCTCGTTTGTGAACATCAGTTCTCCACCTATGTGACATGACGGGTCCTGGGCGTGGGAGGGGGGCTGTGTCTGGTGTGGGGTACACACCGAATGGTGGAAGTACAGAGGGAGAGGGCAGGGAACCTAAGGGCAAAGTGGCTGCAGAAAACCGAGGAGCCCTTGCTTTGGGCACTGGCCCGGCTTGGGCTTGGTCAAGTCCTTCAGCATCCAGTTCATTCCATTAGGACAGACGGCCACTGAAGGTGGAATACGAATGTGGAAAAAGACAGGCCTAGGATTTATGCATTTATTTTAAAGCTCTTGCTCATAAATAAAAGTGGCCCTAAATTTTTGATCCATTATTGTTATTGTTGCTGCTGGCAATAATCTAGAATAAGTATTATGGAGTCAGTTATTCAACATTCAGAGCATTAGATGTCCCTTCAGTGGTTTCTGAATAAGTTTTTATTAGAAAACTTTATGTGATTTTTCAGTATGATAGTTCTGTAATACATCTATAATTTTACATTGAGTAGCTTTTCATTTGTAGCCGTAGTGAAATGTAAAAGGTAAAATATGCCACCATGTCTTACGGACTGAAATCTGCCTCGTGTATCACAAAAACGATAATGGTGACACAGAAAACAGTCAGCTTCTGCATTAATAATCCTTAACAATACTTACTTGATAGGTGCATTTGCTCTCCCCTGAGGCTACTTATGTTAAAATCATGGAATTTTTATGAATAATTTTTGGTTTCAGCTGCAGAAAGTGGAAACCGAAGTTGAGACGGCTGGGTGCATGAGATGTGATTTGCTCATTTTCCTGAATTGCTAAGAATATCGCCCCCTCCCAGATATTACCGTTTTAAAGCAACAACAGAAATCAATGAAAAAATTAGGAGCAAACACTGAGGACTGTTGTGTGATGGGGAAAACTTGGGAATACTTTCTTTAACTAAATTCAAAAATATAACTGGTGGCAATGATAAAACAGGATTTCCAAGGATGGCTCTTACGGGAAGCATTCTCTACGCCCAGAATTACAGAGTTTGCAATGTTCAGCAGCCTACTGGAATTTTCACTTAGTGACAGCAAAAGAGAAAATAGGCATAAAGTACACCTTTTTAGAAGTAGTGTCAAAAGCGATGACTTAAATCACGCTGTTAAATAGCGTGCGCAGCTACTGATTTTGGTGGTTCTCGCACAAAGATAGATCCCTTCTTACCCTGGAGGAGGCTTCCCCACTGTGGGTCTTTCCCCTTTGCCTGGCCCACTCAGGTTAGCAGCTGCTTGCCAATTACCCTGTTTCTTCTAGATTGGCTCACAGGTGCGTGCTCCTCTCACAACCTAAAAGGAGGCACACGCTTCCTGCCATATCCATGAGCAACCATCCCATTCCCTAAAATTGGCCTTTCAGGCGGAAATCAGAGAGTGTGCCAACATTAACTGTGCAAATATTCGGGGCTTTCCCTAGATGATTAGCGTCGTGGAATGTTGGCTTCCAGGTGCATTACTAGAACATATGCCATCCTGACTGGACCCCAAAAGGTCACGTCGGGTTTAACTAAGGGAAAATTGGTGCAAACCAAACCCTAATGGACAGGCCGCACGCAGATTCTAAAAATGCCCGGGGAAGCCTCTGTCTGTGGGTCATAAACCTTCCACCATCATCTCTTTATTTTTGGTTAGTAATGTGTCTTTTGTCTTACTCACTTACTCGGTTTAAAGAGTTATGAAATATTTAACGACAAAAAGTATAACGAATGATACAGTAGACACTCTTTGCTATGTCTTAATAAAGAGATACATTTAATCGGTCCCAATTTTCTTCCTAAGAAATACAAGGCACTTGGTATTTTAAAATTCTAATCTCTACCTTCCCATTTTTCATATTCGTATTGTCTAGTACCTCAGTTCCAGTATGAGTCCATCCTACCTTCTTTGGTCATTATTACAGTTCCTTTCTTTTCTGTTGTAAATTTTTACATACCTTCACAGTTTTTGTTGTGGTTTTCCTTAATTTATCCCTGCTAGGATACAATTCCTGCATTTCCACACCAGTCTTAATTATGTCACAAGTCGCAGCAAAAATAAAGAAGCACGTTTTTTCTTTTTTGTTTTTTTTTAAAGGAAACTGAAAACAAAATGAGTCAGGTATTCTGAGTGCTTTCTTCCTTTTCCCCTACCAGGAATTTTAAGATCTGGAAATAAGGAAATAAATGAAAATAGTGGCTTTGTCACCTAAGTTTGTCATAATATTTTTAGAAGTTTTCTTTCCTTAATAAAAGCCACACATGTTAAAATTAACCTAAATAAAGCATTTCGAAAAAAAATCTATACGATCACCCTTGGGAGTCTTCAAATAAGTTATTTTCGACACACAAGCATGTACACACTTTTAACCATTTAGATAAATTTGTGGAATGATAAAATCCCAAATCAAGTTTAAAGAATAGCTTTGGCTTCTCTCATAACACATATGCCTTATGATGACTTAAATTACAATCTTGGGTTTTGCTAAAGAAAAAAATACCAACATATTTTTCTCTATAAAAATGCTGGCACACAAACTCAAAACTAAAAAGGTTTCGAAAGTGATCGAAGTGTTCTAAATGTGAAGCAAGTGTAGAAAAAAAATCTGTCTATATGTCAAACCTAAGTGGAATAAGGTTGGTCTAATTGTGTTGCTAGGAATTTTGTTTTGGAAACGTGTTAATAAATTATTGGTGAAAAATTTTAATATCCTGTTTGCTTTCCCCTGGGTAAGTAGTGAGGCTTTGGGTGTGGGTCAGGGTAGAAGTCACCTTTACCTGAAGCCATGGGGAGGATTATTTGCAAGTGTAGTGTTTATGGTTTCTTGCCTGCATATAAATATTTCACTGGGTATCTCCCTATATTTTAAGGAACATAACCATGGGGTGCCTGGGTGGCTCAGTCGGTTAAGCGTCTTGACTCTTGGTTTCGGCTCAGCTCATGATCTCACGGTTTCATGAGTTCGAGGCCCCCATCAGGCTCTGTGCTGACAGGCTGTACGTTGCTTGGTATTCTCTCTCTCCCTCTCTCTCTGCCCCTCCCCTGCTTATGTGGTCTCTGTCTCTCTCACAAATAAATAAACTTAAAAAATATTAAAGAGCATAACAATGATACTGTTATAGAATTTAAAAAGAACAGTAGTTCTTTAAACTCATTGGACACCCATTAACTATGGACTCCTCAGTCCTTTTCCTAAGCTGACACGCAGTGCTTGGGGACACCTGCATTTCCTGGGAATTTGCTGTGTGAACTGGATCTCAGAAGTGGTCTGCAGGAATTCCTTTTGCTTCGGCTCCACACTGCTCCTGGCTCTTCGGTGCAGATTGTAACTGACCACTTTTAGGCATCCGGTTAACCCCTAGCGGAGCAGAAGATGGTACCCGTCTAACCAGCCCCACCCAACGTGCAGGTTGAAGGAGGCCAAGAGCACCCATCTTTCCCTTTATTTCCCCCCTCTGCTCCTCTGTCATTGTTATTCTCTCTTCCACGAGATCATTTCTCAGCCCCATTGTTCTCCAGGAGTTTCTCAGCCTTACAGAACTCCTCTCTAAAATATCCTTATGTATTCTTATCTCAGAAAGTGGTCTGGACAAAGCCTGTTGCGAAGAAACCTGTCTGGCCTTTGCAATATGGCTGTTTTCACTGATTACAATCTGACCCTCTGTGTGCTTCAGGGAAGCCTTCAGAACACCAAGGCTGGTGTCCTTTGCTGCTATTGGAGCTGCTCAATTTCTGCAAGACTTCAACAATGGAAGGAAAATCGATTTCTCCAAGCTTGTGATACAGCTTATTGTCTTTCCAACCCATGTCTGTCTTTTGTTTCAAGATGATGATACTCTTTGCACTTTGGGGAGGATGCAGGATATTGGTGAAAATGTAAGTGGTTCCCTTTGAGACATCCTTCTGGAAGGAAGCATTAATTCATGTAGAATTATTCATTTTTACGAAAACTATATGGGTACACACTATTCCTGGGTTAAACCTGAACTGCCTATGTGTTACTGAAAATGTGTCTCTTGGAATTCATGTAATGATAATGATAAGATAAGAATCATAGCTCATATTTATTGAAAGGTTGCTCGCAAAGCTGGCATCTGAGCCTAGCCAGCCTAACTCTGGTATCCACGCTCGTCAGCCTCTCTTTTCCACTGCCTCTTGGACGGGAGAAGTCTTGTCCTAGTTACTGACATAAAAAGTGTTAGTATATGGAAGGAATTTTAGGACCCCGGTTTCAAAGATTTGATTGTGGCCATACTGCATAAGCAAAGGAATATGTGTGAATAAAACCAGCAAGGGGGTGACTCTTAGCGTGACTTGTACCTAAAACTAAAATGTTCCAAAGCATTTCCAGAAACTCCATTTACCTAGATGGAACCATTATGTGGATTTTGTTCTTTGGGGATGACAGCCAGCCCTCCTCTAAGAATCATGCCTTCCTAGCAGGTGCATAAACATTTTCGGCTCCCGGTGGTACCACTGTGAATGGGAAGGCAAAGGCTGCTATCATTCCTGACAGGGAAAGCTGAACGCTAAAGGCAGACAAATCAGATCTGAGTGACAGGGGTAAAGATTAGGCCTCCAAAGAGAAACTCTTATATAGAAAAGAATGAAAGGGTTGGTAGGCAGCGTGTGGCAATAATGCGCTCTACACTGCAGAGACAGAGGCCCCGCTACCGGAGGGACCTTCGGTCCTTGATCCCTGGGAGGGCTTGTATGGCAATATTGCCTGAAGAGCTGGGAAGAGGCGCATGAGAAAGTGTTTGTAGCCTCAGAAGGGAGGAACATGACAGATGTTCGCACCACACGAGCCTCTTGCTGGCTGAGTCACAGAGCATTCATCAGGCCTGTCTCCAAAGAGAACCCTCATAAACTCATCTTGAGTACTTGTTCATTCTGTGAAGAGGGGAACAGAGAGAAGGCAATCAAGGAGAAAAAAGAAGAATGGCGGCCCTCAGAATGGAGGGGTTTGGTGACCCACAGGATCTGGCTGCCTTCTGTCAAGGAGACATAAAGCAAAGGGAAAAACCTATGTTCATATGCTTCAGGGGCCACTGGCAGAGAAATAAAAGCTTTCATTAGTCTCTAAATCCTTTAATTAAGCTTTTCTCAGTATACAAGTGGGATCTGCTTTTATTTAAGAAAAAAGAGAGTAACTCTAATAAATGAATAAAATAGAGAGAAGTTGATTCCCTAGACATAGCTCAGTGTAGGCAATCTCAAATTTTCAATGGCAGCATGGGGCACTGCATGAAGAAATTTCCAGAAGCATCCTTTTGAGTAAGAAGGCAAGAAACAAAAGCAACTTGCGATGGCCAGAAACTTCCTAAATTGTCTGCTGCAAACTTCTTCAAAACTGTGTCGCTGTGTGACACAGGAACCTGATCGTGACAGGAAAGTGGTTCCAGTTCTGCACTGGGTCTCACTTTTTCACCTGCTATGGAGGATGGGTGAGGGAGAGCAATAGCCTAAAGTCGTTCCCAAACCTGGTGTTCTTACAAAATCACAGAGTAGCGACGGTTGTTTATTTATAGACCAGCACGATGTAATTCCTGAGGTCACTGCTGTATTCCCAACACGGTTGTGAGGCAGACACTTGGTAGGTTCACAGAAATATTTGTACAATTTTGGATAAATTAGGTCTGAGAGCAATGTCTTTGCTTTGAAAGGGTCCATGATGTTGCGGGCCCAGGAAGGCAGCACCAGGGCCTGCAGCCCTGGGTATTCAGCCAGAGCTCTGTATTTTCAAAGGGCTGATCCTGGAAGAGAGATGTGACCTCCTATTGTTTCTTTGCTGTTGAACAAAAAGGCCCTCAGGAGATCAGAAACACATTAGGTTTCTCCCATGTTGGACACTGCATGTAAATGTATGTCATCTGCATGTAAATCCGCATGTAAATCTATGTAAATATGAACGTCAATCCTCACAGTTTGCAAATACTTTTGTGTACATGACTCATTGGGACAATACGGACGAAAGTGACTTACATCAATTTTTGCTTTAAGGTCTGTTTCAATGACAAAACAGAGGAGCTGGGTTTCAAGACTTTTACAGTTTCTATCAGCTTGATAAGATTCTAGAATTTTCTACCTCAAATGAACACCTGTAAATTATTCTTACAGATTTAAAAGGCATTTGAAACAATCCAAAACTGAGGGCTTGCTTGACAGCAGCATCATTTTTCTTCAAATTATTCTGTGTTAATTTATGTTCCATTACTCGAGGGACCTGTTTGCACTAAGGCATCTATAACAATAGGGTGGATGTCACCTACTGCAATCTATTTTTGGTTTTATCTTTTAATTTGCAACCTGTCTTTAAACGTTCTCACTACTAATGAGCGAGTTTATTAAGAGCATAGGGTGAGAAATGTCTATGGTCTGACCTTTTGGTTAATTGGCGAGTCTCTGTTGAAATTAATCTGGTGAAGAAAAATTATAGTTTCAAAGGAAGTTTGTAGATAGGCTGTTAATTGCAATTGTTCATTTTCCCTTGGAAAACTATGCATGGAGAGTAACATGCAGTGGACCCTGCATGGAGAATTTGGCACTGGGAATATGGAATATGTAGACCTCATGAGGGGTCCCTGTCTGCCCAGGTACAAATGACACATCCTCAAAGCCTCCCTATTTCAAGTTGACAACTAGAGAATCCTCCATTTTACCAGGGAATACTTTTAAATCAACCTCAAAGAGGATATAGTAAGTCTACAACTCATTGGCAATATGGGAACAGCTTAGCTGGGCAGAACAATGTCAGGTAATGTACACACTGGTATTTGAAAGAATAAAAACAAAAGTTGCTTACTGAAGACTTAGCTTTTGATTAAAACATTTTTTTCCTCTTTCAATTGTACTGCGAAATAATTTCAAGGGTTCATCTCCATCTGGAGGCCAGAATGCAGGAGACGAGAGCTTATTCATAGAGTGTGTAGAACTTGCATCAACACTGGGAAGTGTCTGCCCCAAGTATGAGTTGCCAAGGAGAGTTAAGTATACCTATTCTAAGCACCATTATTGACTGCTTCAGAGGCTGGAGGGAGAATTTGGAATTGGGAAAACAGAAACCATATTTATCTTTCTGAGAATCCTTATTTAAAATGTTCAGATCACATGGAGTATGTGGCAGAAATGTAGAAGAAAAACAGATCAACGGCAAACAGAAGGAAGTCACTAGAGCAAAGCTTCAATTGTAGTGCGGTAGTTGAAGATTGGGTGCTGTTTCTGCTATAAACCTTCGTTCTCCACATTTTGGTTATTTTCATGTAGAAGTTTGCTCCTAGCTCAGTCTCTGAAGGACATTATTTTTAGGCTTCTCTTTTTCAAATTATCACTAAATAATAATCATGGACAAATAAAATTGATTATATAAAGTGCTTATGGAAGGTGGGATATGCAGAAGTAGGGTCAGGGCAGAGAGAAGCTAAGTTGTTTAATAGAATGGACTATCTCCAGAAACACTGCCTTGATTGGCTGGCACATCGGAAGAAAAAGTGTTCATGAGAACTGGAGTTGACCAGCTGTAACTCTGGAAAGAAAGAGTCGCAGACGTTGGAGATCATGGTCCCCAAATCCACCCAGGTCAGTAGAAGCTGTGTCAGGCTGACATGAGATGTCCTTCTTGCCTGGTTGGAATGTTCTACTGCCTAACTGGTGTCTGGCCCAGTGACTCCCAATTCATTCATTTATGCATTCCTTCCCTCACTCACTCATTCTTGTATTCTCACTGGGCATCTGCTTGGTGCCAGCTCTCCAGGCAGTGGGTACGTGCCTGTTGAATCAACAAATGAACTCTGTGGCCCTTCTTCTGATGCCAGGACACGAGGTAACCTTCTGCCAAGGCATCTTCCTCTTTAGCTGGCCTGCAACACAGTTCTGTCTGATGGACAGTGGTATCTCTCATGGTAAATAACTATCCGGTAACTGGTTTTCTATATCAGTTCTTGTGGTCTATGCCAGTGTGACTGGCATCCTGAAATATGACACTGAGCATCCAGAGTCTCTGTGAACAAAAGATGTGCTAACTTCAGGTTGTTAAAATCCATGCATTTTACTCTTCTTGAGTACAGGTGCCTTGACCCCCAGTTTATCATTTATTTTGTCCGGGATTGTGCTAATTTGACAGGCTTGGCTACCCCACTGGAGCTCTGATCTCAGCCTTGATCTTGCTGCCACGTAGAGTCTCTTTCTCTCACCATCAGTGTTAGCTCCTGGGCTAGTGGGTCTTCAAACAGGTGCCCAGAGGCCTGCTGGGGAACAGGGAGACTCTGGACTCTCAGTGTCCTATTTCAGGACATCTAAGAAGACAGTTTTAATGAAGAGATATTTTCAGATATGACTTTATCATAGGAAATTTACTTTTTTGGGGGAGGGGGAGCATCATAACTTAGAAGGAAGGTTCTCGATTATGAGGGGTGAGCTTCAGAACGTGAGAAAGAGCACAAACCCTGAGCCTCTTCTTGAGGGCAAGAATCACACGGTATAATGCAGCTCGAAAAGGAGGAAAAACAGCCAGGACCCTTGTGGGCTCACTGCAGGCACTCAACTACATGTGAGTTCTGTTTTCAACCCCTCCTTCTCCCCAGGGCCCTCTTTCCTCTATTTGTGAAATGAGACGAGCAATACCTAAATTAGAGGATAGAAAATTAGTTATACCACAAAGCCTATACTTAATAGGCACTTAATATTTATGGAATGAAAGGACAAATGAAAATGCTGCGTTTCTAACTGTATTATATGAAGCAAAACTACTGATATGTATTTATCACTTTTTATTAAATGAGAAGGAACACACTTAAAAGTCAACAGTTTTGAGACTACAATATATTTGATATTAGAAAAGATATTTTAGTTGTATGCAACTTAGATTGTTGACACAAATAAAAGCTACAATTGCAACACGGCCCTTATTGTTGCCTGAGTCATTTGTTTCTACCCCTAACTGTTCCCTTTGTTTCCAGTTTTCTCTGCAGGCTAATTCCATACTAACTAATCTTAAAGCATTGCTTTCACCACCACGTGGCTCAGAAACATCCTTCCTTTCCTTTCTCTGCCCTTCATTTCATTCAATAATACTCCTCATTCACAGCCTTTTAACCAATGTCCTCACCTTACTTGTCACTCTTTCTTACGCTTGTAACTCAGGGCTTTTTTTCATCTCGGGCGTACGGATTTTTTTCAGGCTGGATTTAATGGTTTGTGAACACCTGCATGTCTACGTAAAATTGTGTGTATGTGGGAGTTCTTCCTGAGAGAAGACCCATTTCAAGAAGCGACCAAGAAGACCCAAGATGCCATGGAGGTGAAGACCCTTTCTATCCACGGTCAGGTCTCCCTCGTGCTCTCTGCCAGGGCTCCATGCTCCTCCCTGACCTTGGTAGCCTACCTGCTCATCCTGTCCTCTTCCTCTGACAAAGGAAACTTCTTCAAGTATGACTGAAGACCTGCCTCCCCCACTCACCCCACTGATGCCCTTTCTCCTTTTTCTGGCCCCCAGAAATCCCAGCCAAGTGCTAATGCACCACCACATGACTCTGAGGTGCTCCCCAGATTTCATGATGCCTGTCGGCTCCCCTGAAGGAATTACAGGCAGGTTCTTCTGGCAGGATCCTCTGATATTTGGGTATACCTCCAGCCCACAGATGAGCCGGGTAGTGAGGAAGAGGGACAGGCCATATCCATCACAGACTGATAGCATTTCCTTCCCCAACTACCTGACATCATCTTTCCTGAGTTTCTAAAGCAAGAGTCTTGAAGTCAGTTTTAAAAATAAAACCAGGGGTGCCTGGGTGGCTCAACTGGTTAAGCGTCTGACTTCGGCTCAGGTCATGATCTCATGGTTTGTGAGTTCGAGCCCCGTGTCAGGCTCTGTGCTGACAGCCCAGAGCCTGAAGCCTGCTTCAGATTCCGTGTCTGCGTCTCTTTCTGCCCCTCCCTTGATGGCGCTCTCTCTCTCTCTCAAAAATAAATAAACATGAAAAAAATTTAAAAAATAAAACCAAACAATAATAAAAAGACACTTCTCCAGGCCTCCCTCATTTGCATACCACATAGCTGGCAGGTGTTCTCCTGAATCATTTTGCAGGAGCAATTCTCAATGTGTAAAGCTTCCTCCAGCTCATGGCCCACACTGTGGTCTCCATGGGGTATCCTTTGATAGTGAAATATGATCAGTTCTGGGTAATCCTACCCACCTGTGTGCTCATCTGCCCCTCACTGACAACCCTGCTTTTGAAATCCCAACTCTGCCTTGGCCTTGAGTACAGACATACAGTAACAGACATGACTTACTCTTCTGATTCCTGGTATGCCAAACCATAGATCCTGAATGTTACAATTATATTAATGGATTGTCAGGCAGATCTGATGAAGTCAGTACTGGGTCATTAATATATTAGTCGCAGATAGAAAACAATTAAACGGAGTGGGGACAGGAAGAACATACTGAAAAAAGCCACGGCTCTGGCTTTTTTGTGGTCCCTTCACTTTGCAGAAACAATACCGTTATCGTCAAAGGTCAAAGTCAGTTACTGGTACAAAAGTCAATAAAGTGGAAGCAGGGGAGGAAGAGATCGAAGAGATAAATTCATGACATGTCTTCTAGATTGAAGGGACTTGGTGAAAATCTACATATTTTAAACTCATGGGAATAAAACTGGTTGTCGCTAAATTGGAACATTCATGTAGTTTCATGGGTTCCTGCTATGAACAGGTTTTAAAGAATTATATCAGCACACAATAGGAAAAAAAGAACAAGGAGAGTTTTTAAAATTGCATCTGCTTGTTAGACTTTATCATCCATTTTGTTGGATTCTTAGAATCAGACGCTTGTGGGTCTTTCTTTCTTTCTTTCTTTCTATCTTTCTTTCTTTATGAAGGCGATCCATAGGCATGTTCTAACTGTCCTTGCCAATTACTGCAGAGGATCAGAAATCTTTATTACTGGCAATCTGAGGCTATCAGTTACATTATGTTTGTGTAATATACTAGAAGAAAGCCTCTAACTTTCTAACCTAAACATCATGGTCTGAATACATTACTCTTAATATGATGCGTACTGTCTTGATTGAATGTTAGACTAAAAACATTTGCTCATTTCTGCCCCTCGCCCTGAGCCAACAGCAGTGATGTAAGTATTGCCAGTTTTCAAAGTGCAATCTGTAGATCACCCCGCACTGGCAAAGGTGCCATGCTCTGGTAAACAGGGCATCATATAGCATCCTTCTCCATTAAGGGCACTTGGGTGGTCTACTGCAAAGCGATTACATTTGCCATTTCTTAGCCGCCAGCAAATATATTTACTCATTAACACTTGATGGGTTGAACGCTCCTGAAGAGGGCTACTGAGCAATTAAGTATGATTCCAACTAATTCCGAAGGTACCAGAAAGTGGCTTCTCTAATGGTAGTTTTCTGCAAGAATGATCTCCCTCAGAGAGAGAGAGGGGCAGAGAGGAAGAGCAAAGGAATCCCAGGTGAGGGGCCACATGTAGGACTTTGGGGGTTTCAATCTCTACTTTGGCTAGCTGTTGAGTAACATTGATGTAGAGGTCCTTGACTTTGAAAATTCAAATAAGATTTAACTTTACATTCACGTTATTTATAGAAATGTGGGCTGATAATCAAGAACTCAGTAGTATTTTGTATATTTTATGATCAAATTTTTGCATATATTTATAAACACTGTTAGTTCCAAATTATCAGCACGTTTATTAGATCAGATCTGTTACGATCCTTACTTTGGAATATTCTGGAATCCATTAGTAGGGATTTAAGGAACTAACAAAGGGTTCCTCTAAAAGCATCAATGGACTCAGCTTAAAAGCAGCAGGGTATAGGAGAAGGCAACCAGGACTGGACTCAGAGCCCCCGGACACACGTTCTTGTTCTGTCCCATCAGGTGGGAGTTTGTGTCAGGTATTGCAACTCCTTAGCAATTCCTATGTAAAGGTCTGTCTCCTGCCAGTTCAAGCTGCGCACTCCCCATGTGACCTTTCTTCTGACTAGCCAAGTGACCTTGGAAGGAGCCATTACTGACTTCATTTCAGGGAAGGAAACATATTGAAGGTTAAGTAGGTCACCTAGACCCAGGCATAGAATCGAAAATGGTGTGACATGAGACTGCGGACTCTACGTATGATGCCACCCAGGTACTGGCCAAGGCTGTCGGGATTAGGACAAGGTCCCACAGTGGCTCCATTTCAGCCATACTTGGAGCTTTTCTAAACCAGAGCCCTGCTGTCCAAAACAGCCAGTAGGGAATAGCCAAATGAAGCTATTTAAATCCATATTAAAATCTAAAATTCGGTTCTTCATTCATAGTAGATACTTTTTGAGTATGTATTAGTGGCTACCATATTGACCAGTGCAGATACAGATTTCCAGCAGTAGATAATTTTAGAGTGTCTATGTGTCGCTACCAATTTGACCAGTGCAGATACAGAAGATTTCCACCAGTAGATAATTTTTGAGTGTCTATTAGTTGCTACCATACAGACCAGCACAGATACAGAAGGTTTCCACCATTACAGAAAGTTATACTGGATAGTGTTGCCCTAAGTGTTGGAATTCTGCTCACTGGCTACAACCTATGGCTCATTAACTGAACCTGACCTCAGTCTTTAGCTACTTCTTTCTCCTCACGGTCCATCAGACACCTCCAACTCTCCTGCCTCCAAACCTAGACTTTCCACAATGTTCTTGCCATCCTTTATTCTCTTGATCCTTGATATTCTGTTGGGCACCACCTGCCAATCCCTGACCATTGGCAAGTCATATCCTTGTGATTTCCCGGCTCCTGTTTCTGGGATATGATGCAATACTGGAAACAATGAAAAAATAACAAAATGAAGAGAATGCATGCTCTCAACCCTAACTGGGTCCTTCCTGATTCTCAGCATTTCTTCAGTTCATTTAACAGATGCAATAACTCATCCCTTACGATGCCTCGTTCCCAACAACCTCAGCCTCTCACAATCCTCATTCTCCATAGTCAGTGTCCTGGAAAGACATCACAAAAGCTCTTGCCATGAGCTTCTCCAACATTTTCCTCTAGGTTTCTTCTTGTTTCCTTTAGCCAAAGTGATCCACCCAGTGCTTTTCACCTGGGAGTACTGATTTCCTACTTTCAGATCTTTGCTCATGATGCCTTGGCCATTTAGAAGTTTTCCTCCCAAACTCACCTTTACCACAAAGCAGTTTATGGATCATTCCATCTGAAAGTAACTTCTTTCTTCTCCAAGTTTCCCTAACATTTTCTCTGCACCTCTCGCATAAATTTCTAACTGGTGTTGCTTGTAATAATGTACAGGTCATCCCGTACCTTCCCCATCAAACCACAACCGATGTGAGAGACAGTAATTGATTAATTCAGCTTGCACTCCCGGCAGCAACTGGCACAGGTCTTTGTATAGACTGTACTCAGCACAGATTTATTATCTATATGCCTAGTTATGAAGATGTCAGATTCACTCTGAAGGCAGACAGAATTAATCCAATAATGAATTGATGAATACACTTCTAAAGATCACAACATCAGGTTCTAACTAAATGATCACAGTCTGATGGGAAAACAAGGGTGTATGTGTTGATGACTAGAACTGCAATAAATGGGGCTAGAGCAGTGGGGAATATCATTCTGGAGGATGACATAGGGACGAAATGACAGAGAGTAGACAAACAACCAAAGAAAGGCATCAAGGCTCTAGCAGACTTACCTTGGGTAGCGATATAATGATTGGGTCGATGATAACCCTAAAAATAAATGAGAAAGAATATTTGACAAACTTAAAACGGTAAGCAGCACAGAAGTCACCCACTAAGTTTGCCAAAATGAATGCACATACAAATACCAACAACCGCACCGGCTGAAAGTGAAATGGCCAGACCCAGTACCGCTTAGTGCCTCGTAAAAAGCAAAGGGGGATCAAAGCTAACAGTTCTGTGGCTCACACATGGGGTGGGAGTAACTTAATCATACGCCGGCTATGAGACGATGGGTGAGCAATCAACACTAACAACTTATGGATTCTCTGAAATAACACAACCACGACTCTTAGTAGATTGCAAACAGGCTGGGAATGTGCAGTAGGATTTCATGTGTGTTCGGGATGCTATTGGCAACGTGCCAAGGCTTTAACACACATCCTGTTCTACCGGTATAGGCAGCTACATCGATAGTCATACTGAACGTCATTCTGAAACACTGCTAATGCCATGACACGCTGCCGTGGCAAGGGCCAGAAATGCAACGAGGCAGAAATTCTGCAAGGCCCCTTCCTTTTATCGTGACCCTGTGAAGGAGGGGAAAAGATGAAAATTGAGACCAAATACAGAAGGGAACAAAGAACGTCACAGGATCAATATCTGGGGAAGATAAAACCAATTTAGAGAAAATCACACACAGGTAACATAATATCGCCACGGACCTTAATATTTTCCATTTCTGTTCCCCGAGATTACCTAATATAGTGTGCCTGAAGCCAGATGGGAAATAGGAGAAACTTGGAGAGGAAATACAGATTTCTCAGACCATTTCAATGTGTATCTGGTAGATACCCACAGCAGGTCAGTTGTTTTAAAGAATTTTTTTGCTTTTAAAACAAGTCATTGATAATGAACAGCAAAAGCAAACACATTCTTTTATACAACTGACCTGCTGTGGGTATAGACTCTTGACAGATATTAAAGAGGATTATGAAGATAATCACTCATGTCTTGCCAGCTGATTAAGTTTCACAAAGCAAGACCCTGTCTGATGTGCGGCTCTGTATGTCAGTTCTAGCAAGGTGCTAGGAGATAGGAGGAGCTCATCTATGAAACGGAAATAATCCACACAGTCCACGAATGACCTATGTTGCTAAACACAGTGGTCATTTCTCAGTCCATTGTTTTTGTTTGTGGTCTGAACCACACACAGTGAACACTCTAATACGTACAACAGCAACTGACATATAATACAACACGTGGCTCAATAAAATCTCATTGACTGAGTGAATAAAAGGGCCCTGAATATTGACTCTTTTCTCTGTTAAAATTAAAACTAATTAATCTGGTATGTTCATTACTTTTATGTCTTCTCTCCTCTGTAGCTCTACCTGCCCATTCTTTAAAGCTAAGTTAAAATCACTTCCGCCACAAAACCTAATCTGATTACATTTACTCCTTCAGGCAGTGATTCATCAAACACTTATTAAGTGCTTACAGAGTTTCAGGGCTGTGCCAGGCGCAGGGGGTACAAGATGCATAGGATACAGCCCGTGTGCTCAAGAGCCCCCAGGGGCTCTAGGAGCTGGGACTGGACCATGAACAGGATTCCCTTGGAATCTCCCAAGGGAAGGAGAGTTATAGAGAAGACGTTTCTTACTTCAGCTTCTAAACTCTGAAGTCTTGGGGAGAAGGCAACAGGTCTTGGCCACCTCTGAATTCTCCCACAAGGGACTCACTAAACATCTACTGGATAAAGGAATAAGCGCAAAGTATTTTAGGAAGGAACTTGGCTTTAACAGAAAAAGATATCTAACTTGGGCCGTGTGTGTTCTGGACCATCATCCAATGTGGCAGCGTAGGGGGCTTCATTCGAGGAATGGGATACGAATTACTCTTCAGACAGTCCTCCTGTAGGCCCTACCCTCAGATCCATAACCAAAGTGTCACAACCTTTCCAAGCAGTACTATAAATAACATCCTTATGTTTATTTTTTAGATAACTCTTAGAGATTGTGATGCTAGTATTTTTAGTAGCATCTGAATTATACTCAAGTAAGAAGACGAAAGAACTCACATGTATGGGTAAAGCCTGTCCGTGGAAGTACTAATGGACTAGAAGGCAGTGTGATGGCCAAGGCAAGCACAGCGTGCCCTGGGAACTGCAAGGGAGCAAAGGTCTGTTTCACGTGAACCTGAGCCTTGAAGGTAACAGTGACTTTCCCTTCATTTTCAGGCTACTTTTGAGTTCATTCATTCTTTCAACTGAAAACATGCTGTCTCCTCAGGAATTTATTCTAATGTAAGACATTAAGTTAACATGATGCAGGATGAACAAAGAAGCAGTCTTCAATAATTAAACAGCCTACATATTTAATGACATGTCTTGTGTGCATTCGATGTCCTGGTTAAACAGCTGCAGACTACTTTGAAGGCAACTTGAAAGTGCAGTAATGACGAGAGATCGCAAATCATCGAATTAGGAATTAAGAGAGTTTTATCTTATTAATATGTAAACAGATTTCTTTTAAAGTGTCAAATAATCTAAGTTGTTGACAAAAACATGGAAACACTATCCTTGGTCCACAGCAGCACGGAAGACACGGAATGTCACAGAGGAGTTCAGCAGCCAGTAGGCCGACTTGAGAACAGGAGTGGCCATGTCTCCACCGTAAAGTTCTGCAGGCTGTGAAGTAACGTTAATGTGTTTGCTTCTGGATTTGGAGCAGTGAGTGCCCACCAGTACCATAGCAGACACACGATGTGGAATGTGGCAGAACAGTTGGGTTTACTGACGGTTTCAAAATACATACATCGATATAATTTCCATTGATGTAGTCGGAGTTGGTATCTCCTTCTATGGTCTGTAGTCTCACCCGCGAATGATCATCTGCAAAGGGAAAATAAAACAATGATTTTTAAAAAATGTTTTAATGAAAAAAACCCTCCCTGAATGAGCAGGGGAGGGGCAGACAGAGAGGGAGACACAGGATCCTTAGCCGGCAGGCTCGAACGCACGAACTGTGAGATCATGACCTGAGCCAAAGTTGGATGCTTAACCGACTGAGCCACCCGGGTGCCCCAAGCAAACAATGAATTAAAAGCAATCTGTTGGGCTGCTTAGAGCCCCAGAATGCAAGCACATTACATAGAGATCATTCACATCCATGCTGCTTTACCGATAAACAAAGAATTAAACACTACACACCTACTACACTTCTTATTTTGCTCTTGAAGCTGGGAAGGATTTAGAATTATTTGCATTTTGCAGCAAATATCGTGAAGTTATTCTTTGATCATTTACAGACGCGCTGCGTGGGTAGAGGTTTGAAACTTCTACATGGAGTCCTATGAATCACAACAGAATTATTTCTTGGACTGAACGTAGAGCAAGTTCACTAAATCACATACTAACCCTGAGATTTTGAAGGCTTCCTATGGCACCCACCTTGACAAATGATGGCTATAAACCACGGCCCAGCTCTCTGGAGGTGCGAACATGGACCTAACCTCAGTTGTTGTCCCTGAATTTCCTACACCGCTCTCTGCACCATGTGTGTGAGGTCCAGAGTCAGGCATGTGGGTCAGAATCTCCACACTTGTGATTTGGGACAAGTTACTAGCTCTCCCTGTGGTTTAGTCTTCAATAATTCTCATCTGTAGAATGGGGATTAACAGTGCCTGCCTCATGGGACCATTGTGACCATTAAAACAAAATAGAAAAGAAGATTAGAAAACCACCTGGCATATAGTAAGTGATGGATAAATGTCAGTTGTCGCCCTTTTCATGTGCTGTGGAATAGACATGCAGACTGTTCTCACGATCTGTACTGCTGATGCCCACACAGGTGGTAACAACCCAGAAATGGACCCACATGCAGGCCAAGTTTTCCTCATGGTAACCTGCTCTAAGATCCAATTTCTCAGAGTACACTTTGCTTAAACCAGAGGTCCCCTATCCATATTTTTGCAGGTGGCATGGGGGAGGCGAGTCATTGGGGTGCTGGGTATGTGTGGATTGTCCTGGCTTTTGCATTAGGAGAGCCAGTGCTCACACACAGCTACAGCAGGGCTGTAAGTAATTCAGGCAGTAAAGCCATTTGAGCCTCCCGAATGAAAGATGCTCCAATAGACCTGAATCATGGCTGTTCTACACACATCAGGCTTTAAGTCAGCTCCTCTGAAGGGAGATTAGGTCTGCCTCCCCGTACTGCTTGACTTTCCCTGGGCAGTTTTTTTTAAAAGGCAGGCATCACATTAGAGCCTCCCAATCTTCAGAAGCAGCACTGTCTTAGGATCTATTGTATTTCCTTGTCAGAATCGCCCCTCTTTCACACTTTATTTCTCTTAGAATCTCAGGATGAATGCCGCCCATTCCCTGTGATTTATCACTCCTGGGCCTCTCAAATTGTTCTGGAATGTTCTACATGGGGACTTCAATCTCTGATAAGACTGCACTCTCATCTCCCATAAACAGAGCCTTTGAAATAAAGAGTTGCCCCATCATCTCCTACTGTTCGGTTGGTTACCTCCCTCCCTCCCTCCCTCACTCTTTTTTATTTTATTTTATTTTTAACTTGGCAGCTATTTCTCTAGATTTAATCACTTTACTCTCCTCCTGATGGGGAAACCCACAAGACATATGTACAGCGTATTTCCTAGGCAGACTGAGATTGTTTTTATTTCTCTTTATGTGCATGGTAGTATCCTTTCTTCATTCGAAAGTTGATTCTACTAGGTTATGACCTTTTGGGGTCAGAGACCTCATCGTATTCATTCCGATGAGCACCTTTCCCCGAGGCCACAGTGCCGAGCCCCGGGGCCTCTCTTCACAGCACTGTCTGCAATGCACAACCACATGCAGTGGCCCTAACACACAGCAGGTGAGCATAACGCATGGAACTCTTCACCTCACTAATGAATACCGTGTCTTGATGGTCACTGTCTCCATGGAAGAAGGGGCAAGTTGTGGTCAGGCGAGGTTCACTGGGGCTGTCTGGAGTACTAGAATGGTCCTGAATATTTGCTTTACAACCACCTATTAAACTGTATTTGGATGCTGTATGCCCTGTTCTGTACCTATATTTCACTATTTAAAACTAAAAGAGTCCAGGGGCACCTGGGTGGCTCAGTCGGTTACACGTCCGACTTCGGCTCAGGTCATGGTCTCACAATTTGTGAGTTCGAGCCCCGCATCGGGCTCTGTGCTGACAGCTCAGAGCCTGGAGCCTGCTTCGGATTCTGTGTCTCCCTCTCT
The DNA here is from genome assembly GCF_023721935.1 of Panthera uncia. Taxonomy (NCBI): domain Eukaryota; kingdom Metazoa; phylum Chordata; class Mammalia; order Carnivora; family Felidae; genus Panthera; species Panthera uncia. The sequence continues at coordinate 57,627,451 of NW_026057586.1, read as the reverse complement.
CTCTGCCCCTCCCCTGCTTGCATTCTGTCTGTCTCTCTCTTTCTCAAAAATAAATAAAAATTAAAAATAAAATAAAATAAAATAAAATAAAATAAAATAAAAGAGTCCACCTTGAGGGTATTATGCTATGTGAAATACGCCCAACACAAAAGGGTAAATACTACATGATTCCACTTATATTAGATATTTAACATAGTCAAATTCATAGAGACAGAAATAATGGTGATTGCCAGGGGGTGCAGGGAGGTGGGGAGTAGGGAGTTAGTATAGACTTGCAGTTTGGGAAGATGAAAAAGTTCTGGCAATGGGTGGTGACGGTTGCATAACAATGTGAATGAAAATGCCACTGAACTGGACACTTACAAATGGTTAATATGGTAAATTTCACATCACGTTTATTTTACCATATTTTTTTAAAAAGGGGGAGTCCACTTTCTCCACCCCTCCCTTGTAGAATATGTCTCCAAGTTCCACTCTAAGCCCGGATGTCCTGAGAAACAGCACCTCCCAAGGTGGGACTTATAGTCTTGAGCCCTTGGGAGTTCCCCTGCTTCTTCCTTTTCCCTGATGAAATAAAGGCGGTGGTGGCCGTGCCTCAAGAGCTTGCCGCTAGAGGACAACTGTCAGACATTATTAATGTGTACTCAGGAGATGGTTTAAGAATTACTGAAATGAGGTTTAGGTGGTATTTTTTCTTTCAGTGATAAAATGTGCAAGTATGGATAAGTCAGTGTATCTTAAGGCAGGGAGAGAGATGTTTTAGCAGTGGGAATGGGCTTAATATCTCAGATGAAGGAGTTGGCTGTGGAGAAGAACAAAAGAACATGAATTCTGCCCAGCCAGATTAGGCTGGGCATGGCATGATTACCCTCTTGGCTATACTGGGTCAGCCCTTATCAAAGTAATCCTTTGCCTTCTGGCATGCCAATGAGAAAATCACCTTCCCTCAACAGCAGCAATAAAATGAGAAGAAAGGTCTCACTATCACTCATACAGAGTCAGTGAAAGTGAAGGCAAAAGAAGAAAGTTGATACGTCCCTCCAGTCAGGAGAGCCTTCCCTAAACTTCTGCTGGATATCTGAAAATGCCTCCGTGAAAGAGACGGTGATTCTCAGGCATCCTCTTTCAGATCAAGCTCTCAGTTGGCTAGGAAAACAATAAATATAGACTGTTGAGGGGCAAACAAGTCAGTACATAGAGGTTCACTGCCATCTTTTCTTGAAATCTCATTCACCTTAAATCACAAGCCAATTAAGAAGGCTATCATATAGCAAACATTCTTTTAGGAAAACTCAATTCCTTCTCCTAGGGCACTCCTGAGGTGAAATAGTATCAAATGACAATGAGGAAATGTCTATAGGACATTTCCAGCATGTGACAAATATGGGAGGCTCTCAGACAAGGGATCCACAGAGATAACCACTGCCCACTGGTTGAGCCCCTATCCTTACTTTGTTTTGGAGGCTGACCAGCTGGGAGAGGGCCTTTCTCAGTACCAGAAACTACCATTTGGGTTGAAAGGAAGACGTTTGGAGAATTCACCTGTTTGGGTATAAAAGTTCGAAAATCCAATGGGATTTGTGGCTGACAAAAGGTCAACTATTCATGAAGGCCAAGGAGTCAAGACTATAAGGACTTGGTATTTCAGGAGACAGAGTCTAATAAGGTAGAAAAGACCTGAGCTTTAGAGTTATACATTACCATCCTTGTTTCTCTCCTGGTATGGGTGTTTTTTCCTTGGTTATTCCGAAGCCATTTCATGTTGACATTGTGTAGTGTTTAGCTTAGGTGGCCCAGAGACCTTGATTTGAATACTGGATGTACTACTCCCCTGAAGCACGAACTTAGATAAATTCTGAACCTTGCCGCGCTTCATCTGTAAGAAGAGGTTGACGATGGGCTACCTTCACAGGATTGTTAGGAAGACCAAGTGAGAAGTACGTGTCCAAGTGCATGGACCATAGGACAGTTTCCATCAAAAAGGAATTATCCCTCTCATGTGAATAAAAGTGACATCGTTATTGCTTAGCAATTCGAACCACAAAGAGCCCAGGATGCTTGTTTGGAGGTCAGCAGAGCAGGGGAAAACTGCGCACTGAAAGCAGCCAGTCTTTGGGAAAGATGAGCTTGAACTAGTTTTAAAGAGGAAATAGGAAAAAAGGTTTGGAAACAGGACAGATATGCCTAAACAGCTCCTACAACTTAGTCCCCTGGCATCTATTCAGCAACTTATCTTTTTATTTAAAAAATATTTTCCTAAATCAAGGTATGATTGACTTATACTAATTTCAGGTGTACAACAGAATGATTTGATATTTGTATATGTTGTAAGACAACCACCACAATAAGTCTAGTTAACATCTGGCACCATACAAAGTTAAACATTTTTTTTTTTTTATCGTGATGAAGACTTTAGGATTTACTCTTTTGGCAACTATCATGTATATATGACAATATTGCTGGCTGTAATCATCGTGCTTACATTATTACATCCCCCAGGCCTTGCTTACTTAATAGTTGGAAGTTTGTATCACTTGACCTTCTTCCTCCATTTCACCTACCTCCAACCCCCCTCCTTCTAGCAACCCCAATATTGTATTAGTTTCAGGTGTACAATATAGTGCTTCGATATTTATATACAACATTCTCGCCATAGTAACTCGAGCTATCATCTCTCATCATAATATTACTGCTTATAGTCCTTAGGCTGTAACTTTTACTCCCAAGTCTTAATTTATTTTATAACTTGAAGACTATATGCCTTATTAATCTCCTTCACCTATTTTGTCTTTCTCCCCCACCTCCTCCTCTCTGGTGATTCAGAGTTTGTTCTCTGTATGGGTCAATTTTTGCTTTGTTTTGCTTTGTTTGGTTGTTTTTTAGATTCCAGATATAAGTGAAATCATCATCTGTCTTTCTCTGTATAACTTATTTCACTTGCAATAATATCCTTTAATTCCACCCATGTTGTCACAAATGGCAAGATTTCATTCTTTTTTATGGCTGAATAGTATTCCATTATCTATCTATCTATCTATCTATCTATCCATCCTCTATCTAACCTACCTCACATCATCATTATCTATTCATCCATGATGGACACTTAGGTTGTTTTCATATCTTAGCCATTGTAAATAATGCTGCAAGGACATAGGAGGGCATATGTCTTCAAATTAGCATTTTTGTTTTCTTTTTTTTTTTTTTAATGTTTATTTATTTTTGAGAGAGAGAGATAAAGAGCATGAGCAGGGGAGGGGCAGAGAGAGGGAGACACAGAATCCGAAGCAGGCTCCAGGCTCTGAGCTGTCAGCACAGAGCCCAATGTGGGGCTTGAACCCATGAACTGTGAGATCATGACTTGAGCAGAAGTCAGATGCTTAACTGACTGAGCCACCCAGGCGCCCCTAATTTTTTTGTAATGTTTATTTATTATTGAGAGACAGAGAGAGACAGAGCATGAGCAGGGGAGGGGCAGAGAGAGAGAGGGAGGCACAGAATCTGAAGCAGGTTCCGGGCTCTGAGCTGTCAGCACAGAGCCCAATGCGGGGCTCGAACTCATGGACTGAGATCATGACCTGAGCCAAAGTTGTACACTTAACCGACTGAGCCACCCAGGTGCCCCTAGTGTTTATTTATTTATTTATTTATTTATTTATTTATTATTTATTTATTTATTTAGATAAATATCCAGTAATGGGATTGCTAGATCATATGGTAGTTCTACTTTTACTTTCTCAAGGAGGCAGGCTCCATAATGTTTCCATAGTGGCTGCATCAACTTCCATTCCTACCAACAGGACACAAGGGGCCCCCTTTCTCATAGCTTGCCAACACTTGCTATTTCCTGTCTTTTTGATAACAGCCATTCTCACAGGTGTGGGGTGGTATCTTATTGTGGTTTTGATTTGCATTTCTCTGATGACTAGTGATGTTGAACATTTTTCATGTGCTTGCTGGCCATCTGTATGTCTTCTTTAGAAGAAATATTTATTCACATCTGCTGCCCATTTTTAAATTGGATTGTTTTATTTGCTGTTGGGTTATGTGAGTTATTTGTATGTTTTGGATATTAACCCCTTATCCGATATATGATTTGCTCATAGTTTCTCTCATCCAATAGGCTGCCTTTTCATTTTGTTGATGGTTTCCTTTGCCGTGCAGAAGATTTTTATTCTGATAGTCCCATTTGCTTACTTTTATGCTTTTGTTGGCTTGGCTTTTAGAGTCAGATCCAAAAAATCATCACCAAGACCAATGTCAAGGAGCTTAGCACCTACGTTTTCTTCTAGGAGTTTAATGGTTTCAGGTATTACATTCAGGTCTTCAGTTCATTTTGAGTTAACTTTTGTATCTTGTGTAACATAGCAGCCTACTTTCATTCTTTGGCATGTGGTTGCCGAGTTAATAAATATAAACACCATTTATTGAAGAGACTCTTCTTTTCCCATTGTATATTCTTGCCTCTTTTGTTGTAAATTAATTGACCATATACATGTGGGCTTATTTCTGGGATCCCTATTCTGTTTCATTGATCTGTATGTCTGTTTTTATGCCAATACCATACTGTTTTGATTACTATCACTTTGTAATGTAGTTTGAAATCACGGAGTGTGATGCCTCTAGCTTTTTCTTTCTCAAGACTGCTTTGGCTATTCAAGGTCTTTTGTAGTCTCATACAAATTTTAGAATTATTTGTTCTATTTTTGTAAAGAAATGCCATTGGAATTTTGATAGGAATTGCACTGAATCTATAGGTTGCTTTGGGTAGTATGGACATTTTAACAATAATAATTCTTCTAATCCATGAGCATGGACTATCTTTCCATTTATTTGTGTCTTCAATTTCTTTCATCAATGTCTTAGAGTATAGGTCTTTTCCCTCCTTGGTTACATTTATTCCTAGATATTTTCATCTTTTTAATGTAATTATAAATGTGATTGTTCTCTTAATTTCTCTTTCTGAGAGTTTGTTGTTAGTGTATAGAAATGCAAGGGGCAGGTGGGTGGCTCAATTGGTTAGGCATCCGACTTTGGCTCAGGTCACGATCTCACAGCTTATGGGTTTGAGCTCTAGGTTCAGCTCTGTGCTGACAGCTCAGAGCCTGGAGTCTGTTTCAGATTCTGTGTCTCCCTCTGTCTTTGCAACCCCCCTCACTTGTTCATTTTCTCTCTCAAAATAAATAAGCATTTAAAAAAAAGAAGTGCTAAAGATTTTTGTATTTTGATTTTGTACCCTGAAAATTGTATTCATTTATTCTAATGTGTTTTTTGGTGGAATCTTTAGGGTTTTCTATACATGAAATCATGTTATCCACAAACAGTGAGAATTTTACTCTTTCCTTTCCAATTCGGATGCCTTTTTTTTATTTTTATTTCTTTTTCTTGTTAACTGCTGTGGCTTAAACTGTTAATATTTTGTTGAATAAACGTGGCAAGAGTGGGTGGGCATCTTTGTCTTGTTCCTGATCTTAGAAGAAAATTTTTCAGTTTTTCACCATGGAGTGGGCTTTTCACCATTATGTTAGCTGTGGGCTTGTCATATCCGGACTTTATTATGTTGTGGTATGTTCCCTCTATACCCACTTTGTTGAGAGTTTTTATCATAAAAGGACACTGAATATTGTCAAATGCTTTTTCTGTATGTTTTGAGATGCTTACATGATTTTTATCCTTCATTTTGTTAATGGGGGGGGGGTGCCACACTGATTGATTTGTAGATACAGAGCCATCTTTGCATCCTTGGAATAAATCTCACTTGAGTATGATGTATTTATCCTTCTACTATATTGCTGACTTTGATTTGTTAATATTTTTTGAGGATTTTTGCATCTAAGTCCATCAGGGATAGTAACTTTTCTTTTCCATCCTTGTTTCTGCGCAGCATAGCATGGGGGTTAGGATCACAGGCTTTGGAGTAAGAATCCCTGGGTTTGAATCCCAATTCTGGCACTTTCTAGTTGTGTGACTTCGGACAAGTTATTTAACCTCTCTGTGTCATAGTTCCTTTAATTGTAAAATGGAAATAAAAATAGTGCCTACCATGTAGAGTTTTTGTGAGAACTGAGTTAATATTAGTAATGCATTGATAAGTGTTTGGCACATAGTAAGAACTAAGTAAAAGCGAGCTGTCACTTGTATCATTATTGCCGATAATGTAATTCAAGACTTGATAATATTTTACCTGCAATATTTCACTTTTGCCTCCAGACTTTCCTTCTCTAGTGAATTCATGCTGTGAGCTGCTTTTCTAAAACACAATTCATTCTGTCCTCACCTAGTTGAAACCATTCAAGGATATCAACAGGGCACTGATCAACAGTGGTCTCTGTTGGGAAAGATCACTGAAAAGATGTGATCAGTGGATGACCCGTGAGTTGGACCTGGGCACTTGAAGTTCCTCACCCATCTCCCCCTCGGAATGTGGGTTCTGCTTGTCTTTCCTGCTCCCAGAGGCTACTCCAAGGACATAGCTTTGAGACAGTGATATGGTGCTGAGAACATTTGCTCAGTATATGCGACTAGTAAGGCCTCTTCATAAACCTTTCAGATTTGGCAGAGGGATGCAAGGATCCACTTGCCTTGCTGCCGTCCAAGACGAGCCTTGGAGGTAAGTTCCCTTTACTTGTTAAAACTCCCAGCTACCATACTTGAGTGTCCTTCCTCTTCTGTGGTCACTCCCTGCCCTCTGTGTATGGGAGTGGTTTCAGATTAACCCAGGAAGCTCCCAAAGGGTTGTGAAGCAACAGTCTTCTAAAACAATGGAATGTCATACAATCATTAAAAAGTATTACTATAGCTTTAATTTCCTTACCTGGAAAGATCTCTGACAGACTGCAGAGTGAAGTAGAGTGGGTTACAAAGCAACGTGTCTTGTAAGAGTCTGTTTATATGAAATAATTGCATATGTGTGCAGAAACGCTTGGTGGGATAAGTGAAGGGTGGGTGGGATTTCTGCAGGGTGGGAAAATTTGGAGTGATATTTATTTTCATCTTGATGATTTTGTGTACCCTTTGTGTACACAGTTTATACTGTCTTTTTATTAATTTTTTTATGTTTATTTATTTTTGAGAGAGAGAGAGAGAGACAGAGAGAGAGAGAGAGCGTGTGTGACCAGGGGAGGATCAGAGAGAGAGGGAGACACAGAATATGAAGCAGGCTCCAGATTCTGAGCTGTCAGCACAGAGACTGACGTGGGGTCGAACCCACAAGGGTGGGATGATGACCTGAGCAGAAGTTGGACGCTTAACTGACTGAGCCACCCAGACGCCCCTATACGGTCTTTATAATCAGCAATGAAATAATAAACTTATTTTTATTTAAAAAATAAAGCCAACGAATTCAAGGCAGAGAATAGAAAGAGATGAAGGAAACAAAAAAAAAATGTTAGTAGGGTTTGAACTTAGGGGATGAGGTTCTGAGCAATTTTCCCAACTTTTTGTTACTGTGTAATTTTTCTTGAATGTGTATGAATTGCCTTTCTAATTGGGGGGAAAAAGTACCTATTTAGCCATGGATGACTGTAATATGATCAAAACCCAACTAATGTTTATATTATAATCAGAACTCAATGTTAGCCCATCACAAAAGGGAACAAACTGACATTCTGAGAAAGTCTGCATAAAGGCCTTGTTAATTCCTCTCATTCCTTTCAAAAAAGCCTTTACCGTAAGAAATAGGGCAAAAATAATTTTTTGGGGTAAGAAATAGGCACATAAAGACCTGGTATAAAGCATAACAAACCACTGCTCATTACTGAAAAATTATAATCTGCTGGTGCTTTTCCCCAAGTACATATGCTTATGTATACATGTGTGTGTTTACGGATGTGTGTACGCATGCATTTATGTATGTGTGCATTCATACATCAGAGGTGGGGTAATTGACATTTAAAGCAGGTCTCCATGCTTTATTCTAAGCCCCTAAAAGCGGTTAATTATGCCCTTTTGTCACATCGCATTATATTTAAAACACTTCTAAGTAGCTTCAAATATTTTAACATTTTCATTTTAAACACAATGGATATGGGTAATAGCCTTGCAGTTGTAACTCGTATGTAATGAGATATCACTATAGCAGCGGAAGTGGAGTGTGTCATTGATAATATTTCACCTCCAACCACTTCTCTCTTTCTGCTAAATCTTGATGACATATTTAAGGTAAATCAGAATCACAATGATTTAAGTAACATTTGCCCTCTGAGAGGAGACTCAAAATTAATTTTAATTACAACTGATGGCTGCAAATAATGGCTTTGCTCCTCCTGTGGTGACATTCTTGCCAAGGACCGCTGCTGCATTGGTTTCAAGGTGCAAGATGCAGGAGGGACCAGTGACGGATGGGAAGGGCTCAGCGCCCTACCCCTGCGTGACCTGTACGCCAGTCTGGTGTCCCTACTTGTGCCCACCACCTGGACGCTCAGGCCACGCCAGCTCTGAGCACCAAACAAATAAGGAACCTTCGAGTTTAGTGGTAGGTGACTCAATGTGCATCTTTGCCCCTGCTGTTGGTTTTATATGTTACTTAGTCTTGCCCGTGTCCTGTTTTCACCTAGACCCTCTATCAGACATGCTCAGTCTTTAATCTTCAGCATCCTGGTAGAACCCCCCCTGACTCTTCCTTTGCCCAATTCTTCTAGATTTTTCTCTCTGCTTTCCTAAACATGGGGTGTCAATTTGTTTCACCCTGATTCTCATCCATCTAAATGTTAATGTCAAAGGCTTTCCATGCCGGCCCATCTTATCCAACTAACCCCTTGTTCCCACCATCCTCCCTTCACCTGCCTTTATTCCTAAACTGGATCATGACAGGAGTGGATTCATCAGAAGCAACTGTGGGAGAGGCTTATCTGGCAGAAAGAAGCACATTACTGTGGAACGAAACCCCGGAAGAGTGGTCTTCAGCATGAGCATCAAGATTGGGTTACTTGTTGAAAGAATTGGGTGGAATAGATGGGGTCACACGTTTCACTCTTCTCTCAGATACCCCACTATGAGCCGGGAAAATGGGGCAAGAGGGCACGGGGAACACAGTGAGGATGAGAACCAAAGCTCAGAAGGGACCCCCTTCATGGAGTTGTTGCCCCTCCTGTCATGTCCTCAACTCATTGCCTCCTCACCCCCTGCCCACTCCATTCAAAGCGCCGTTTGCTAATTTCATGAGTAATTCTCATGTTGCTACATCAGTCTTCACTGCACTGGAGTCTTCAACAGGACACTCCTGATACCCTCTCTTCTCTACGAGACAATGTTCCTTTCGACACGTTAGGCAGCCTTGCCTCAGCCTCACTATTTCCCATTATTGAAGCTCCTCCAGGCTGGGTCCTAGGCTCTCCATGTCCCCCCTGCTTGCTCCACAGATAATCTTATCATGCCAGTGGTTTCAGCCACCATTCTATGCTCCAAGATTCACTAGTTTATATTTGGGCCCAGACCCGTCTCCTTTGGGTTCCAGAGCACTCCATACAACTGGCTACTGGACATCTCATTTGAATGTTTTGCAGGCATCTCAGTGTATCCCCAGATCCCCAGATTCAATTCATACACTTTCCTTGCTACTGGCAACATCATGCCTATCCCTGAGCTCCCCGCCAAATGTGCTTCCCTTTCAGTATAACCCACTGGAGTAAATGGCCCATCTTTCCACTTGTCCATCTGTCTGTCCATCCATCCATCCATCCATCCATCTGTCCATCCAACCATCCATCCATCCTCCTGTGAGTCAGAAACAGAAACATCTCTGACTCCTCTGTCTCCCTCACCCCACATCCTGTCCATTCCATTTGATCAATTACTTCTCTGGAGTCCCTTGATTTCTCTTCTTTCTAGTCCACATTATCATTGCTTCTCACTTGGGCTACTGAGAAAATCTCTTAACCAGGGTCCCCTTCAAATTCATTTTTTACTTTGCAGTCAGATTAAATTTCTCAAATGCAAATTTGATGAACAATCCTCACCCCTCTCCTCAAAACACCCTTTGATGAGGTTTCCCTTTGCTTTTATAACAAACACTAAAATCCTGAATCTTCCCTAGAAGGCCCTGCAGGTCTGGCTTCCATCTCCCTCTACCCCTCACTGGCCTGCCCCCCACTCTCATCCTGCCCACCTCCGGCCACCTGCCGGGCCTCCTGCCGGCCACCTTCAGGGCCTCAGACTCAAGGGGTCCCCTCGTGTGGAGGATCTGTTCATGTGATGCACCCCCTGTCTGCAACATCCCCTTGCTCTAACCCTTCATTCAGTGGTTTTCCATTTCACATCCTCCGGGAAGCATTTTCCCACTGCCTCAACAAGTCAATCCTCACACGACAGAGTCTCATGGTACCTTGTCCCTCTCCTTCGTGGCCCTTAACTTTATTTCGGTAATTTGTATAATCGTTTAATTCCTTTGTATAATCACTTAAATCTCTCCTCCCCTGCCTTCCCTGGAAAATGCCAGTTCTTCACATTTCTACCTTTCCCCTGGCTCCCCCTCCCCCTGCTCCAGTGACACTGGCCTCCTTGCCATTCCCAGCACTGCACCGCACCACACTGAGGCAGGCCTGCCCCTTCAGGGCCTCTGCCTGCACCTGGCTCCCCTCCTTACCTGTCTCAGGCCCTGGCTTCCATCTTATCCTCTCAGAGAGGTCTTTCTTGACCACAAGGTAAAAACTACAACCTCTGCCCTAACGCGTCTCCTTCCCCTGCCCTACTTCCTCTGTTACACACGTCGCTTTCTATTATTCATATTATACAGTTTACTTAGTGACTTTTTCTGTTGCCCCCATAAGAATGTCAGGTGCTGTACAAGCAAGGAATTTTGTTCTGTTCCCTGCTCTGTCTCTGACAACTAGGATAGTGCCTGGCATGTAATAAGCACTCAATAATATCTGCTGAAAGAGTTCCTTTAGCTTGGCACAGAGCCTGGCCCATGGCAGACCAATATGTCTTTGTTGAAAGGACCACAGAAAGGGAGGAGGGAGCCTCGGAAGGGCCTGCAGATTCTGGCTCCTTATCTTCAACTGCCAGTCCCCAGAAAAGAGGACCCCAGGCTCCAAGGGGCCCCCTTAGCCTGGAGATTTGGTGTGTATCTTAAGCTCAGAGTTAATTATAAGTAGGAACCGTGGAGAAAATTGCCACGGCTGTTTTTGTGGTATGGTGAAAGGGGTATTTGTTTATATTTGAAAAGGACTAGCCCAGCAAATTTACAGTGTAAATAAGGAAAAAGTTTAACTTAAGAGCAAAAGCCAATCAACAGTTTTTAAGCACCATTAAAACCATTTTATATGCAAACGATGTTACAAAACAATGAATGTGATCATTAAGAACACTTCTTATGTTCTCTGAAAAGCACTAACGAGAATTTCTAAGATACATTGACGGAACCCTCAGTTCCTCATCATAGTCAGTGGTCATTCCCAGGGCCTGGGTGCTAGGAAGCAGACTTCTTTATCCGTAAAACCAACTTTTCAACAATTATATCATTTGTTAGGGTGCAGGGTGGGTGGTAATACTCTTCCCCAAGCCTGTAAAGAAACTACTGATATGAGTGCCTATGTAAGCAGGATTTGGGTAAGTACTGATTTTATAGGAGACTATAAATTTTTTATTTCAATAATGTTGGGAGGCAGGTTAGGCCATGCTTATCCTTTGTTCTGTTTTCCTTCCCACCCCATATTCCAATGTGCTAGCCAGTGCCCTCCAGCGAGCAGTCCCCTAGACCAGGCAGGATGCGGACAGCCATGTCAGCTACTGCCTTCCTCACACTTGGCCTGTTATTAAATGTCCTCTGACATCCTGTTCCCCTCAGAGCTCATTCAGAGCTAGGTGACAACTAATGATAATAGACTGACAATGGATACATCCATTAGGCCCTGTCCCCACTATCCTTCTTAGACAACAGACATGAAAGCATCAAAAAAGAGCTTCTCAGAAGACCCTCAACAGTGGCAGTTCTGGAATTTCTCTACGGGGTCTGCAGGGGTCAGCCTGGGGGCTGGAGGAACAGCTTGAAACTCCCTTTGGACGGCAGGTACCCAGCTTTTACTTAGTTGGTGTATTTATTTGGGGTGGCCTGGGGAGACAGGGGAGAGGGGCTAAAGCCTCCTGAAGCTGCCTCTTGTCACCCACACTGGCCCCTTGCAGACCATGACGCTAATGGAGAAAACTTCAAAACGGTAGGAAGCCAGTGGGGACCAACCATCTAACCATGCACCGGACAGTGGTTATAAGAGATGCTCCTGGAATGGAATCCTGCCTCCACACGTTATTAACCTAACCTTTCACTCAACTGCCTCATCTGTAAAACGGATACAGTCACATTACCGTTTCATGGTATCGTCACAGGAAGTGAGTTCACATGAGTTAACACGTGGGAAGTGCTGAGAGCCGTGTCGAGCGTGTAGGAAGTGCTCAACAAGTGTTCGCGTTTATTCTTTTTTTCATTGATCATTCAAAACTCTTCCTCGAATGCCCACCAAGTGCAGGTATTAAGCTCTGCCTCAGGAAGGAGCAGGTTCAAAGTTATACCGGACAGCGGCCAGCTGAGCACCCCTATACTCACACTCACTGACACAGCCTTCTGGATGCACAGCAGGAGGCCCACATCTGGGATATTGTGGGGACGGCAGGACATAGGCTCACTGACACCCCCTTCCACCTGGCATGGAGGGAGGCCCAGAGCATGCTATCAACTCCCTATTTGATCTTGTGACTCCTCCTTGGAGCTTGTTGTAGAACTGAAGGAATTCCTGGAGAGAACCCCGAGAGCCATTATGAGAAATCTGCATTCTTTGAACAGTACAAAGCTTTAGCGGCTCCCCGAGAATATGAAGGAACTTCGAAGGATCTATATTGGTCAAGTGATTCTTCCCATGGCAAGAAATAATGGTTTTCTTCCCTGAGCCTTGACATCACCACACCCACGGCTCCGGCACATTGCCGTGTCACTGCAGGGTACTGGTGTCACAGGGCTCTTGTTACCTGCCTGGTCTACCCTGTCCTGTGGGCGGGGACATCATCCCTGTCACCTGGGAATCCTCACTGTGGGTCCGGTGTCTGGTGCTCCCTAAGTGTTGACTGAATCCCCTGAAGGGCAATGAAGCCTTGGGTCTATCGGAAACATCTTCTCCCTAAAAAGGACTCTGACAGGACCACTGGAAGCACGGAGTAAATGAACAGACAGAACGCTCAAAGCTAGCACGTGTCACCCGCAAAACCGGTGGTTGCGACTTATGAGTGGCCAGAGGGAGAACAGAGCCAGCTCACGCGCAGTCAGGATGCTTCGTTCCTATTATGTGTAAACCCCACCCCCACCTTTTTCACAATAAAACACACACACCGTTGCTCTGCACTGTCCGATATGGGGGCCGTCAGTCTCGTGTACCATTTAAATTCAAGATGATTGAAGTTAAATACAACTTAAATCTCAGTTCCTCAGTGGCCCCCGCCACATTTCAAGTGCTCATGTGGCGTGTGGCTACTGGTTCATAGAGCGTAGACACAGAAGACGTCTACAGTCACAGAAACTTCTACTGGGCGGTCTCTCCTGTCCTTGCAAGAAACGTTAACTTAGACGCATACAATGTCGCTGTACTTTCAATCAATAAAGCTAATGCATTGTTCCCTGGACTGTGCAAACGTTTCCAGTGGTTCTTCGGTAGCAGCAAGGCACGTGCTACACGCTCTCCAGTTCTATTTTCACAGCGTTTGTTTGTTTGAATTTACGTTATCTTCAGAAATAGCGTTAATTCTGTTAGTACTTGTCAGTACGTTGAGGCGGTCCTGTGTGACCTGGAGCAGTTTAATGCGGGGGATGGATGGCTCCAGCCCTGGGAGAAGGAGACTCATCAATCCACCACTCGTCTCAGCATCGTTACGGCGCATTAATGAGGCTGGGCTCCATTTAAACACCGTCCGAGGCATTATGGATTGGCAACATTCAGCTTCACAGGAACTGGGAATTTCTGAGATAGAATCCTCACTCTTTTGCTAATGAGTGTTGCGATATGGGGACTATCATTTAACTTGTGAGTTTCGGTTTCCTGTCCTTAAAACGGGGCTATTACTGACCTGCCTAACCCAAGTGTCTAGAGGATTAATGAGTTAATGCTTGCTGAGAACTCTGAGCCCCGTGCATTAAGGCTTGTTGCACATCATTATTTCCATTCATCCTCATGTAGCAGCTGGGAAACATTAGACTATTATGCTTACTCCAAAAATGCATTTTCTTCCTCAGCATTTTCACATTACCTACATCACCCAAACCTTAAATCTGAAAGTAAAACCAGCCCCACAGCAAGACACATTGACGGAGTGGGGGTATTTAGGTAGTTTTCCCTTTCTTGAATACAAGCATTACACCGGCTTTTCCAGAAGGATGAAGGCGGTAATTGCACTGTAAATTCTCACTGCGTGAGGCTGGTGGTCAATCTTAGCAGATGCGAAAAGAAAGTTATACCACAGCACAATCACGCTGTCAACACTTACATGCAATGATATTCCCATATCTGTTCTTCATTCTGTTCTCATCTTTCTTAGCGGAGTCCCATGGTGCAGACTGCCCTTCAAAGAAGCTCTGGAAGAAAGAGAAAAGTGACACGGAGAATTACAATTTGGTGCAGTAAACACAGGATCTTAATGATGGAGGATGTTCTTAAAAAATGTACAGCAAGGGTCAAGAAGGGAAAAGGATGTTCACAGGAAAGAGAGAATGGATTAAATACGTTAACTTTTTGTTTTCCTTTACTTGCTACATTACATACATGGATGGGGGCTGAAGTGTGAATTCACAGTTTATCGCACAAGCTATTAAAATGGTCGAGTTCACCCTATCCGACTTTAATCAATTTAATACAGAAAAAGAATGAACATGTCCCTCAATGTCTTAATTATATTACCATTTCTCATTATTCTCTTCAGAGATGCAAAGATGTCGTTTTTCTTCCCAATCGCTAACTGAAAGAAGGTGATTTTTGGTTAAAACTGTAAAGGTACGTAAGCTATGACTTCATGCCTTCAAGGCTAAAATCCCGTTATAAATCCTGCCAGAGTTTTCTCTTCCTTTTTAATGGAGCTTAGATGTCCATTTATTTAAGGATTTGGCATTATTATGCCCAGGGTCTTTAATCTTCATGTTATTAGTCAGATACATATATTTCCCTGTTCAAATGATAATGAATATATCCTTTGGTATCAGTTGACAAAGTGAAAAAAAGTCTGAGACTTGTATTTCCACTTCAGTTCACCTTCCCTTTTATCCTTGTGTAGCCAAGTGTATAGAGAGGGAAGGGGAAGAAGGACGGAAGTAAGAAGCGGTTAGTCAAACTGATTTCTTCCCTTTGCCACAGCTACTCTTCCACTTCCTTCTTGGTACCGACTGGGAAAGAAGAGGAGAGGAGGAGGGGGAAGATAGAAAGGTAGAGCGGATGGATGAGAGCACCATTCCGAGATGCTTCAGGGCCAGAGGATGTGGTTTCAGGAACTCACACCCTCAAACATGCCCAGGGTGGCTTTTCAAGTTCTCTCTTTAGAACTGAAACTCCTCATCTGTCCTCCTTACAGTGTTTGGCCATCTTGTCCATTTCCGACCATTACCAATATTTAGTGATCAGTCTGTGGTTCAATGGGACCTACTTAATATCACTTTCTATGGGTCCAGTTCTGGCTCATTAGTAAAACTGCATTAGTATTGCTGCAGGGGGTAAGACCCACCTACTCAGAGGCCCCATGAGGGAGCCTCACCTCCTGGCGTGTTGCACAGACCTGACCACGAAGTGGATGGTGTGCAGCTCATCCTACTGTATCTGCCGCCAGACTATAAACTCCCTGAGGGCAGGGACTGCGTGGTTTCATTGCTGTCTGTGCACAACCTCTGCCTCATGGCAGGAATCCAATAATTGGCTATTAAGTGAATGAGCGATCACAGTGTTTGGTGATGGATGAAGCTTTACTTGTGTAGCTTAAGTGTGCGAGGGGCTCAAATACCTGGGAAACCTGCCTATGTACCGTGTGTGAAGTCCACGCCTTTTCTTGATGTGTATTGATCCTGCTGTTAACCAAATAGCTCATTGGCCACCGGAGACTGGCTGGAAAAGAGCCCTATCCCAGCACTGAACCACTGGTATCAGTCCCTCCATACAACAAAGAAGCAGGGACACTCCATTTTGTAACACGCAACAGTGAAAAAATAACACTGCGAACATAAGCATTACAGTTTTAAATTGCCTGTCTTAATTTAAGGTACCTTAGTCACGATCATCCTTGACACCTTATTACCGTAATAGTTCTTACATTCTATTTATCATTTGGAAACAACATGGCGGCAGACGAGGATCAGACGTACTATTACCTATAGTTCTATTAACAGAGTCACAGCATACATTGTTAATTGAAGGGTGAATACCACATGATGTAGGACAAATTACAAGGAAAAACATTTTCAGGTTATTAATAAATTAAGTCAATAGAAATACTAGCAATGAAAATCACTAGTTAATTCCCTCAGGAACAAGGCTATCATATGATAAAGGATTTATTCAGACATGTAACTTCTATTCTGCTATGAAATACACATTTAAAAATAGCTTCAGGGCTTTTAGAGTCAGACTCTGTTTCTGAATAGTGTCTTTGTTACCCTATGAATGACAATTATTTTACAGTTGAGTAATAACTATTATCTGACTGCCCTCATAACAGTTTAATTCTACTTTGAGTTTGTCATGATGTAATTGCCAATTTCAATCCCCTTTGCCTTTTCCGCCCATCTAAAAGTTTTCAGGTTTTGTTTTTTTGTAGGAAGATGGAGAAGGGAAAAGTCTTCCAGGAGAGTCCATGGCCTCTGGTGAACACTATCCTAGGGCATGTGTGCATGTATGTGTGTGTGTGTGTGTGCGTGTGTGTGTGTTGGGCACACCCGCCTGCACACACACACACACACACACACACACACAGAAAGAGAGAGAGAGGCAGAAAGAGAGAGAGAGAGAGAGAGAGGCGTATCAGCAGTGTACGAGGGGGACAGGTACTCGTACAACTAGTAAAAATAATGCTCCTAGGTCACCTGAGGCAAAGCCACATGAATCCCTTCCCTTTCTAACAAGAAGACGTTCTCCTGTGGGGAAGGCGGGCACATCACAGCTATTTCTTTAGCGTTTGTGACAATCACAGGCCTTCCGATAGCCCTTGCTTTTAAAAACAGTTATTTTAACCTCATGTTTTCAGGTTTCAGGAAACAAACAATGAAACGATAACCGATCCCCTTACATTTGACCATGGCATGTAGCTCACGGCATGTTTTCCTAAGGTGGGGCCCAAGTCCAAGCCCACTTGGGGCCCACTTCCAAGCACTTACTATTGTGTACTTATTAAGTGCTTTGCAGAATGAACGAGTCCACTCTCTCCACTAAAGCGCAGGAGAGCGGTCAGGCACGGAGGGATGCTTCCCTGCTCTCAAGTCGAGGGACATGAGATGTATAAAGAACACAACCAGCCCGTAACACACAGGCCTGGGTCAGGCCTCAATGGTTTTCGACTCTTAATCCACGGATTTTTCTGTTCCACACCTCCCCTGACAAGGACTTGAAACCCTCTTTCAATATATGTGGCCAATGATTGCTTTCTACATCTTGATCACATCTCCTTGTCTCTCAATGAAGGTTTGCAACAAGAGAGTATAAGAGATGTCAAGTAAACTTCATTCACTCTTACAAAAACGGAAGTTTTCTGATCTTGTAGGATAATGTGATCATGGCAGGGAAGCAGCAGCAGGCGAGCAGAAATGGGAGGGCATTCTTGCAATAAGCCTCTTCACCTTCCTATCCAGGAATTATGTGAATTACTTTTAAGCAGACAAGTGTATTATTTTCTTGAAGGTGAAACAAAACACAACAAAAAGTGCTGCTCCATGAAAAAGATGAGGTGACTAGTGTTATCCATTGCGTCCTGACTCCTTATGGACATTGTGACCAGTCTTGCGTTTTCTGGAAGAGTTCTGATTCCATTTATGTAGCCAATCTCCCCACGAATACATCCGCAATTATTAGAACCACAGGTCCTTGTCTTTGGCTTAGAAAGTAAGAAATATACCTATGGGGAGTACAGAGAGAGGAAAAAAGGGCTTTCTGGATTGACTAACTTGGCTTCTGTTTCCTTTTGTCAATGGTGATGATGATTTTTTATTTCCTAAGATGGACCCAGTTTTAAATGCTATGGCTTTTTGTTAGCATACATCACCTGTTTCAATTTCTAGTTAGAAAATAAAACTTTATCTATAGCTCTAGGGCCATTGGGCATTCCAAGAAACTGTGACATGATAGATAGGTCTTTCACCCTGTGAGCCCTTGCTTTCCTGGTTTGGGAATTCTAAGCAAGAATCATAATCAAAGCAGGAATGCAGTTCATCAAGGCTCTAGAATATTGCATCTCATCTGGTCCATAGCGAGGCCTGACACAGACTTCTCATTCTCCCAAGAGCCCAAGCCTTTTAGACAGACCACTGAGACGCACCCTTTTTTTTCAGACCGTGAGATGGACCAATAGTCCCCAATAAACCTACCAGTGAAATACACCTGAGGAAAATGAAGTAATTTTGCGATGCAATCATTCTATCAAGTCCTATTTCACTTAACTTTTGACTTTTAAATACATTTTCTCCAGTTTTACTGAGATGCACTTGACATACAGCACTGTATAAGTTGAAGGAGTACAGCGTAATGGTGTGAGGTACAAATCTTGTGAAGTGATTCCTGCTGTAAGTTTAGTTAGCGTCCACGAACTCAGAGAGGTACTTAAATATCTTCTAATAAATTAAGCAAATCAACCCACATTTCATATGATTTTCTTCTGTGGATTTTTTTTTTTTAATCTGGGCAAGGTTCTTCAGCTATCCTTTTTCTTTTTTTCTCATCTTCAGGAAGGTCAAAAGTTATGTGTCCCTTTAAAATTACATAAATTGACTGCTTTGAGAAGACCTCTACTCTGAACCAAGTATCTTTCGGGAGGTGAGTAGTCACCCTGTATTTTACGTGGTATCTACTAAGGGCTGCTCCTATCAGATTTGTTGAAAGTAAAGCCAACGAGGTTTTGAACCCTCCTGGTGCTGAGAAAATAGAAGTCTGTTCCTTGAAGGAATCAGAGGATTCCTGAGCACATGCCAATGTCTGGCGTCTGTTTGGGGGCGGGGGAGGGGGTTCTCTGCTTACCGCCCCTTATGTTTCCCTGTATCCGAGACCAACTGTTATGTTCAAGTTCAAGTACAAACTCCAACTCCTTGATCTCTCGTCTCATACTATTTGCTTGACGGTTACGAGCAGGTTCATTAAAATCAAATTTAACCAAGGCGCAGGTGTGCTTTTGAAAAAGCGGTCCGGTGAGAGACAGTGGGACAGCCACATAAGGACAAGCTTGGGAGACCGACGATGACGGTCCACATTCCCAGGACACTTTTTTATAGGAGGAATTTAAAATACAGTATGGACATTTAGGCAATATTTAGTGTTTAGCACAGATTTTTAATATGCACATACAATTTAACACGCCAACAATGGACTTTTTATTACGAAAAAACATTTTATGTATTTTGGGGATTTAAGTTAATGGTCTCACTGCACCTTCTGTTAGAATTTTCATAAATATACTTATGCTTTGGTTCTACTTAAAATGTAATTAAAGTGTTTCCTCTGACTACCTTAGCTCATATATACTGAGAAAAAGGCAGCAAACCTGGGAACCACTCTGAAAGAGTAATAAGTCTCAGAAACAATAAAAATGAAACCAGGCAAGCTCCAGTGAATACCAATGACTTCTCCACTCTAAGATGCTGTGCTCTCCATGGGCAGAGAGCAGAAGGAAATTGAACATCCCGCATATAGTCATTTTTTTCTGAATGGGGAACATGTCTTTGTGATTCAATAACCTCCTCCCCCACCCCACATACCACTATCATTTTCCATGAGATATAATTATACATCTCAGTTGCCCACCTCAAGAGAACGTTACTCCAAAATGATGCAGTCTGTTACAAATGCCACAGCTCCCAGATATTAAAAAAGGAGAAAAAAAAATCCTATTCAACTGAAAAGCTGCCAGGAAGAAAGGGATGCAGGTCAAGGCTGTGCATAATGTACAGTATGTTTTCAGGCAGTGCAGGGTCAAGTTTTTTTCAGAAAGCTTCTGAAATGGAATTTTTCCTCCCTTTCTCATATGAATAAAACCGGGCACATAAAATGACTAAAGCCGTCACCCTGAAAGAAGGAAGATGAACTTGCTGGGGCATGCAAAGTCTCTGAACTTTCTTTGTTTTCTGCACATACTTCTTCTGCTTCTTCCAGGCACTGCATTTTATTAGGGCCATGTAAACCATTTATTGCTATCATAAGAAAGCAGCCGAAGACACCTAAAATTGCCTGATGGCTCAGAGTGGAGTGGTGATGGGAAGGTGGCCCCAAGATGTGCTCCCGTGTGGTCTGCAGTCACAGCCATTCTCCTGTGTCCTGGACAGAGGCAGCCGGAGGGAGCATGTGATGCATTATGGGCAAATGAGGTTGGGGCAGGGTAAAAGCCCAAATCTAGACACACAAACTGCGTTATGGCTAAACCACCTGAAATCTAAATGTGAACACCGCTTGGCATTTTTAAAGAAGAGGCTAATCACTCTCAGCGCTTCAAATGGCCATGTTTCACTGAAACACAGTCCAATTCCCAATTTTGCAGAATTTTTCTATTTTGCAAGAGGATCCAGGCATGCAATGATCTTGGCAATAGTCATACTGCCTTTCTTTACCTAACATCTCTTTCTCTTTTGACAACGGAATTGAGGTTTGCAGCCTGAAAATATTATATGATGTTTCCATGCCCAGAAACAGTCAGCAAGCAGAAGCTAGGACCTGGACCCCAGCTTTGAACCCTGTGATGCCCCTCGTTGGCCACAAAGCTGGCAAGAACACGTGGCTTTGTGCCCACTGCATTGCACTGTGCACACAGCAGTCTGAAGTCACTCTGGTCGTGGGTCATAAGCCACCAAGCATTTCTAGTTTCCGTTCTTTGTGGAATGAACCTCTTCGATTACACACAGCTCTGCACCATCCTCGAAGCAATTTCCTTAGGGGATGTGAAGCCATGTGCACTCTGGAGGGATCCTCAGTCTACCTGCTTTTCTTGAAATGGGCCTAATGTCAAAGTCTCCTTTCTTTCCACCTTCAGAATCACTGCGGTAGTAAGCTCCTGCTAATGATGTGACATATCCCTCAAGTGTATGGAAGCAGAAAAAAATCTGAACACCACTGATCAAAGAGAAGTACCACTCTTGAATTGAGTGACGGAGGAAAAGTGGGGACAATGTTAGCTGCACAGCAGTGGGCTCTTGCTGAACCTTCAGTGGGCGGGGCCAACAGCCCATGGAATTACAGAGACTGAGGCAGGTAACACAGGTTAAAAATTTCTTTTTTAATGTTTATTTATTTTTGAGACAGAGAGAGAGACAGAGAGAGGGAGAGACAGAGAGAGAGAGAGACAGAGAGTGAGCCAGGGATGGGGGCAGAGAGAAAGGGAGACACAGAATCTGAAGCAGGCTCCAGGCTCTGAGCTGTCAGCACAGAGCCCGATGAGGGGCCCAAACCCATGAAGCCATGAGATCATGACCTGAGATGAAGTGTGATGCTTAACCGACTGAGCCACCTAAGCGCCCCATCGTGGCTTTAAAAGGGGGGCTACTTTGATGTATCTAGAGTGAGTTTCTGTTGAGCATTAATTTTAAGAGGCAGAGTGTAGCTGTTTGGGGATACTCAGCCCTTTTGTGTCCCGCATCCTTCTTCTCTTTGAACTCTGGAAGAGCGCTTAATGATGAAGTTCTATGTTCTTAGCAGTGCCCAGCGACCCCTCCGGTGTGGGATGCCTTCTCTGGGATGGACACCTGTCCTCCCGCACACATGACAAAGCTCGCACCCACTGATGATGCAGAGGCCACTTAGAGTTTTGGGGAGTCCCTGATTCCCGGGCACTTGCCCTCAAAGTGGCTGTCAAGGGTCAACCACGAGGATGACCTTTCTCAGTTTGAAAACTCCAGGGCTGCTTTTGCATGTAGATTTTTCTAGATGGTCCTGATGGGGGCTCTGCTGCTTACACGCAGGGAGGACAGGCATGGCACACGGATTTTATAGCACTGTTTAATTCAGTATATACAAGTTGGCCAAAGTCTACGTCTTTGAGTTCGGCATTGCCTGTCTCTTGGTCATGGGGGACATCATAACATCAATCAATTTTGCAAAGATTCTGGAACTGGGACCTGGCCCTGTCTTCATTATTACCCTTGCAAGTCCAAGGACGCCACGGTAATTGGATGGAGTGTCAAAACAGTGATGCCAGTGAGTGCCCTGTCACAGCAGGACCAACAAGAGGACTGCTTTATTTTAAAAGCCAGTGAAAGCACCGGGTTCAACTGTTTTGTAGTTTCTCTAAATCACTCTGGGCCAGAGTCCTTCCTCCAGGATTGCCACCCACAGTTCAGAGAGAGAGCAATTTTCATTTCCTCTCAGATGCAGATCTTGCCAGGGGTTTGAGGTGTTAATACCTCTCCAGAACTGTAATTTCCTCTACCTCCGCACCTGCCTTTGTGGTTTGTCAGGAAACAGTGTCGGAAACAGTGTCAGAAAGAGTGATCTGTCAGGAAGCCTGGGCTAAAGGTACCCAGATCTTCAGAGATGAGTAAGAGCCCCTTTTGGGAAAAAGGAATTTCTAAGACACTGAGAGAACAAATAGTTGCTTCTGTAGAAGTCTAGCTGGCTCCTTTCCTTCTGAGACAGTCAGAAAAGTTGAGTTCGACTCATCTCCTGCCTGCATGATTACAGAAGGAGCTTCTTGCCTGGCTGCTTTTGCGGCCCACCAGTTTATACACTTCCTCCAGAGTGAGTTTTTAAAACACACTTGGGCACGTGGCACTTTCTTGTTTGAAACCCCAGCCATGTCTCCCTACTGACAACATGGCAGTCAAAAGGACTGACAGACTCCACATGTGCAACACGCTTAATGCACAGTGAACGCTCAATCAGGGTGCTGGCAATTACTGCTCATGTTCTCATATGAAAGCTTCAGGCTTTGATGGCAACAAATCCTTAAACTGACTCTGCTGCTATTTTTGTTACTGTCTCTCTGACAATAATCCTTCCCATTTTTTTTTCCCTCCAGGGGGTCTGTATTTTTCCTCCATGGATTCTACGACGTACGCAGAAGTGGGGGGATTACTGTTTTGTTCTTGCCCCCTCTTAAAAAAAAAACTGAACATCCTTTCCATGGTGTTTCTTGGAGAGCTGTAAGTTTGAAAACGTCCTCACCTCAGAAATCACGGCACGTAAACTCCATCAAATGTGACTGAAAGTCTAAGGATACATTTTTAGATATGACAGATTTGGAAATGAATAAGCGTAGCAGGAAAAGAAACTTTAATGAGAGGTTTGTGGCTCTTTTTGACATCTATTAATTTACAAAATCTATCAGAACAATTCCCAGGCTCTTCCTGCAGTACCTAAGTCATAGGCGATTAAAGATAAAAAATTTAGAAGGGAGAATTACTTTAGAAATTTGGAAATCAAGATTAGAAACACCTTTTCAAGTAGTTTAGTGGAGAATAATTGCATTTTAATTTACGCTGTCAAAAGTTCAATTTCTACTCTTAAAAGCAAACATTTTTATTGAAAATTATAACCCATGATGAAATTAGAGTCCTAGCTGTTTTCCTTTACTGGCTGATGTTTTATCAAACATCATTTCTTATCGAAGATTGGGGACACTATCACTTTAGAGGTCCGCAGACTACTGCTGGTGAGGAAAGTCTTAGCTTTCAGCCCTAGTCGATGGGCGTGAGGAGGAGATTCCAAACAGAGTCAAAACAATGAACCTGCACCAGGCACAGAACAGAGATCCTGGCATGGTAGAAATTTCCAGGAGTTGCTGACCACCACCCCTCACTCTCCTGCCCTGAGAGATGGAGCCACTCACAGCCTCCATGGGGAATCCTGAAATAGCTACTTCATCTTTCAGAACAGATCAAATGTTATTGGTTACAATCATCCTACCATAGACCTTGGGTGGAATTCTTTGTTCATCTGACTGTACTCCCTACAAACTGTTGTCATTTCATCAAGATACTTTGGGATTGGGAAGTTGCAAGTAGGTGAACACAAAGATGAAACAAGAATCTTGGGGTTGCCTGGGTGGTTCAGTCGGTTAAGCATCTGGCTCTTAATCTCGGCTCAGGTCATGAGTTCGAGCCCCATGTCGGGCTCCACACTGACAGCGGGGAGCCGGCTTAGGATTCTCTCTCTCTCCCTCTTGCTCTGCCCCTCCCCCACTCACTCATGCTCTCTCTCAAAAATAAATAAATAAACATTTATTAAAAAAAAAAGAAACAAGAATCTGGAAGGCAAGGGATGCTGGCTAGCCGCAATCCACAAGTTCTTAGCAATTTGAGTCACTGTGTACCACCTTCACGATTTCCCTCGCCCCGACCACTTTCCTCTAATTTATTTAGGGATTTAAATTTAACCCATATATTTAAAGACAGTACACTTATTTGGAAATGAAATTTCATATCATTACAGTAAATGGAAAGCCAAGATACTCATTGCAGGTAAAGATAATAGAAAAAGGAAAGAGAATGAAAACGAAACAGTGGGGTTAATTTCAGCCTGGCAATACTGCTTGGATGTCTTCTGATTCTTTGTTGGGTTGAGAGAGATGGAGAAGACACTCTAGCTCCAAATCAAAGCTCACTGATAAATCAGGACTGAAGAACTACCTGGACAGGAAATCATTTTCTCACCCTGTAATTCAGTGCTGTGAGTAGACCTCCTAGAAAGGCACCTTGTACACCATTCGTTGCTTGCATCTCATGCCTGGGGAGAAATCTGAACTCACCGTCGATCTGGGCTCACAACACAGGGTGTAGAAGAGGAAAGAGTATAGGATCCAAGACTAGAAAACTTGGGTTGAAGTCCCAGCTCTGACTGATTCCTAATGTGATCACAGGTCAGGTACTGAATGTGATTTTCAGTTTATATAGTAGGAATACTATAACAATTTAAATTACTTAACAGGATGGCCTTTAATATTAAAACCAATGAATTTCAAGAAAAAGAACACGTAAGGAGCTTGTACACATGAAGTGCCATACAACTGTCACGTTGCCAGTATAATGTATGTAACATGTAGAGCTTTAACAGAAAAGCACAGAGCACAGGTCTCTAACCTGACCATGAGCCTCACAGGGGAGGACTGAGCCTCTGCACATCCTCAGCACTGAGCATGTCCCTCCCACATAGGAGCAGCTCCATAAGCACTAATGAATCAAGAGGTGACAATTACAAATCAGAAGATTCCTACGTCATAAATCTGAATTTAATATTTTTGAGGCCTGCTTCTTAAAAACGTTTACAAAATTATATGCTCCTATCTAGTTTTAAATAAATTACCATCATGACTGAGAAAGCAATACTGAAAAGGCACAGTTCAGACGGAGGGCACTGTACGAATTTTCAAAATCCCTCTAACGTCCTATAGTATATATAGCTTTTGTTGTTGTTGTTTTTTAGAATTACAATCTGCTGAAAGGACAACAATTAGTTTAAGTGAATCAAGGTCAGATGCTAAAAGGAAGTTGCCAAAAGTTGTTTTTAGAATCTGCTGATGCTTTAAAAAATGAAGTCTTGGCCCATATTCAGGGAACCAGATATTAGATTAAAACCTTGGGGGCACATGGTTCAATTTTTTTTTATTTAAGCCTACAAGGTCTGGGATTGAACTAAAAATAAGATGTTTCATGTCATTAGAAGTACTGCCTTAAAGTATTTTAGAGAAGGCAAGAGACTTGAAAGCAAATTAAAGTAAATTTGAGGGTCAGTTTCAAAATGCAAACAACAAAGATCTAATGCCCTCAGAAGACCTGTTACCATCCCCATCATAAAGCAGAATGAACTTTCACACAATATCCAGAGACTGTTGTTTCAGCAAAGAAAATTCCTGAAAGGGAATCTGAATATTTGCCAAGACGTGTGACAAGGAAGAAACTTTGGCTTAGAAGATTTTGATTACATAAGTATTCTTCTAGTGAAATCACAGTAAACTATCCATTCAGTAGTATTAATAAGAACAACGGATAATGGTAAGAACAGAATAGATGACATTAATAATAGCACAAGACAGTGCAGCACACTTGCTATGTTCCAAATACTATTGTAGGTTCTTTACCCATAACATCTCAGATGTACTATTGTCCACAAGAATACCGATGTTCTTTAAGACATTGTTGATTCTCGGCTTATGGCTCAGCCAAGCTCCCTGAACAACCCAACGGGATTCCAAACCTACTGCCCAGTTCCCAGTCACCCTAACCATACCAAGAGTGCTCAATGGCACAAGTGGCTAGTGGCCACGGTACTGGATAGTTCAGACTGCTTACAGAAAGGGTCACGCTCAATCGATTTGGCAGTCATGAAGGTAATCTCTGCAGCACGCATTCTACTGTGGGTGAGGCAGACAGAGCGGTTCCGGGGACAGACAGCAGAATGGAGGATATCATTGTGGACCTGCCAGGATGTGCCAGAGCCCAAGTTTGTACTAATGAATGACAGGAAAGGCTGAGAGAGAAACAAGAGAAGCTAAGAAGCTAAGCTAAAAAGGAGGAAACCAAAGCAACGTTAATGCAGGTCCAAGAAGAGGGCACCATAACAGCTGTCGTCAGTGTCGTCTTCCCATCTCCCAATTCTGTGGGATATGATGCTGCTCTAGGAGGGGGTCCTTCCTTTCCTTGTCTTGCCTTGAAAAGTTGATCTGTTGTAACTCAGCTCAAACCCACCTCTTCCATGAGTTTTCTTCTCTGGTTCCCAAAGATTTTTTTTTCCCTTCCAAAATTCTATTGTAGTTATGAGTATGTGCTACTTAACTTTTCTTTACTGATCTGATATATAACCTTTTATTGTTTTATCACTACAATCAGATTATGTGTTGCCTGAAGAGAGGGTCCGTGTCTCCACCTTTAACCTACTTAGCACAGAGCTGGGTACAGAGCAGGTGGCTGTAGGCTGCAGGGTTTCCTTAATGACTACCAAAGCTAGTGAGCAAGGCGTTACCAGATGTAGAAGATCATGGTGGTCCCATGATGATGGAAATATTCTACATCCGTGCTATCCAATACAATGGTCACCAGCCACTTGTGGTTATCGAGCACTTGCAACAAGGTCAGGGTGACTGAGGAATTGAATTTTGAATTTTAATTTAAAATAATTTAGATTTAAATAGCCACGTGTGGATAGTAGCCACCATATTGGAGAGCTCAAGTTAGGATTTATAGGGACAAACCAATGGGGCTGATGGGCAGGAGCTGCTAGAGGATTCCTTGGAGGAAACTCTCAAGGGAATCCCCTTGGTTGAGTCTCAAATTTCAAGATCTCTCAGACTTCCTGAATAAGACATGTGATCCTATCAGTGTCATGAACTGAACTGTGCACCCCTCACCCCCAAGCAATTCACATCTTGAAGCTCTAATCCCCAGCACTTCAGAATGTGACTATATTTGGAGGCAGGGCCATTAAAGGAGCAGTTACTTTAAAATGAGGTCATACGGGCGGGCCATAATTCAAGATGACTGGTGTCCTTATAAGAAGAGGGCATTTTTACAGAGGGATGACCATATGAAGAGGCATCAAGAGGGTGGCTATATGCAAGCCAAGAAGGGAGGCCTCAGAGGAAAACCAGTCTTCTGGCACCTTGACTTTGGACTTCCAGCCTCCAGAGCTGCGAGAAAATAAATACCTGTTGTTTAAGCCAGTGGTATTTTGTGGTGGCAGCCTTAGCATTCTGAAATACCTGGCACGCTTCGATATGAATTGTTTCCAGTTATGGAGGCAAAGATATCAAAATGAAGTGATTCTGATGTGTAACCCAGAATTCCAATGTACTAGTTTAAGATGGGGATATTCTCTTTCCAAGTGTCGGTTCCAGCCACGGTGCCATATGTAACGACACTGGCTGGAAAACACTTGTTACGCTCAGGCTAGCTCGGTGCACACTGGGTTGGAGTAAAGCAAGTGGAATGCTTTGGGAAGATAAGTCACCTCAGCGTAGGAAACTGAGAAAATCTGGTTCTGGCAGACAGTTCTTCTGTGGGCTGATGCTGAGTGATGGACACGCCCGTGCAATTTCTGCTTCTCTGAACATCTTTCCCGGAGTGAGCATGCGTAGTCTTAATTTTTTGGAGGTCTGTTGTCCCTGATTTCTTAGTCAAGCCATAGGGCACACAAGCAGGGAGACGTCCTGTTCCCAATACCACAATCCTGTGATGTGTTGATTAAAACAGACCTACTCACAGAGGCAGACACACCCCACTGCCACAACCTTCAAAACACAGCATCAAGTGAAAGGCAATGTGGTCCGCTTATCATGGCTATTAGCCCACTCGTCAGGTGAGGCTTATTTTGTCACGATGGGCAACTCCGGCAGCTAGAGTTAATTAAGAACTATACGGGGATGCCAAAGGGTCCTGGCAGTTAATTAAGCGAGTCAGAAAATGGTCTTCTTGCTTTCTCCAGATCTGCCTGTTACGTCGGGTCTCAAAGCTATGAAGTCTTGCGTGTGCCAACTTTTCCATTTCGTATTCCTAGTGGCAGAAGATGACCCACGAGAGGTCATTACTGCATGGCCATCCTTACAAAATGCTCACGTTTAGATCATCCTTGACAGATGAGAACATTTTCCAGGATATATCTTCTTTGAAAAAGGCGATTTCACAACCTTCCTAAAGAGTGTGCCTATGTAGACACGTTTTCAAACGAGGCAGCTGCAAAACCCTTTGAAAAGAGGAGTACGCAGTGTATATCATCTGCATAAATTCGTCTCCGGGTGGAAAACCAGGTCAAGAAAAGGAGTGAACATCTCAACAGATAGAGTTTGGGACCGATCAAGATAGACAGCTTTGAGCAGGTGCGTCAACAGTAAGCCTGTGCCTTACGTCCCGTACTCGTGTGTGAGGGTTGTATTCAGAGTTCGGCAGGATGTGATGCGGCATGGCCCTTTTCTTATTTTCAGCGGCTTTTCTGCACATACCTGAGAACTTCAAACGAACTTCTAAGCAATTACATTTCCACTGAAACGTACAACGTGATCAGGTCTTTCATTTATTTATTTTTTCATTTCGCCTCTGCTCTCACGACAGCAGCAATCCCTCGATCAGAAGTGAAGGTGGAGGTTTAATGACTTTATGTATAATTTAGTTTTCTGCAATATGCCTCTTCACTTTCTGTTTTGCATAAGCTGAGGGAAATATGGCAGTTTATCAGATCTGCAAGGGCACTGAAGATATGCATTTCAGCTCTTCCTTTTTATCCTACAACGTCCTTCATTAGAACTATGCAGTCAAGTGAAATTAGCTGCTGTAAAATATGACAAAAGTTCAGCCCAGAAGATAGCAGGTGTTTTTGGTTTTGCATTGCTCCCCAAATAAAAATTTTTAGGAAGCTTTGGCTGCTATATAAATATTATCTTTACAAAGACGCCAGGCCTTTCTAACATTAGGTCCACTGGACATTGATTTAGGTGGCTTCTCAGACTGCAGATGGAGTGTGGATTGAGCATATATAGGAGGATGGCCAAAAAAGAGATAATGGGGTCCGACCTATTCAGAATGCCAAAACCAAGTATTTTATATTAAGAAACCAAAATCCCACTGTGCAGACATCTTCACGTTTTTCCATAGTTTTTAATTTTTTTTTAAAGCTTATTTATTTTGAGAGAGAGGGAGAGCATGTGTGGGGGAGGGACAGAAAGAGAAGAGGAGGGAATCCCAAGCAGGCTCGGTCTCGAACCTCAGTCTCAAGGGGCTTGATCTCAGGAACCATGAGATCATGACCTGAGCTGAAATCAAGAGTCAGACACTTAACCAACTAAGCCACCCGGGCGCCCCAGTTTTTTCTTTTCATATCCTACTTTTCTTCCTACTCATGTGAAGTTACAGGCACACAAAATATATTGGCTTTTCCACTTGAATCATTGTTATATGAATACTTTAAAAGCAATTACGGTGCTAGAAACAGAGAAGATTTTAAAAGCTGTAGTTCTTCTAGTAGCATACCTGTGATAATCAGTGGAACACTTTTCAGGTCACCATGCCAAGAGAACTTTAAAAATACAAAAACACATATGTGCGCGCGCACACACACACACACACACACACACACACACACACAGGTAAAACAGCAAGCTGTTAAAAATCTTGATCAATGAAAGCTTTGCATTTACCCTGGAGAATTTTAATTAGTTAGATTCTGAAAGTTTGTATAATTGGGAGATGGGCTTTTGAAACGTGTTTCTATACTGAACATTGACAAATAATTTCCATGTCTTCTTTCCACCATTCCTTTACTTGATCACACATACTGTCTTTACTGGAAAAAGCATTACAGCATTTTGAGGGGGACATGCATCCACCAGCACCAAAGGATGAACCCGCTTCCCTGTCTTTGCCTTTTCCTACATTGCCTCTTCGGTGTTGACTGGGCCAAGTCTACACTCAAGCCTGACTTGCAACACTTTCAAATAAAGTGCAAAGTGTCTACACATAACAAAACAAGATCAGTTTGCAAGATAAAAATTCTTAAATCAATACCCTACAGTCACGCAGTCAGTAAACTTAATTTCTAACATTTCTTGCCTTTTGCTTATATTTCAGGAAATCGCGACCTGCCACTCACAATTGAAAGAAGGTTGCCAAGCGGTGCTTGGATGGCCCAGTCAGTTAAGCGTCTGATTTTCGATTTTGGCTCAGGTTGTGAGCTCACAATTTGTGAGTTTGAGCCCCCAGTGGGCTCTCTGCTGTCAGCACAGAGCCCACTTTAGATCCTCTGTCCCCCTCTCTCACTCTCCGCTCCCCTGTGCTCTCTCAAAAATAAAGACACATTTAAAAAATATTTTAAAAAAATAAAAGAAGGTTGCCAAGTATTCTGGGTATCTGATGCACACAGAATCCCTTTTCTAACTATCTCCTTTTCTCCACCCCTTCAGGTTTTACAGGCCCAGAGTATGTGGGAGATGGTGAAGGAGATTCTACTTCCTTCCTGTAGTCAGAAGCTGGCCTGGGCCCTAGGGCAAGCTGTGCTGGCTTCAAATTCCACACTTCCCATGAGTGCTGCAACACGGGTAAGAGATGGAACTCTCTAGGCCTTGGGTTCCCCATGTCCATAGTGAGGAGGGTGTGGGGAGCTCTAAGTAAGATAATACATGGAAATGCCTGGTCCATTGCCTGGCCCATGGCTGATGCTCAACTAACGTTAGTTGCTATTATGATAAAAGTGTTGATTAGTTTTACCACCACCATGAAGATGCCCACTACCTGCTTCTAATGATTTCTAAAACCATGAAATTATATTGATTAGGTCGTTAAACTTCAGCATCACGGGCCTGTGTTGACAAAAGACGATCGTTATGACTGTGAAGAGTTCCTCGCCCTGAACAGTCAACCACTGTGGCTACCAAGTGCTATGCAGAGGGCTGGACACTGCAGACACACACCAAAAAGGAGGAGGCCTCATCCTCGGGGAAGATGCAGCTCAGGTGTTAACACTCATGAAACAGAACAAACAGGGCAGAGCAGAAAATAGAGGCTAAATTACAGGGCCCAGACTCTCACT
Source organism: Panthera uncia (assembly GCF_023721935.1). NCBI lineage: Eukaryota > Metazoa > Chordata > Mammalia > Carnivora > Felidae > Panthera > Panthera uncia. The sequence goes on along the minus strand of NW_026057586.1, from coordinate 57,595,811 downwards.
TGTGGTAAAGGTTTGGAGAAAGGAGAGATCTGTGAGGTCTTGACGGGTGGGTGGGGGAAGGTGTCACAGAGATGGGACTCCAGCTGGTCCTCAGAGAACCAACCAGAAGAATCTGGGAAGGGAGAGGGGAGACAGAAGTGGGCTTTAAGCAGAGGCAAGTGATGCCAGCTACGAAGACAGAGCTGCGGCAATGTGGGAAAGGGAGGAGGTGATCTGACCTGAGTGGAAGATTTATACTACAGAACAAAGGCTACTAGGAGAGGTGGGGCAAAGCTCACTGATGGGGGGGTCGGAACCACCTAGCACCTCAGACACTGGAGGTTGCTAAGCATGAGGGAGTGAATAATATCTCAGGAGGTGACATATTATTCAAGACAAAGAAGACTTGTCAACTAACTCAATTAGGGATGGTGACCAGGTGGTTCTGGCGGTGACCCAAGAATGGAGGGACCCAGTTTTGGAACACAGTAAAAAAAAATCTATTTATGCTTTCACAGAAATGTGTATACCAAGCACCATTCTCATGACAGCTCTATGATGGAGACATCAATTCCCTTTGTAAATGAGGAGTTGGAGGGTTTGAGGGGTGTGCCAGAAGGACAAACATCGCAGCGCCCTCATGCAAAAGGCAGCACCGGAGGATGCCGGGAGATGAGAGGTCTTAAGACATTCTGCCCTCATTTAAGCCTCACCTAAACATCAGAACCATTTCTCTACTTACCTGCTTTCGTATTTGCTTTCCTGCAAAGGTCTGAACACATGAGAAACTCTTGGAACCATTAGAGTCTTATTATTAACCTCCTCATAAATCAAGTGGACCTATCTGAAAGAGGATGCTTTGATTTTTATTAGCTACTTATTCACAGTTTTAAAATCTACTACTAATTTTTTAAGCAGTCACTTTCTTCCAGCGTCTACTGGTTGCAGATTGCAGAAGAAACACGCTTTCCACAATGACTGCGGGCTGAAGGATAATCACGTATGTCCCATAAATTAAGGGGAGACCCTGCAAGTGAGCCTTCAACACGTGATGCTGGAATGGCATCTGATGTCCATCAAAATCCCAATGAATTCTTCCTTGATTAATAATGTATGCAAGCTCTTGCGAGAGTATTTCCTGAGGGCAGAGAACTTCTAGACCATTATTTACCCTTGCCTTAAGTTTTCTAACTTTGCTTAACAGGGTGTTCTGGCACTTATAATGGTGCATAAGTTCTGTCCCCAAGGTTCTGAATGTCTAATGGTATTTGTGAGGGTCCTTGTGGGAAAAGTGTTTATAGGTCTAATTATTTACCAAATGCATAGAGGAATGTCACAGTGAAAAATGGCCTTCCGAGAGCAATGCCAGCACAGCTCAAGCACTGATTAGATTGTTTTGACATAATTGCCAGTTCACAAGAATCATGACAGCCACTACTCAAACAATTTTGGAGGGAAACCTATTGGAAAGAATCAAATGGGGAAAGCACTGGAAAAGCAATTATAGAGAATCATTTGTTTATTTTATGGGAAGACTGATGTCAAATATTGGCATTTAAAAAAAAAGCATTAAAATTATCTGACCAATGCAGTCATCATGGCTGAACTCAAATACATAAATTTAAAATTTTTATTTAGTGCAAAATAGATCAAATTCCATGTTCTCCAACCCACCCTATGCTCTCTAAAATGTTGAAGAGGTCAATAATATTAATAAGATCTGTGCCAAGCTATAAACAAAAATTTGGACAAGCAATCGGACATCGAGACGCTGAACAAAGCATAAACCACGGAAGGCTCCACGAAAGATTTACTCCCCAACGAAGCACGGAGCTGCCTGACAGTGAGCAATGGCAGCCAGCTCCACCTGCCAGCGACACCGGTGCTCGGAGCACAGTGACATTGGTTACAGGCACGCTGGGAGTGGGTCAGTCGCCCTGCCGTGCAAGTGCTGGGTGATGAAATGAAACATTACCGGACCTAATGCCAGCAGTCAAAACTAACGTCCGGAGGAATTTCCGAAGGGTGAAGGAAAATGGGCAAACTATATGGGGCTCTTCAGCAAAGTACTTTTCCATTCACTTTAAATAGTTTATCCAGCTCCATTTTTTCCTCCTAGCTGCTCATCAGACTTAGGGTGCAAGCTGCATTCCGTTTAAATACAGGCAGCCATGGGGCGCCTGGGGGGCTCAGTCGGTTAAGTGCCGACTTCGGCTTGGGGCATGATCTCATGGTTTGTGAGTTCGAGTCCCGCGTCCAGCTCAGAGCCTGGAGCTTGCTTCAGATTCTGTGTCTACCTCTCTCTCTGGCCGTCCCTCACTCATGCTCTATTTCTCTCTCTCTCTCAAAAAGCAAAAAGAAATAAAAAAAAAGAAAGAACCGTGAGTGCAGCTTTGTTTAAACACAGGCAGTCACGAGTTGCAAACACGAAGAGTGACAGACCCACATACACCTGCTATTACTGTTGCAGCTGCTGATTCCCTCCAGCCTCTGACCATAAAGATGTTCCCACTAGGACGATTTTGTTAGAAAATGAGAGCTTGTAGACAAGGATCTGAGCAGTGGAAGGAAGAGGTGGAGGGATGGCAGTTGCAGTGGGGGACTGTGGCCCAGGCTGCGGTCCTGGCTGGGGGCAGTGACGAGAGAGAGGAAGACGAATGGTGCGCCCCAGGGAGGCATAAGGGAAAGGGTAACTGAGCACATGGGGTGGAACATATAATCCCTTTTTTCAAAACCCTTGCAACCACGGAGGGAAACTGTGCTGGCAAGGTGCTCACACAAATGATCAAGACAGGAGCGATCCATGCGATAAAGGAAAATGAGGACCGTTCACTTCGTTTCACACGCATGTCCTACGTGGAAAGGCGAGGAACAAAACCAGCGGGCACAGAGGTCAGGAGTCTGCTCTCGGATGAGAGAAATGCCGTATGAGGCTCCTGCAGAAAGCACCTCTGATAATGGAAAAAAATATATGATGGCGGTCAAGTGTGACAGTTGTCATCAGTACCTAACAGCAAAGGCTAGCAGAGGCCTAGGACGTAAGGGAGGCACGGCCAATATTGCTATGTGCAATTGTCTCGTGCCACCTTGCAACCTGCAGCCATTGGAACTATGTGACAACCAGGCTGAAAACATGGTTGTAGGATATAAGGAAGATATGCAGTCCAGGGTAGGTGCCTGGGTACTCCTAGAGGGAAAAACAAAAAGGGACTGTCTTAAGTACAGAAACCCAGATCTATTCATCTCTTTCACCCTCGGGGCTAGCTTTGAGGGTCCTTAGTAAACACCTGCTGGGGGCATGAATGCACAAATTAAAGAAATACTACCTGGAGATGCTCCAAATCCCAGGTAATCTTGGTTGTCAGGTATTTCCTTACCATGAGATAGTTAGAGGAGAAGAAAGAGATTGATGAGGATAAGGTTAAACGATTACATGCACCCTAGATTTTGAAACTTAAATATGCATGCTCAAATTTCTATAGTGACTAATAAAACGAGAAGACAGTATGTAATTTTCAAACTAGTAGAGTAAAAATAGAATGAGACAAATAAAATTGCAGTGAATTAAAGCTAGGCAAAGAAAGCTGATGGGGGGGAAGATGTGTAAGACGAAGTACAACAAACGTAAGTCACAAAACAAGGTGATGGAAAGGAATTCGCATATAGATCAGGGTGCACAACAAATTAAAGCTGTACTAAGTGGTAAACTGGTTGAGTGTAAAGGTAAAAGCGTAAGGCTGGGTTGACATAATAAAATACAGCTCTATGCTATTTAAATAGAAAGGTTGAAGATATATACAGGAAAATGCTAATTAGAAGGAAGCTGGCATACTTCTATTGAAATCAGACAAAATAAACTGTAAGGACAAATGTATTGTGAAAGACAGTAACATCACAGACTAATGATGAAATGTTCAATTCACTTGGAAGAGACCACAGTTCTAAACTTGTATTTATGAGAGAGCTTAGCTGCAAAATACATGCCTTCTTTTAACATGCCTCTTTCAGTAGCTAATAGGTTGCACAGGTGAAAAGCTAGTAAGTGTACAGAAAATGTGAACAAAATTTCTAAAAGCCTTGACCTGAAGACTGTATGGAGCACTGCACTCAATGCTGTTGTTAAAATACATAAAATAGTTAAGAAAATCAACCACGTGTAACGTTCTAAATAGCGTCCACAAATTTCGATGAATTTCCTCCGACCATAGCGCAATTAAGTTATGAATCATTAATAAAAAGACAACAAAAAAGATTTCCTGTGCACTGATAAATAAAACACATACTCATGCACCCACATGCTCTAAATAACTTATGGGTCAAAGAAGAAATGGTAATGAAAATTTAAAAAAATTAAAGGGATAATACTCGATGATCACAGTACTCAACTCTTCAGGAAAAAATGATAGCCTTAAATAAATGCTTACATTAGAAAAAAGATAGAAAATTTATGTGCTTCACACTCTGTTTAAGAATAAAAGCAAAATAAACTCCAAGAAAGTAGAAGGAAATTAATAAAGAGCAGGAACAGAGGAAATCCTTAAAAATGCAATATCCAAAATCAACAAAGCCAAAAGTTAGTTCTTTGAAAAGGCTAATGATAAAACTAACAAATCTCTGGCAAGAATATTCAAGAAACAAGAAAAACAGAAGGTGCAAATAAACATTAGTAATGAAAAAAGAAAAAAAGGAACAAGAGTACGAATTAAAAAGATCATAAAATATTAACAGATACATGCCTCTACATAACAAAGTTAGACAAAATGCACAAATTCCTATGAATGTATTACTATTGAAAAATTAATTAAAATTTTACCAAGAGGAAAATGCCGAATCTAGTCACTACTACAGGCTACTTCTAAAGATAATTTGGGGACGCCTAGGTGGCTCAGTCGATGAAGCATCCAACTCATGATTTTGGCTCAGGTCACGATCTCACGGTGTAGGAGTTTGAGCCCTATGTTGGGCTCTGCCCGGACAGTGTAGAGCATGCTTGGGATTCTCTCTCTCCCTGTCTCTCTGCCCCTCCCCTGTTCACATTCTCTCTCAAAATAAATAAATAAACTTAAAAAAATATTTTAATGATAATTTGAATCTTACAAAAAAAAATACGGAGTGCTAGCCCATTCATTTAAAAAAGTAGCTATACTCTTCATTCTAAAATGTAAAAACGGAAATTGAAGAAGGATAAATAAGGGGTTAGTCTTATTTGTGAACACAGACGCAAAAATCCCTAGCGAACAGCGTTCAGCAATGTTTCATACGTATCATGGCCAAGTTAGGTTTATTCCATGAATGAAGAGTTGGTTCAATATTAGGATATTAATTATATTAACGAACTCATCACACTAACATATTAAAGAAATCAAGTAATTATTTTAGATCTTAATAAATGCTGAAAGACATTCTATCAAATTCAATATTTATCTATGGTAAATAATAACGAATCAGGGATGGAAGGCAATATCCTTAACCTAATCACAACTAATTATTAATCATCACAAGAATTTCCTCTTAAAATCAGGACTGAGACAATGATGCTTACCAACCTAAGCTTTATTCAATGTTGTACTGAATATGCTAGTCAGCTTTATAAACAAGAAAAAAAATAGATAAGATGTATAAGGACTAAAAAGAAACATGGTTATTAATGAGAGTTGGCATGATTTCCGCACAGAAAATTCTGGAATAATCTACAGACAAATGATTGAAATAAAGATAGCTGAAAAATCACAGAAGCAATATACAAAAGGCAATAGTGTGTGTGTGTGTGTGTGTGTGTGTGTGTGTGTGTGTGTGTTTGGGTGTGTGTTTGTATACATAAACATATATACACACCCACATACACCTCTATATATTTATGCATATACTCTATATACTTTCAATTAAAAGAAAATGTAACTTTGAAAGATACTATACTACTGCCATAACAAAAAAGTACAAACAACTAATAGATGTAAAAGATTGTATGGAGAACTTTTTGAAACTTTACTAAAAAATATAAAAGACCCAAATAAACAGAGATACAAGCCATATTAACAAATAGGAAAATCTAGTATTGCCAAGAGTTCAATTCTCCCAAGATTGACAAATAGATCCTATGCAATTCCAAACAAAATTATACAGAATTCTTCATGAAGCCAACTGTATAAACGTCCACATTTTTCCTGGGCAAGGTGATCTGCAGATTATGGAAGCACAAAGCCTAAGGACTGCCAACACATTTGTAAAGAAGAACAAGGTAGGCCATAGTAGAGCTCCTACAAGTCAGTAACTAAGACTTGAACATGCTGGTGAAAAAAAGAGGCAAAAGGATATGAACAATTCACAAAAGAAAATTCTCAAATGGCCAGTAAACATATGAAGACATATTTAGTTTCAAATGCAACAATAATGAGATACTCTTTTTTCGCTTGTCAAACTGGCAAGGATTAAAAATAAAAACTGACTGGGGTGCCTGGGTGGCTCAGTCAGTTAGGTGTCTGCCTTTGGCTCAGGTCATGATCTCGTGGTTCATGGGTTCGAGCCCTGTGTCAAGCCTCCCTGACAGCTCAGAGCCTGGAGACTGCTTCAGATTCTGTCTGTCTGTCTGTCTCCCTCTCTCTCTGCCCCTCCCCTGCTCATGCTCTGTCTCTGTCTCTCAATAATGAATAAATATTAAAAAAAATTTGTTTTAAATAAAAACTGATTGGGATGCCTGGGTGGCTTAGTCGGTTAAGCGTCTGACTCTTGATTTCAGCTCAGGTCATGATCTCATGGTTTGTGAGTTTGAGCCCCCCACGTCAGGCTCGATAAAATAAAAATAAAATAAAATGAAACTGACTATTGCTCATTGTAGTGCAGGTGGGTTGAAGTAAGCATTCTTCAAGCATTCTTGGAGACTGTTGATGATTAATGTGATTTGGTACAAACCTTTCTGGAAAGCAAGTTGTCAATATGTATTAAGAACCTTAAGCACCTTATACACGTTTAAAAAAAATTTAATGTTTATTTATTTTTGAGAGAGAGACAGAGTGTGAGTGGGGGAGGGACAGAGAGAGACACACACACACACACACACACAGAAAGTGAAGCAGGCTCCAGGCTCTGAGCTGTCAGCACACAGACCGACGCAGGGCTCGAACTAACAAACTGTGAGATCATGACCTAAGCTAAAGTCAGAAACTCAACCAACTGAGCCACCCAGGTGCCCCACACCTTATACACTTTTTTTTAAGTTTATTTTGAGAGAGAGACAGAGACAGAGTGCGAGACAGAGAGACAGAGAGAGCGCACGCGCGCACTTGGGGGAGGGGCAGAGAGAGAAAGAGAAAGAGAATCCCGAGTAGGCTCTTTCATACTCAGCAAGGAGCCTGGTGCAGAGCTTGATCTCATGAACTGTGAGATCATGACCTGAGCCAAAATCAAGATTCAGATGCTTAACCAAGGGAGCCACCTAGGTGCCGGGCACCTTATACACTTTGAACCAGTAATTCCATTTATGGGAATCTATCTATAGAAAATAATGGCAGTAAATGCACAGAATAACTCAGAGCAGTGTTCAAGACAAAGACATAGGAAACATTTGTAATACAATAGTAAGTGGGAAAACATGGTATGAAACTATATAATGATTTTAATGCATTAAAATATTGGATGAAAATGTACTGAAAATTAATAGTGGGTTTATGGGTGATTTTTATTATCTTTTTTTTCCCTTTACACTTGTTGTACGTTTCCAAATTTCTTTCAAAAATTATGTGTTGCTTTTAAAGGAAACCAACAATAACAATAAAATCGGGACCTGGAAACCTTTAAAAGCATATTTTGTTAGTGTGTCTCCTCCAAACGTTTTTCATCATTAAAATGGAGAAAAAAATAAAAGCAAGTGTTCTCTTTAGGCAGATAAATTATGTTAATTGGATTTATAGTATATTCTCTTCATGTTTCAAGAAGTAAGCTTAAAATACATGTAGTGATCAGCCAAGTGAAATACTTTGGCCTTAGAACTGGAAAACACATCATTACCCAAAGCACATAAATACAATCATATAAAAACATATACTGCATATTTATAATTAACACTGACTACATTATAATTGTTCAGTATCTCTTGTATAATTTCCCAAAAGTAAACAGATAAAAGATTTTCCATGTATCCCTAAAGGGAAACAATAAAAGATAAAAGGAGTGAGAAGTTTTTTAAATGCATAAGATACTGAGTAATATGGGCGAATTTCAATACGGATGTGGAACTTCTTTTATTTCAAAAGATTCAAAAGAAGAAATCAGAGAAGTCAGCACTTTTACCTTCTTTTTAGTGATACGGCAGGTCGAAAAGATTATGGGCTCTCATTCAATATTATATTTTGGTCTGAATAATACATGTAACAATAATGTGAGTTTATACCACATGAAATGTGGAATAAATTAAGTAATTCGAAACATTTACTCTGTAGATTTCCTTATTATTCATGATCCTTAAACACTGGGACAGTGGGGATTAAAGAAAGATTGGAATTACGATTGTAAACACATTTCAGACATTGTGATGGCTTCATACAAAAATAGTGTACTGATATTATTAGCATACCCTCTCATGTCAGAGTTCTTAGTGTTTTGGAGATGGGATGGGGTTTAGAAGTGAGACTGGCAAGGGGCTGAGTTGGAGGAATGGAGGGGAGGAAAAGGTAGAAAGTTCGTATCGGGAAGGAAACCACCCCATTCAGAAATACTGAATAAATTCACCATTGGCAAGGGAGAGCCAGAGAATGACCTGTGGATCCTGAGTGCTGGCACTCTACACAGCAGTGACCGCCAGCCTGTGGCTCTCAGTGTGCCCGCTGGAAAAAATCCCATCCGTGGAAACATGTCAACCAAGAGGGAAGTCTGGCATCCCTGAGGGGATCACTAATATCACATTAGTGGGCACTTGGTGTTCACAACTGACTGGGCTGCTTCAGGGAAGTTGAGTGATTTGCTCAAGGGTCCAGCATTAGGGTCTGTCTCAGTAGACTCTTCAGCGACATGACAGGTTGAAGACTGGGGACCCAAGTCTTCTGCTTGCCAATCTATTGTCCTTTCTACTACACAGCAGTACTGTTTGGAAAAAATGATTGATTTTCCAACTAGTTATTTTTTGTATCATTCAGTCAAAGCTTAAAGGTGTTGGTTCCGCCTGGAGATCAGAAATCCAGTTAACAACACTGTCATCCTTGCGTTGTATCATCTCATTGAAAAGAAATTTAACACCTTTCAGAAGGGATCTTTTAGAAGACCCTGGGCTTTCACACACAGCTCAAGTTCACACATTCATTTTCTCCCTCCCTTCTTCCCTCTACTGGGTTGGTTGGCAGTAATAATCGAGGGAAGCAGCATATAGAATCCATGCTCTCCAAGGCTGTAGCTTGATTTTAGCTTATAACTGGTCCTGGTGAATTTCCAATGAGCCAGGCTGGCTGGTATCTACAGGATGAGTCTCCTGTATTTTCCTGACAACAAAAAACTAGAGCAGGAGAAGAGCAATGCTGGAGTGACCTCACTCTCCGATCTGGGCACTGAGCGAGATTAATGGGTAGCATCTGCTGCTGCCGAAATGCTGAAACGTATCAGCGTTGGCACAGACAAAGGGACCCCAGGGCTGGATGGGTCCTCTGCCAAAGGACAGAACACTTCAAAGCAAACAAAACCACAGAGAGGAAAAACAACACTCCTGCCATGAAATCACAAGTCATAGCAATAAAACACAAGGTTAATTTCCATAGGTTTGTAGCTCTGTGGTGTTGCAGGAGGAAGGGATTGGCACAATGGAAAGAACACAGGCTTTAAAGTCAACAGACATGGGATAAATTCTACCATTCAATAGCAGCATGGCCTTTTGACATCATTTCCTCATCTGTACAATGGGTATAATAATGTAATAGCTTTGTGGTTAGAAATATCCCTGTGCACGCGCGCATGCGTGTGTGTGTGTGTGTGCACGTGAATCTCTGTACGGTACTGAACACATTAGGTATTAGAGGCAGGTACCATCAACATCATCATCAAAACGCTAAGAGCAAGTAAGACTTTATGAAAAGTCTACCCCTCAAAACCTTGCTCCCAGATGAAATATGTCCATGGAAACACAAATTGCTTTTATGAGCTCTGAAACTTTGTATGATGATATACAGTATCTCTCTTGGAATAGTAATGTTAAAGTCTCACCTAAATAATCCTACATTGTTTCTATTTATTTATTTTTAATTATTTTTTCATCTTTATTTATTTTTGAGAGAGAGAGAGACAGATTGCGAGCAGGAGAAGGAACAGAGAGAGGGAGACACAGAATCTGAAGCCGGCTCCAGGCTCTGAGCTGTCAGCACAGAGCCCGACGTGGGGCTCGAACCCACGAACTGTGAGATCATGACTTGAGCTGAAGTCGGACGCTTAACCGACTGAGCCACCCAGGCACCCCAACATTATTTCTATTTAAATTAAATAAGAAATTTCAAGCAAACAAGGGTCACAAATATTCATTCTAAAATTTTTAAACACATGGTTGACATTCAGTGAGTGAAATGAACAGCTGGAACCATGTCCATTGGTACTAGTTTTAAATAATTGGTTACTGGTTCTACTTGGTCAGCACAATTTTTTTCTGGTTGGCTGTTGCTAATTCGCTCAATCCTATATGATGATTTAAATCACTGTGAGCATATATGTTGTCATCATTCTTTTTTTTTTTTTTGAGTTTGTTTATTTTGAGAGAGAGAAAGAGGGAGGGAGAGAGAGAGCATGAGTGGGAGAGGGGCGGGGAGAGAGAGAGAATCCCAAGCAGGCTCCATACTGTCAGCACAGAGCCCGACATGGGGCTTGAACTCACAAACCATGAGATCATGACCTGAGTCGGATGCTTAACCGACTGAGACACCCAGACGCCCCTATTTTGTCATAATTTTATCCACCCTTAATTTAATCTTCCCTTCTAAGGGTGTATGTGTTTAAACACACAGAAATCAATTTAGCAAATATAATGTAACTTCCATTTAGCAGTATTTGTCAACTATCTACTGAATAAGTCAATTAATATATAGCCTGCCACATTATCAGTTAATATATTGCCCACTGTATTATCAATTAGTATGTCACCTACTATGTTACTTGAGCTCAGAGATAGGAGACTATGGAGGGTCTGGTTGTTTCTGATTGGGAGATCCAGGAAAGTGGCAGGAGGAGGTAATATCTGAATTGGGTCTGAGGGCATCAGGTACATGAAGGAGGAGCTGGAAGTCACTCTAAGCAGGGGCCACAAGGTGAAGCACCACCCAGAGACACGGAAGTACTTGGGAGTGTGAGAAATGATCGTAAGGCACATGGTGCAAAGTGCCTGCAGGTAAAACTAAAGCCTGAAATGCAGGCTGACGTCATGTCGTGGAGGTCCTACTACTGCGCTGAGGAGTTTCTAATTTACGGAAGGAACCCACAGCACAGTTTTGAGCATCAAATGTGATAACACGTGTGTTTTACAAAGAAGGTTGACTGCAGAGGAGAGAAGAAGAGAGACAAGTTAGGGGACTCTTGTGATGGTTCACACAAGACATGAGGACCAGGCAGTGGGGTTGCAGAAGAAGGGTTGGATGTCGGAATGGTAGGGAGGGTAAGCATTCAGGACTTGTAACCTGCTGATGTGGACGTAAGGGTGAGGGAGTGGGCAATGACGACCGAGCTAGACCGAGTTAGTGGGTGGTGACTCCATCCAACTGATTCTGACACCCGTGAGGTCAGTGAGAGCTAGGACACATGCACATTTACAGCCCCTTCTGGGACGGGTCCTGCAACTAATGGCATCTGACACTAAAAGCATGTTAACAAGTGGGAAAGGTACTCAACTTCTCCCAGGGTAGAAAAGAAAATTCTAACAACGAGCTTCCAAATGGGAAACCAGACAGTTGACCAGAGGCGCTTCTAACAAAACTGGCAAATGTCTACCACCATCAACTTTCATGGGGGAGCGGTGAGGCAGAATCACAGGAAATAACAATTTTTAGTCAAATTTTCTGAGGTTTGAGCTTGTACATGATATTATCAGGGGTACGGGAAAAAGGCAACTGAATTTAAAAAACCAGGTTACGCATACGAGGTCCTGAAAGCAAGTGTGGCAACATGAAGCATGCGACAAATAGAACAGACCCTTTTCGAGTCACGGTTTAGAAGAAAATAAACCAAGTACTCCCACTAAAATCAACCCTCTCTATTGCATTATTTAAAAGTACGCAGAAACTTTTATCTATTAAGACAGGATCTATAAACACATGCAGTCCTCTTGTCCCAAATAGCTTGAAGCAGCTTCAGAATTTCAGATAGAAGTTTTTTATCATTTTCTTGTGGACCGGCTGAGCATCACCGTAATAATTAAAGGAAAAAACATGTCAAAACTCACTTGGCTGCTACAGCCATCGGAGGCACAGCTGTTGTGATTCTTAATGCATTTACAGTGCTTGCCAATGCTTCCCCCGACTCCCCATCCTTAAGCTTTCAATGGTTTTGCTTTGTTTGTTTTGTATCCTGTGGAACAGAAAATAACCTGCACTGATTGTGGCAATTGATTGACTCAGCTGGTGCCTCCGAATATGAAACGGGAACTGAAAAGCACATCTGAAAAGTGCGTGGGCTGGAGGTGAGCGGGGAGGGGGTGCCTCCACCCTGGACTGCTCACAGAAGCATGGACCAGCCGTGCCAGGCAATGGTTCTGTCAGCTAAGTAACACACAGTAGCTTTTATTCCACCTGCCCCTGCCTCTGTTTTCAAAACCCAACAAAGACGCTGATGCGCACTGGTCTTAAAACTTTTCTAGAAGTATGTATAATTCTCCCTATGCCAACCAACCTCCAGCAGGGGAGAGACAGGCACCACCAGGGAGGGCTGATCTCCCCCACTCTTTGGTTGTCCCCTCAAAGGATCCACATCTGTCTTCCCAGCCAAGGGCGCCTCCAATCTAAGGGACATCTAAACCTGATCAAGGAATTATAACCGCAATGTCCACAGACTGTGGGCGGTTTTCACGGGGTGGTTTTCTGTTAGGTTTCTTTGGCTTCCCTGAGGTGGGAGGCAAGTTAGCAAAAAACGGACTTTGAAGGGCAACTGAGGTGTTTAATGAGACTTCCTTCTGAACTTGGCCACAACTTGGAAGAAAAGCATCAAATGTTAACGTTGTGCTTCCACGTAACAAAATCAGCTATTTTAGTCAGATAAAAGGGGGGGGGGAGGATGAGAGGGGAAAATATCCAATCCATACATTTCGTTTTAAAGCCTTAAAAGGAGATAAATGCATAGGCTGTACTTCAGCCTGTAGATTTTAGCATAACATCTTCAATTTCCCAGTTTCAATTGAGCTGAAAAACATTTTCCATGTTCAATTATAAAATTAAAAACCAGTGCTCGTACAACTTGAGAAATATATAGGAGAGAGGTAGGTGGGGGTGAGAATAATAGTTTCCTAAACAGATTTAGATATATATGTACACACTGATTTTCATTTCCAGAGCAGGCTGCAAAGAGTTACTTAGGTTTATAAGTTTTAGCTCCAGTAATTGGAAAATAAATTTTGGTGCCCCAGAGCAATATTGATTATTAGCTAACGAAACAGTACCATCTGTGTTTTTCAGGACGCCCTATCTGGGAGTAGTTTTAAATTGCTGTCCTTCCTTTATCTTAATTTTATAATGATAGCAAAATGTGCTCTCTCAGAATTAAATGACTGTGGTCCTCCATAAGGTTAATGTCCTTCCTGCTTGGATCCCCAAAGGGATAGAAATTCGCTCTCCAACCCCACGGGGTCCCCAGGGAGGCTCTCTGTGGCAGTAAGGAGCATGCTGCTAGCTCAGTAAGTGACAGGGCCCAGGAAAGCCATGTCTAGGATGGGGCCTGTAGGTTCAGGGAGGAACAGCAGAGTCACCTTGACTCCAGCTGCTAAAGCCCCACGTCTGCAGGGGCAGGATGGCTCAGTCCTACCTTGGGATCCTTGTGCACAGCTATCTCCTTTCTCCTATTTTTGGCACAGAAAACCCACAGATTTTCCCCCGAGGGGTGAGCACAGACGGCTCTTTGCTTGCTGGGAAAAAGAACAGTTCCTCTTCGGCAGCAATGTAAACAAACTTGCCCTTTCTGCTCGGTCTTTCTCCCGAGATCCCTGATCCACTCTGTGATGACAACCTGCCATTTTCTGTCCAATTCAGCATGTTTGCTTTTTTATTGGGATTCATGTCTGAGTTTCTTTTGAATCAAATTACTGCATTTCCCTGGTGAGATACACCATATGACGATCTTGTTAGAACAAAATCAAATATAAAATTTGCGCTCAGTGCTGCTCGGTCTCATCCCCCACCACATGTTTTCCCTGTTGTTTGGACACACTTCTGTCAGCTACTTGAACAGTAATGAATCCTCCTCATGTTTAGGACGATTTTCAGACATTGCTGTCTTGGAAAAGATAAAGGCGAATTGGGTGAAACAGTGTCAACAGAGAGCAGGTCACTATTTCAAAACTATTTTACAACGTACATCGCTGGTCTTCCCCAATATACATGGGTTGAAGAACACCAGAGAGACAAACGGATTCATTTTGTTGAGTCAAAGCCGCAACTGAACACTTTCTTGACGTTTTATGCCCAGAGAGGTATCGTCATTCATTGCTTCAGTGAGCCCTGAAGCCAAGCATTCCATAGCATCTTTTTGAATGGGAACGGGGCGTTGTAGTTCACGTTACATTTTCTGTAAATAGTTTCCCTCTCTCCTTTACTTTTCCTGGTACTGATTATTATCTTTCAAGCAATTCCTGTGTGCCTCGTACAAATAAGGTTTACAAACTAGGTTGTGCTAAATAGCGCAGAAACGAGTCTCCATCCAAACACCGGAGAGACTCATGTTACCCCAGTGTTTCTTCGCTTCTCACGGCTTTCAGAGTGACGTTCAAGCTTCTTGGTGGGACGCTTTGTGATCAGACCCCTAGCCCTTCCTGGGATTCGGGTTCACGGCACTAATTGCCATTTCTGAGTACGCCACTTAGTCTTGCTTTTGTGTCCACCTGGAGTCTCCCTCTTCCACTTTTTCTTAGTTAACTCTCACTTCCTTCCTTCCTTCCTTCCTTCCTTCCTTCCTCCCTTCTTTCCTTCTTCCCTTCCTCCCTTCTTCCCTTCCTTCCTTCCTTCCTCCCTTCTTTCCTTCCTTCCTCCCTTCCTTCCTCCCTCCCTTCCTTCTTCCCTTCCTTCCTTCCTCCCTTCTTTCCTTCCTCCCTTCCTTCCTTCCTCCCTTCCTTCTTTCCTTCCTTCCTTCCTTCTTTCCTCCCTCCCTCCCTTCCTTCCTTCCTTCCTCCCTCCCTTCCTTCCTCCCTTCCTTCCTCCCTTCTTCCCTTCCTTCCTTCCTTCTTTCCTTCCTCCCTTCCTTCCTTCCTCCCTTCTTTCCTTCTTCCCTTCTTCCCTTCCTTCCTTCCTTCCTCCCTTCCTTCCTCCCTCCCTTCCTTCTTCCCTTCCTTCCTTTCTTCCTTCTTTCCTCCCTCCCTCCCTTCCTTCCTCCCTTCCTTCCTTCCTCCCTTCTTTCCTTCCTTCCTCCCTTCTTTCCTTCCTTCCTTCCTTCCTTCCTCCCTCCCTCCCTCCCTCTCTCCCTCCCTTCCTTCCTTTTAAATTTATTTACTGTCAAGTTAGCTCACACACAGTGTAACCTTGACTTCAGGGGTAGATTCCCGTGATTTATCACTTATATACAACACCCAATGTTCATCCCAACAAATGCCCTCCTCAGTGCCCATCACCCATTTCTCCCCCCCACCCCCACCTCTCTCCTCCATCAAGCCTCAGTGTGTTCTCTGTATTTAAGATTCCCTTATGGGGGCGCCTGGGTGGCGCAGTCGGTTAAGCGTCCGACTTCAGCCAGGTCACGATCTCGCGGTCCGTGAGTTCGAGCCCCGCGTCAGGCTCTGGGCTGATGGCTCGGAGCCTGGAGCCTGTTTCCGATTCTGTGTCTCCCTCTCTCTCTGCCCCTCCCCCGTTCATGCTCTGTCTCTCTCTGTCCCAAAAATAAATAAAAAACGTTAAAAAAAAAAAAAAAGATTCCCTTATGGTTTGCCTCCATCTCTGTTTGTATCTTATTTTTCCTTCCCTTCCCCTATGGTCTTCTATTAAGTTTCTCAAATTCCACATATGAATAAAATCATGGTATCTGTCTTTCTCTGACTTATTTTACTTAGCATAATACTCTCCAGTTCCACCCATGTTGTTGCAGATGGTAAGATTTCATGGTTTTTCATCGCCAAGTAGTATTCCATTGTGTATATATATACACATCTTCTTTATCCATTCATCAGTTGATGGACATTTGGGCTCTTTCCATAATTTTGCTATTGTTGAGAGTGCTGCTATCAACATTGAACTCCCACTTACTTTTTGAAGAAAGAGTCATTCTGGCCCAGCCTGGTACCCCTAGGCTCAGCAGCGTGCCCCCAGTGTCAACGAAAGAACTGTTGCAAATCTATTTTGTGGTGTTTAACCTGATGGCCGCGCCACGGTCCCTGCATGGCTGCTTCCTCCAGTGCAGTGAGCTTCCCATTGGCAGGGCAGGAAGTTTTTCACATCCCCAGCACCCAGCAGCATCAGATTCACAGCACTGGCTTAGTACATGCTGGTGAATTAATGAGTGCAGCAACTTGTTGAATTAACCGCCCCTCCTCCATCTTTGGCTGCCAAAGACACCACCGGAAACATTTTTAAAAATAAAGAGCATTTTGTGGTCTGTAGTCACACCATTCCCTAGGACTTTCCTAATTTTGATATGAAAATACTCTTTAAGCAACAAAAGGTGACAGCACATATTTTGAAATACTTATTTTCTCAAAGTCTTTGTCCACAGAATCAAACCTACCTACTTCCTTAAGTTACTTTTTAATGGGAACTTTTTTTAAAGTTTATTTATTTGATCGCTTCTCGGCCTTTTGGCTAAGATCAAGTGTAAAGTTTATTTATTTGAGAGAGACAGAGACAGTGTGAGCAGGGGAGGGGCAGAGAGAGAGGGAAAGAGAGAATCCCAAGCAGGCTCTGCGCTGTCAGCACAGAGCCCATTGTGGGGATCATGATCTGAGCCGAAACCAGGAGTCGGACACTTAACTGACTGAGCCATCCAAGTGCCCCCATTTAATGGGAACTTTTGATGATACCTCAAACATGATAAGGAATCCACCTAGTGTTATAGATGAAGCGAAAATGTACTGTGCCATAAAGTGATTGGCTCATTCTATCCTCAGAGTGCTGACCACAAGAAATGACAGAGATGGACTGAAGCCACAAAAATGACACAGTCTCCCTGTAAAGCCCATTGTGTGAAGTCTTCTCTTGGACCTTACTTATGAGTTAGTATGTTTCTCTTTTACTAGTTAAACCTTCAACTAAGTGCCGGATTCAATTCTAGTACTTATGATGCTAAATGAGTTACTCCCCACAACAAGCTTATGGGGTTGACACTATAGTTATTCCATTTTATGGATGAGGAAACTAAAGCCCAGAGAGGTTACCTAGCTTGCCCGAGGTCACACAGCCAAAAAGAAGCAGAGCTGGGCTGGAATACAGGCAGTCCGGCACCAGAGCCTGTGTCCCAAACCATAGCTTCTCAGGACTCGATCTGTGAGAGTTGACACCACACCAGGCAGACAGGGCACTCCTGACTTTCGGAGTCGATAAAACGAAAGAATGCATACTTGACCACGTGGTTCACAGAGGTGTGTTGCATTAGAGTTCTAAAAGCCAAATAAACTCAGAAAAATACACGCTTAAGGGTTTTCCAGGTTCACGCTAGAGTAAATGTCCCCTGAGGATTGAGAAAGTAAAGCAAGGTAACTGTAACCGGGACCTTGCCCTGCCCTGTTGATTCCTGTATGTTCAGTTGTGCCTCTAAAAACATGAGGGCACGGGATTCAGCGATGCACCAGGAAGGGTGGCCAGGGCAGGACTTCGGGTGGGACGCCCGGGGGGTGACCCTCGTCCCTGCAGCACCCCGCATATGGGTACCCCTGCACAAGTGTCACATGCCTTGTGCGTGTCCTGTCACGGCCCCCTCTCCTATGTCAGCGCCCCACCCCCACCCCGCGCTGCCCCATGGTGGCAGCGGGAGGTGGGGAGACTTAACCTGAAAGTTACAGAGTGCTAGGATTATCCCCAAGAGAACTCTCCGTTTTGCAACTCTCCCCATAATACCTTCCTGTTTGTTCCTGCTTCCCTCGCTAGTGTAGGTTCTTTTAAATTTTCTTCCCTTTCTTCTTCTTTCCTTCTTTAAAAGAACCCAACCAACTGGTAATGGTTTGGGTGTTTAAAAGTATTTGAAAGCATCTCTACCCCCAGTTTATTGAGATATAGTTGACATGTAACATTGTGTAAGTTTAAGGTGTGCAGTGGGATGATCTGGTATACATATACGTTACTTTTCAGCAGTCTTCTCTGATCCACTGAATGTAGAGAAAAAAAAAGTTCTTTGAAATGTAATTAATTAATACAACATTTTATTTCAGAGTGTAGCAATCCTTAATAAATCATCAATTATAATAGGTTTAAAATGAGTATCTGCTGTTTTAGTTTGCACTTATAAATCATATTTCTTCAGGAAATATGAATGGGAAATTATTTTTTTTGTGCACTTTCAAATAGGCATCATCTACAGTGTGTTACAGGAAGTCTCGAGGTATTTTGATACAGTTCATGAAAAATTGGACTCAGGTTATTTTATGAATTGTTATTTGAGCCTATAACTAATCTCTTTGACATTAACATCTTTAATAAACATTTGAGCAACGTATGCATTCAGAATATTGGAGAGAACTGAGACATTATCTCTGTTTGTTAGGCTTCTATTTTCTCCCTAACCTAATTTTGTCTTTCATAAGATATTCACGCTTTTGGAAGCCTTATTCTTAATCCTATTAATTCCTAAGCTAGCCTTTAAAAGTGCATGAGGAAATATGCAAAGGCAGTCAGTTTCACCGAGTTAGAAGTTAAATTGCTAAAGGTAGATGTAAGAATTTCAGGGTTGCTAAAATGCAGAACTTTATCTGAAACTACTGCCTGGACTGAAATCCAACCCTCAAGGCCTGGTTTGCATTAGTCTCTGTGGCTCAGCAGCCTTCTGAGCCGAGGTCACTGGGAACACACGAGGATGCCCCTGTCAGTAGAGCGGAGCATGTGTGTCTGTCCATTTGTCCGCATTGGCCTAAAGAGCCAGTCTTAAAGAAGCAGAGCAGTGGGGCAGCTCTGGCAGCTGTAGTGAAATCTTGGGCAACTCAGCTGAGAAACGGAGCTAAACTCAAGACAATGCAGCATCTGGGGCATGAAAGGAAGTATCATGAGGTCCCTGAGAGTTGAAAGAAGCAGAGTTTGAAACTCGTAGGGTAAGAGGCGGGAGGAAGTGATGTTTAAAATACTCTTTTTATTTTTCTCTTAGAGAGAGAGAGTGCGAGAGTGAGGGAGAGGGGCAGAGGGGGAAAGAAAGCATCTTAAGCAGGCTCTGTGCTGAACTCCAACGCAGGGCTTGGTCCCATGACTCTGGGATCACGACCCGAGCCAAAGTCAAGAGACAGACGCTCAACCCACTGAGCCACCCAGGCGCCCCTAAAATACTCTTAATTCCAGACAGAACGTTTCGCAGCTTTGAGGTGGTTAGGTAAAGGCAGTACCAGAAACGCATTCTAAAACGTAAAAAGCTACGACGCATATATAACCTTGTTTTTATTGTATGTATGCTACTTTTTCTTCACCAATGAGTGTGAACTAATTTTACTCACTAAGGTACACAGAGAAGTCCTCCCCCTCACCAGCCCAACCCCCACCCCCCCTGCCCTGCCCAACACACACTCCAGTGATGGTTCGCCTCTTTGAAACAGGTTTCTTCAGATCAGTTAATTGTCTCCGGTTCCTGAATGACTTGCCAACGGAAGGAATTAGCTAACGACGGAGGTGGTAAAGACAGCCCTGCATTTCAGGTAAGGTAGGAGCATGTCACCATGCCTGGAGATGCTCCCGAAACCTGCCTGCCCTAGATCCCGCTACAGCCACGTGCTCTCTGGGCTGGAGGGACAACAGCTGTCACAGCCGTGACACGAGCCAGTCCCTTCACTGTGGTCTCGTCTCCAGCACATGACATCACTGGTTGGCCTGTAATTGTGTTAAGGGGACAGTTTCTTCCCGGACAGCCAGCACAACAGCATTAGGAACTTCACATCATTCTTAATCACACAAAAAGCCAAGAAGGATAATCACGAACGGGGGGAGAGACCCTGGCAGGCCTCTGTTCTTGCTGCGCTTCTGGGGAACAAGGGAAAGGGATCCTCCCTCCTCTCTGCATTTTACGTACGTTACCTTCCCAGCAGTAAGTCTCATCGCCAGGTCGAAACGGGTGTCTGGATGAAATACAGGGTCCCGTTGCCCCGCTGCAGCAGTGGGGAGCACAGTGCCTGGCAGCAGGCCCGGGGGGCCAAGAAGGAGCCCCGCGCGCGGAGCTGGCTCTCACCTCGTATTCCTCCTTGAAGCCATAACCCTCGGCACACTTCATCTGCGTGATGTGTTGGAGCAGGTCTGCCACGCGGATGGCGGGGTGAAGCTGCCCGGTCTGGTAGGGCACGTCGGCCGGCTCGCGCTTCTTGTAAGTATGGGACTGCACCAGGCTGCTGGTGTCGCTGGCCATCGTGTGGCTTTCGTCTGGGAAGAGAAGGCCATGAAGGGCGTGAGGGAGGCCCAGCGGGGCCCCCGAGAACGCGAAGAAGCTGCCGGCGCCATCCCTTCCACCTACGGCCACCACAGTCCCTACGGTGGTGGCCCAGCCAAAGAGGAAAGTTAAATGTTTAGAAACCTGAATGGGATTGGCGATACTAATAGGCATGAGGCAGAGATCTCCGTTTTTACAAAGCAGTCCAAACGATATATCGCTTTCACAGAGCTAGTTGGGAGGAACCCTTCAGCCTTTGGGTGCTGAGGTTTATGGAAGTTTCAGCCTGAAACTTCACCAAGGACTGGCGCGAAGCCAGCCTTGTATTTATTCTTCCAAAGATCCGTTGACCAGTTTGTATGATGAAGTAAACAAACTCCGTACAAATGTTCCGTGAGCAAAATAAAAGTGCACAGAATGGGTTGGCTTATAAAGCTAGCGATGAAAACATGAACTTGACACATGAAATCCAAGGAAAGCGGAAATCGAAAACGGAACTGGGTCTGATGGGTCCCTTGCATGCGCCAGTGACGGAAAGCTTGACAGAAGACTGTGGACCAGCACATCACACATGGAATGTTCTACAAGAGCTAACATGCAGGCCGGCACGCAGCAGAACCAGCTGGCTTTGTCCGAATCTACAGATAAGACACACACTCCCGATCCCTCCACACCTTTTCCGTGGGTGAATGGGGGAACTTACCATTTATTGGCACTTTTAAGAAGGTACATATCAGGAGAAAAGAGGAGGAGAAAAAGGAAACAGGGCATAAGCAATAGTACTGTGTGAATAATTACAGGTCGTTTTAATTCTGTGCTTTACTTTTATAGTTAGGTTTTCTCTTCGTAGGTGATCAGAGGTCAAAGCCTCAAGTCTCCCATCACGTTAGGATGGGGGTGTCTTATTGAAACACTCAATAACAAAAAGGAGGCTAAAATAGTATCATAATCGCTTTTTTATCCCCCATGAACTAAGTAACGACTAGATAAAAGTCTTATTTGTACTTGACACATTTTCTCATTTAAATTCCTCGAACAGGTCAAACCAAATGGTACGACAGAACTAATGTCAAAATTTGGTCAAATAAGCCTAAAGAGGCTATATTTTAATGGAAGACTCCTAGCAAATTAGATTAATGAACTGCAGAAATTGTAGCTTTGAAAAAAAAAAAAAAGTCTTACGCAGGAAGGTGCTATTAGATTAAGAGTTGGACGTGCTACAGGTTAGCTCATTATAGTGCTGAATCCCTTTAGCCGTTTTGTGACTGAGGATGTGTCTCACAAAATACAATGCTCCCTTCACTTAAAACGAGAATGTTAAATCAAAATTGAGTTCAGGTATAAAGAATTAAAACATACATAAAAAATGGGTATGTTCATTTTTTTAAAAAATTACCAGATTGTTTATCCATATAGGGAATTCAGCCATGGGTATTCTTTCTTTCTTTCTTTATTTCCTTTTTTATTTTTTTTAACTGAGAGATTCAGCTCCAAAGGAAATTTAGCTCAAGGACACTCGGTTAGCTGGGCCTGGTTTTCAAACCTCAGTACTATCTGCATTGCAAAGCACCTGGGGATGCATGGTATGAAAGGTGGGACACAAGTGTAGTTATGTTGCTGTTGCTGAAATGGCACCTGGGTCACTACAAGGTGGCTAAAGACACAAAGACAAAATAAAAAAGGGTGGTAAGTTGATTTTATGAGTTGGTCTCTCATTTGGATTTGCTTTGAAATGTAGCCACTCGGATGTTCCCATTTTATTAGGACAGCCGCGAGTAAGCCGGGATGTTTTCACATCACATTTGCTTGCTGGCGACTGCCAAGCTCATCAAGGGGGTGCAGGGTCCCTGCTGAAGTACTGAGCCCGTGGAGCTTTTTAGCCACTCCAGCAGGAAGTCCTGTTCTTTATACTAAAATAAATGGAACATTAATTAGTTTCCCCCCTGTGCATCTCTCCTTCTCTCAGTTCTGTACCTTTTGGGAGGAACATAATTAAATGGCCTCCATTGTGGACTGACCTTCTAAACTTCCCACACAACTCTGGTCCTAGGGCCAGGCATTCTTGGAAGGTTTAATTCCCAGAGCGACAACCACTGTTACCATTATGCTCGTCACCACCCCGCCCCCACCCCCGCTGCATTATGATCTCGGCCTCATAACTAGCGTGCGGACCCATCTTTACGCATTTAAACGCTACCGAGGCCATCTAAGGAATGAGTGCGATTATCGAGTACATAGATATCGAGGGGGGAATAGAAGGTTTCTCGTGCCATATGTGTTACGAAACTGGGTCACCTACCCTATTAGAAATTTTTGATTCTACCAAAATTAGTGATTCGTGATTAAAATTAGCGATTTAATTAGTGATTTTTAAAAAGAATGATCACTGATAACATATATATCATTTGTCACTGATTTCCTGTGTTTGCCTAAAAATTATCCACTAACAATGTTTTTCAGTTACGAATTTTGCCTAAGAGGAAATCAGGAACACAGCTTCTCACTAACAGTTCTGATGGTTTTTGAAGAACTGTGAATTAATTCTACCTATATCCTTTAATAGATTATCTTGAATTCTCAACAAACCAGCTGAAAGAACTGGAATTGAAATGAGTGCTATATTTCTGAGTGCTATTATATTTACTTACCCTGATATCAGTATCTATTAGCATTTATTTACCGAGAAAGGTCTATATCTGTCAATTGTTATCTATCTATCTACCTATCAATCTTTCTCCCTCTCTCTCCCTTACTCTCTCTCTGTCTCTCTTTTTGTCTTGGCAAGACAATGATGTAAAGGCGTACTAAAACTCTGTACGTTAAGCTGGGCACCGCAGCACATAAGAATAAAAGGTGGAGATAACAGAGGATTTTAGGGTGCCAAGCTCCAAGTCACAAAAATTTTGTGAGCATTTGCTCGTCTTAATTGTAAATTGCAATAGCGTTGTTCCCCAAATGTGCCAGAGTAGATGTACAGCTTATCTTCTTCCCATGGTGTCAAGGGATAACCTCATTAATGCTTACTATGGGATATACAGACTCACATTTGCACCAAACTCGTGGGGGGAACGGTTCGCAAGCACTGCCGTGTGCTGCATTGGTACATACGTAAGCCAGACGTGATCACACTTACTTGTCAATCTGGCTGACTTACTTTTCACAAACGTACATCATGTTTGCTACTTGAATTGTCTGTTCAAGTGATTCCCTTTTGGTAGAGAAGCCTAACCAAGTTTAAAAGATGTCATTAGTGTTTGTAATAACAAAGCAGCGACTTTAAAAAATGATATTTGTTTAATAAGCTTATCTTAATCCTGCTGTGCAATCTGAACGTTTTCTTCCCTCTGATGGTGCACAGCTCAGCCCTCCCTACTCCAGCTCCCCCAAGGTCAGAACGTCTACTGGAGGAGCTGCAGGATGAATGCCACGGCACACAAAGAAATCGCAAATCTTCGCTTCTCGGAAGATTCTGCAAATGTCATCTGCATGTAGATTACATTGTTCGGGTGCCTAAAATTAGCCTGTGCCCCTTATGTATGAAAAGAATAAAAATGCAGCCTTCTCCCCATATAGCTGGCACTCTAAGGGGGGAAGGGAGGTTGGTGAGCTCTGTTTGTTAGCCCTCAAAATGATGCAAATTTAAAAATTTGGGTTTATGTCCGTTCTTAAACTTCTGTCTGAGTTCCTATGGAACTCAGGCCACAAACTTGCTTAAGCCCAGAAAACACCGTAAGGAAAACAAATGACCCTCTATGTGAAAATCGTAGCAACTCAGAGAAAAGAGAAGCACAGGGGGAAAAACTGTGTTGCAAAGATATCAACCCTTGTAAAGAGAATTAGGAAGCAGAAAGTCGAACAGCTGTGGATGAAAGTCTTGCTACGGTGAATTGGTATATACCTTGAAGTCGTCTGTGTTGTGCTCCTTTTTGGTAAGGTTAGTAGTAGAAAGAGAACACAGCTGTGATACACTTGGGTTATTTATGCATCTCAAATGCAATAGCAGCTCATGTTGGTTTGGTTATAGCCAGGTAATGCCATTTCTCCAAAACCCTCTTACATGGGACAAATGGGATTTTTTTTTTTTTTTTTTTCAGCTCCTGGCTGGGAACAGCTCATATTTTCACTGCATTCTGCCCCACTGGGCTAACATTTTATTTCATTTCTCGTGACATCTGACACATAATACACCATGTGATTATAAAGTGCCATCTTGTCACTTTGCTGCTGAGAACATCAGCTCCTTTGAAATTCCAGCACGTGACAGACACTTTGGAATGCTGGGGCGGGGGCCGTGAGTGGTGTGGAGGAGGGGTAGGGGGCCAAAACTCGACTGTGATCATTTTTCTGCATAACATTTGGCATAATCAGAAAAAAATGCTATTTTTGAAATTGAAGTTTTTAGTGCTTAGTGGTAAGTGAAAATAAGAAGTGATTTTTACTTTTACGACCTCACATTACAGAATTCAGCTCTTAGAAATACACAGCTGAGTGATGACATACTGTGTTTTTCCTTGGGATCAAATCTGACTTGAAGTTCTGAACACAGAAAGGGAAAATATTAGAGCTGGGATCGTTCATTTGAGTCTTTTGGTATCATTTCCAACATAACATGAGGCTAACCCTTCTTATCAATGGAGACTGTTTGGAGAAAGTCTTTTTATTATCTCTGCCCTCCCCCCAGGCCACCCGCCACCCCCTTGTCCTGCTTACAATCACTGCATCATATAGACTAGAACTCCAGGCTCCTACAGAGTGGCCACTGACTTTGTAAATTACTCCTGCAATAAACTGTGATAAAGGGAAATGTTCTCACCTAAAATTGCAGTTGGCACAAATGGGTCTGTCATACATCATAAGCAGGTCAATGCAGAGAAAGTAAAAAGAGAGAGAACAGTAAATGACTGATGAAAGGCCCCCCACTTTTCCCGCAGAAAGCCATAGAAAGCATCGGGTTACAACACATCACACATATTAAGCTCCTAAAGCATCATGGACAGCAAAGTGAGAGCGTGGACTGATACTGATTGCTAAGGGCTTATGCACGGATGCAACAGTGGAAGAATCTGTTACCTGGGTAGTAGGAATTGGGCACCGATGTGCTCAGTGTATTCGTTTTCATTGTGAAGGATGATGGTGAAGACACAGCTGTAAAGGAGAGAAGAACTAGTCAGCAGTTGCAGGAGGCAAAGCCTGAAAACACAGCCCTCCAAGGTCACTCAGAAGGACACCATACTGGTAGAGACTTGACTGAAGAAACGCCAGACATCTACTGAAGCCTATGTGGTCAATCTTATCATTCCCTGCTGTCTCCAGGGAATCACTTGTATTTTAGAGGCAGGTACCCTTTTATCGCTTAAAAGGTTTTCTTACCCCACAAATGAGGAAAAACCCCCATAACCTCTGCCGCCATTTTGAATCGAGAAATTCATTAGACTTTTATTTTGACTTCTAGCCTTTGCTTGTAGAATTCTAGCATCACACCAAGTTGTTTTTTTTTTTTTTCTTTTTTTAAACTAAGGGTATGAGAAGGTGTCTACACATGGCTTTTGAAGAATTTAAAGTCAATTTTTGCAGTTTGCTAACTCCTCTCCTTCCTCCTATTTTGGATATTCTGAGAACTTTCCACAAAGTTATGACCTGGTTTATGAAAAATAAAGGTGATGTTTCATGTGCACTATATTTAAGACGAAAGCTGCATGCCTGTATATCGCTCTATTAGTCTTTTAAATCTTTATAAAAAAATGCTTATTTTTCTTTGAAACTTTCCTCCAAAAGATTCAGGATTTAACTCTTAGACCGCTTCTCTCTCCCTGTTATGGAGAGGGGAAGTCAATCCCATCCAATTTATCTGATTTCATTTAAAGTGGATATTTCCTTTTCTAAAAGTAGTTTGTGAACTCTCTTCAACATCTTAATTGATTAGTGCTTTACAATCACTTTAATTTCATTAAAGTGTAAAGATAAATGATTTGACTGTGCTCAAGTGTTTAAGCTGGTTAAACGTAAATCTAAATCTTAACTTTCTGATGTAGTTATACGATTTATTTGATGCTAAAGTTTTGGATCAGGACACTAATACCCAATTACATCATTTAATTATGGGAAGAAGTACTAAAAACCTGTGTTTAGGTACTAAACACAGTACTAAATACAGTACTAAAAACCTGTATGTTATCTTTATTCTGCTGACACGTTAATATATTTTAGCTCTCCTAAAGCAGTTCCTTCATGACGGTGTTTTTAAACTTCTGTTTATATTTTTAAAATGTAGAATTAATAAATGACAGACCAAGAACCAGAATCCAGACTGCCTGTCATTTATAAGATATTTTTCTAAATTAAAGAGGTATCATATTTACAATGCATGTTTATGGTAAACTGCCAGGAAAAAAGAGAGCAACTGATGAAAATAAGAACAAAAAACCTGAGTACTTATAAAATGTGCTAGGGTCAGCGAGAAGAACGCCTATTACCTGCAGACATTTTTATGTCATTGGTAAACATGCGCAAAGCAGATACGAAATAGCTGTGTTTATTTTCACTTTTTAAAAAAATGTATTTTAAATACTCTTGTCTTTTGTAAAAATTAAGCCCAATCCCACCATACACATTTATTTTCCCCCTGGTATAACATATTAAAAGAAGATGGCACAGGGGCACCTGGGTGACTCAGTTGGTTGAGTGTTCAACTTCAGCTCAGGTCATGATCTCACGGTTTGTGAGTTCAAGCCTGGTGTGGGGCTCTGTGCTGACAGCTCAGAGCCTGGGGTCGGCTTCGGATTCTGTCTCCCTCTCTCTCTCTACCCCTCCCCTGCTCACACTCTGTCTCCCTGTCTCTCTGCCCCTCCCCCACTCACGCTGTACCTTTCTGTCTCTCAAAAATAAACAAACACTAAAAAAAAATTTAAAAGAAGATGGTACAACTCCCATTTGCTTTGGTGGACAGATCCCCCGTTCTCATAAATATTCTTGTGCTTATTTTTAAATTTTCCAATTTCATTTTTTTTCAGTGTCTCATTTCTAAAAGCTACTTGCCTCATGACCCTAAAAGATGTCAGACGTACCCAGACTTGCAATTGGTTTGGGGCTGGAAGCCTAGGGGTCTAATGAACCCCTCTCCTGCACATTTCCTCCCTCAGCAGCTCGCCTTTTATTTTGAAGGCACTAAGAGAGCACTACGATAAAGTCTGCTGTCAGGGTCACTCCTGATGGTTGGGGATTCGATGGCACCTTGTCATTGCTCAAAGAGTGGGGGACAAATGGAACGCCTACTGCTGTGTTTCCTCTTCCACTGGCTTTATTGACAGGAGGCACAAAATAACGGCTCATGGCAGATGAGCCATGGAAGCTGATGCTGGTTTCTGCAGCAACCTCTTTGCCTGAGCATTTTTGGATTTCTACAGATACTCTCACTTTTTGAAGAGTAACTGCCAAATTAAATTTCCTGTCCAGAGGCAAATATCCCCTGTTGTTCAAACTTCAAAAGCCTAGAAACTACTCATGTAGGTTTCCACTCTGGGCAGGTAATTCCTAGTAAATTTATGCGTGAGGAGTTTCACCATGAAATAGGAAATTTGGAACATTAATGGGTTATCCTAGAAAGTGAGAACACCTTTCTGTGTGGCCTCTTTCATAATGACATTGAAGAAATGATCACTACTACCAGGATTCTGACCCTGTTGGTGGTAGGCGGGACTCTTCCCATCCCAGCCCACAAGAGTGCATCGCAAGTTGCTTTAATTTGGTCACTGAATGCAATATATATATATGTATATATATATATATATATGTACGTATATATATATATATACACACACGTATATATATAAATGTATGTATATATATATATATACGTGTGTATATATATGTATGTATATATATATACGTGTATATATATATATATATATATGTATGTATATATGAACTATTTGATACAAAAAAAAGAGAAGATTCTTTGAAAAAAGGGGATGCAGTTTGTGGGATACTGGAGTACTATAGATTATGTCACCTACACTGAAAATGACACCAAAGGGCAAAGAGCAATGACTGAGGGTGAGGAGAGCCACCCTCCCCACTGGGGTGACAGCCGACAGACATGCCTGCTGAACCCTTGCTCCGCTGGGCAAGGCTCCGCTGTGAACCCTTGTTCAGCTGACAGACATGCCTGCTGAACCCTTGCCCGCTGGGCAAGAAGAATAAAATGTAGTGACTCTAAGTAGGAAGAGGTAGGCAACTACAGCCACCATAAACAGAAAGCAGTCAGCGGCAGAACTCTCTGGAGCCTCACTGAATGTAGGAGAAAGGCAAAGTGTGGGAGAGGTGGACACTGACCACACAGTGACTGGAGAAGGGGCTGGGAGATGGGGGGAGGCGCCTGGGAGCTGCAGAAAAAGAACAGGCCAAGTGGGTGGTCAGGACGCGGCATACACTGTCCACGCTGGTATAAGGCCTCTCCCTGCTCCCCAGCCCCTGAGACCCCAATTCTGTGCTTCCCAGTCACGGTTCCAGCCTTTCTGCACGGTGATAGCTGCATTTTTGTTCCATCCTCTTGCTGAATTTTTGCAGCCAGCATCAGCAGCAGTCTGTGGGCATGGATTTCACACAGGAAAGAAACCTCTGACCTTGAACCCAGCATGGCCATGCACTACAGAATCAGGCATCCAACGTGGGACTTCTGGTCTCTGAGAAGATCACCAGGGACACAACAACTGCTCCTTTTTGTTCTTCATATACTCAATCTGATTGGTAGCTTTCTAAAATAATGCCTTGTACCTGGATCACAGGTGGTAGTTCGGGAAGGTATTAGCTGAAACTCGGTTTACCCACCTGGTGTGAGATGTAAGACTTGTGAAGCGCAAATACAGTTTAACTTATTAATTGCCGCTAATAGCCCTATAATAAAGGCAGAACCTGTCAGCTAAACAAATAAACAACTAACTTGTTACTCAATTTAGCGAACTGTTTTAGAACAGGCTTCACTGTGCAATTCCACACCTGGCTAGCTTACGAACAGGAACTCAACAACAAAAAGGTTGATGAGAAGCAGGTGCCTTCTCCTTCAAGAAAAAAAAAAGCCTTCTCATTAATGCTCTCTAATGCTTTATAGAAACTTAATTGTGGCTTCCTGTGCTCCCTGCTCTGGTCCTACCAGCTTTGCAGTATCATCTGTTCCTAGGCAATCCAGCGCTCCCAGAGAAGTTTTCGGAATTACTTAAGGGGATGGTGAAACCAACAGGGCATAAGGATTCTTCAGGGAGTTTTATTTTTTTGTTTTTTTAATTGCCCAGGACTATCCAGTATCCTGAAGAACCACAGAAATGTATTAGAAGCTAAGAAATGTAGGTACTTACATCTCCCGTTCAGATTGTGTGTGTCCATGAACGAGAACGCCTCGTCACAGTTGGTGCCTTGCTCGGCATAGCTCTTGTCCATTGAGTTCACCATCACGGTCATCTCCTGCCGGGTGCTGCTCATTGTCTCCTTCCGCTTCTTGGCTAGTTTCCTTAGGACAAAGAGTTCATTATATAGACATGCAATGTGAATGGAAGATGGGGCCTTGACATGTGTATTGAGTCCAGGAATAACTTCTATGGAGTTATTGGTATTCATTCAAAACATCTATTTATGGTGGCTTTTAGAGGTCAGGTTCTCTGCCAACTGCACGGATGCAGAGATGAAAAACATCCTCTGCCCGTCCTCAAAAAACCCACAGCGACATCAGGAATATACAGCCTAAAATATTACTTTCTGTGTTCCTGCTACACGCTAAATTAAAATGACCAATGGCCCTAGCACAATACAATCATAATCCATTTTACTGAGAAGCTTCTAGAGTTACTTTTTACTATATTTTTTTCTACATTCAGTGTCAAAGAGTAGATCTCCTAGTAAATATCTGCCAAACAAAACTGAAATAATCCAGGGACGGATCTAGGAGGCGTATTGTAGAACTAAAAAACAAAAGTAGGCAAGGAATGAAGAGAGGAGTGCAACTGGGTGATGTGCAGAAAGGGAGAAGGCATGACACACAGCCTACCCAGGGCAGGGGAGCTCAGGCCTCGGGTGCATCGGATGGCATATCCTGACTTCTCAGATGGCTGTGACATGACTAAATTCCCCATGACTCCAGACTAGTTCCTCACCCAGGCAGGTCAACAGAGCAAAGGGTAATGAAATTTCAAGGTGTTGGCATCCCGCGGAGAGTTTAGCAAAGGAGTAAGTCCCTATGTCCCCTCCCTCCATGGAAGAGAATACAAAAAGGTCAAGGAAGTTAGAGAGATTTCCCATTATTTTAGAGACACGGTTTAATTCTGGCCTCTGCATCCTGCTCAGTGACCGTCAAAAACTCATAATCTCAAGTTACAGATACCTGGACAAAGCCATAAAAACGTAAGGGAAGTGACACACAAATAAAAAGATGAAGCAAATTTTTACAGTTCTTACTACCAGAGGTTGTTTTATGTACCTGGGACAGCCAAGAATAGAATGAGAGATGCTTAAGAGAAAGGTATAAAGTGAGAAGGTTTAAGACTATCGCACCATAATGCCAAAGATATTACGTCCTAAAATATTCTAATTCTGCCTAAGCACTCAGCAGCATTTACAAAAGAAAATGGCAGCCATTTCTAGTAAATCATCTTGACTCTGATTGACCTAGGACACAGCAGAATTTAAAATGAGTCACATAATCAAAATCACGCCCATATTAGGTGATTGCTAATGCAATGTAAGACATTGACAACATCAGACCATATGGATAATCTTTATTGTCATTTCCAAATGCCACATAATCCAAATGCTTTCTTGCCTGTAGTTATAATAATCTTTTAATTTCATACTTTGAAGGCAGAAGGGTTGCATTAATAAGTTGCCCTTTTTATGACTAAAAGTTGTGGGAGAAAAAGATCCATTTTAAACAGAAAAATGAAAATCATCTATAACTTCTATGACAGCGTTAAAGTTGTAAAGATTTTAAAAAGCAACCCGGAGTGGCTTCTCTGGGAGCTGGCATTCTTCTCTTGCCAGCGTGCAGACCGTGATGGCCTTCTCTGAAGCCCACCCTACACCCCACCCCCCGCCTTATTTTCTAGCCTGCCATGCTAGTCTGAGCTTGGTTGTTCTCAACAGGTGTTCTGGATAGAGGCAGCAACTGGGCTCAGGTTCTGCAGCTGCGGGTACAATAACACATTTTCTCTGCACTTCTGAATCTGGCAGCTCATTGGGAACGCATTCTTAAGCCAGGTCCCCCCAGGAACACTGAAGTGGAGGACTGAGATAATTAGCTCCATAATTCAGGCAAAACATCCCCTTTACAAAACATCCCCTTTATGCCGGAATGTCTTTGATTTGTTTTGGACTGATTTATGCAGATACCTGCCTCAATAGTCTGTTTCGTTCTGCCTATGAAGAAGGGCATTGCCAAGTTCACCAACCTTCCCTCTTTGTCTTTTCTTATTTGTGTTCTAACCTAATCCTTATAGGTTAGAAATGACAGCGAATGTGCTTCTGGTGGTGAAGGGGGTTGGGGGATGTGTGCACCAACAAAAGCTAAGCTTTGGACTGGAAAAGATCTATCTCCTTGCTAATCCTCCATCTGTGTGGATGAATGTCAGTGAACGTCAAGCTACGTACTTCATTGCTGATCATCTTTAAGCACAAAAGAAACCCATTAAGGACCCATGAGAGCCAGCTCGAATCAGAGGTCCTGTCAGAGACCCACAGCTTTAAGTTTATATTAAGCACATACTCTGTTCATGAACCTTTTTCAAAACCCGGCTCACAATGCCCTTAAGCTCTAGCAGATGGATCCTCCATGGAGGTCCCAGACACTGTAAATTTCGGGAAAAAACAGAAATCCAGATTTTATGTGGACTCCTTTAATTTTTTAAATGTTGTCAAATCATTCAAATTCGAAAATTAAAGCACAATGTGGCCCCAACAAAAGAATACTTCTGCTCTCCATTAATGTAGGAGCACTTATATACGTATTAGAATGGAAGGGAGTGGAACTAACATATAATGCCCAATAGAAAGTGTGTGACAGTACTTTACAAGTGTTATCTCATCTGATCCTAGTAATCCTGTAAGAGCTCTTACTTCCTAATTTACACATGAAGAAGATGGGCCTCAGAGAAGTAAGGTGACTTATCCAAATGTCACAGATGGCACCCCAGATCCCTTGACCCCAAAGACACCCATTCCAGAACAATATGTTATTTCTAGTGAAGGATTTCATTACATTTCCTTACAAGTTACATTAAAATTAATACCAACTTGTATGAATACTCTATCTTCTCATAAGTAAATATAATGCTTTGGAAAAGTCAGATTAACTTACCGGCACCTAGCCAATTACACAAAGAGATGGTGTTCAATATGCTTGTTAATGGAATTAATCATTATCGTACCACAGTATTATTTTCTACAACCTACGTATCAAAAGTAGCTTGCTTGGTTATGGAGGTTTTGAGTTATTGCTTGGAATTTTCATTTTTTCTTATACATAGACAGCTAAATGCTGTGGTCCATAATTACAGATTGCTGAGGAAGGTTGGATTTAGAACTGAGGCTTGGAAATGACTGTGGATAAATGGAAGTTTTTTTTCTCTTTTTTTCTATTTCTCTTTTAAGCTTTGTGTTTCAGATCTGGATTTTTTTAAGTGAAAACTTCTAAAACTGTCAGAAAAACTTTGTGAACATAATGAAATAAAGTGTTTTGTGCAGGGAAATCCCTAAAGTGAAAGGACTTTTCTCTGCAATCTTATTTAAAGACACAAGGAAATTTATTTCCCATTTTGATTTTTAACAGATTGTTGCCTAAAATATTTTTAATCTCCAATCTCCAAATGTAGTTCCATTAATCTCAAAGGCCCATAATAATAATAACAAATTTCTAACAACATCTAAAAATGGATCATAAAAAATTAGAGAGAAGACTTGTTTACAGTCCAACATGTAAAGAGCTTGGAAGTCATCAGTCTGTTCTAACAAGTAAAAAGCTGAACAAACTGAAAATCAACAACTCTTCTTAGCTTTTTGTCAGATACTTGAGGTTACAGGACAAACTGCAGCTCCCAAAACCACAGAGACAAACAGGTGAATACAAAGAAACCTAACCCACCAGAACAGAAACTGATGAGCAGAGAGCTCTGTGAGAACCAGCACCAGAGCAGGAAAGCTTAAGCCATAATTAATGAATTAATGAGGCTCAGGTGGACAAGTCTGAGACTTAAAAACTCTAGAGGGGTGTCTAGTCTTAGGTACCCACACTTTTGTGAGTTGTATCCCTAAGAGCCCTACCAGATCATCAAGGTAAAGATTGGAGGAAAAAACCCCTAAGCTTCCAGCAGAAGGAGACGGAAAGCAGCCACTTTGAAATACACCCAGAGCAGAGCATTTCTGTTCTTCTTGAAAAAGATCGCCCTCGAGAGGAAGAATTACTAGAGCCTAACCCGTTGGGGCTTTATCAAAGCCTAACTTATCTGGGGGAAAAGAAATCTCCAACTCCAGTTCCCTACAGCCATCCTGTCCCACCCAGTGGTGGGTTGCTGAGAAGCACTAGAGAAGGTCACAGCCTTCTAGAAGCACAAATTCATGAAAAGACTAAGACCTAATCATAGATCTATAGAATGCCTTCCCTCCCCCAGTACCCACTATTACATTACTAAAGATCTATTTACAGCAGTTCCTTTTATCCAGTACATCAAGTCTGGACGTCAGTAAAAAATTACAAGGCATATTAAAAGGCAAAAAACACAGAAGACACAGACCAAGCATTGGACTAAGACTCAGATGGCAGGGATGTTGGAATGATCAGATAAGGTATTTACAATAACTATGATTAATATGCCAAGGACTCTAATGGAAAAAGTAGACAACATGCCAGAACAGATGGATAACATAAGCAGAGATGGGAATTCTAAGTAAAAATATAAAAATAAATGCTAGAGATAAAAAAAATCTGTAACAAATGCAAACAATGCATTTGATGGGATCATTAGGAGAGCAGACATGGCTGAGGAAAGAATCTCTGAGATGAAAGATATGACACTAGAAATTTCTAAAACTGAACAGTAAAGGGAAAAAAGACTGAAAAAAGATAGAATACCCCCAAACTATGGAACAACTACGAAAGGTGTAATATACATGGAGTGAGAAACCAGAATAAGAAGAAAGGAATCGAAACAATATTTGAAGCGATAGTGATGGAGAATTCCCCCAAATTATGTCAGACACTGGAATAAATCGGAGAAGCTCAGAGTATACCAAAAAGGATAAATGCCAACAAATCTACACCGAAGCATATCATATTCAAACTGAAAATATGTCAAAGATAGAGAAAGAAAATCTTGAAAGAAGACACAGGGGAGAAAACAGCTTACTTACACAGGAGTAAAAATAAGAATTGTATCTGAATTCTCCTCAGAAACCATGAACCAAGAAGATAGAAAAGTGACATATTTAAAATAGTGAGAGAAAAAAAAAAACCCCAACAACCTAGAATTCTGTCTGTACCCTGTGAAATTATCCTTTCAAAGTGAAGGAAAAACAAAGATTTTCTCAGACAAAAATTGAGGGAATTTGTTGTCAGTAGATCTGCCTTGCAAGAATTTTTAAATGGAGTTCTTCAGAAAGAAGGAAAATGGTATAGATCAGAAATTCAGATCAACATGAAAAAGGAAGAGGCCTAGAGAAAGAATAAATGAAAGTAAAATAAAAACTGTTATTTTTTTATTCTTAATTGATCCAGTAAATAAGTTTCTTCAACATAATAATGGCAACAATATAATTGATGATAGTTTAAGCAAAATGAACTATCTAAAATTACGCTATCTGTGATGCAGAATAATGTCATGTGAAGGTAGAGTTGGATTAGTAGTAAATGTATATTGCTAAGTATAGGGTAACACTAAAAAAAGGAAAAAAAACACAGAAAGGAAAGAAAATGGAACAATATAAAATGCTCAATTAAAACCACAAAGTCAGAAAAAAGACTGAAAAACAAAAATAGGAAGAAGGGCAATGGGTAGAAAGCATAACAAACATGGTAGAAAATAATTCAACAATATCAATGATCGTTTTATGTATTAATGGTCCCAACACCAATTAAAAGACAGAAACCATCAGAATGGTCACAAAACAAGACCAAAGTAATATGTTGTCTACAAGAAACTCACTTTAAAAATAAAGATACATACAAATTAAAAGTAAACGGATGGAGAAAAATATACAATATTAATATTAATCGAAAGAAAGCAGGGATAGCTACATTAATTTCAGACAGAGCAACGTCAGAGCAAAGAAAGTTATCGGAAGTAAAGAAGGGCATTACACAATGATGAAGAAGTCACTCATCCAAGAAGACCTAATCCTTAATGTGCCTAACAACAGAGCATCAACCCACGTGATGCAAAAACTGACAGACTGGCAAAGAGAAATAGATGAATCCACTATCACAGTTGGAGACTTCAACACCCCTCTATCAGAAATGGACAGATCCAAAAGGCAGAAAATCAGTAAGGACATAGTTGAACTCAATAGCATCATCAATCAACTTGATATAACTGACAGCTATTGAATACTTCAGTTGACAATGTTAGAATACACATTCTTCTCAAGTTCACAGAGAACATTCACAAAGATAGAACATATTCTGGGTCATAAAACACACCATGATAAATTCAAAAGAATAGAAATTATGCAGTGTTTACTCTGAGACCACAGTGGACCTAAATTAAGAATCAGTAAGAGAAGTTAGCTGGACAGTCCCACAATGAATAGAAATGAAACAACACTCTTTTCAACACATGGCTCAAAGAAGAAATCTCAGGGGACATTAAAAAAATATTTACCCAAGGGATACAGGAGTGCTGATGCCTAGGGGCACTTGTACCCCAATGTTTATAGCAGCACTCTCAACAATAGCCAAATTATGGAAAGAGCCTAAATGTCCATCAACTGATGAATCGGTAAAGAAATTGTGGTTTATATACACAATGGAGTACTACGTGGCAATGAGAAAGAATGAAATCTGGCCTTTTGTAGCATCGTGGATGGAACTGGAGAGTGTTATGGTAAGTGAAATAAGTCATACAGAGAAATACAGATACCATATGTTTTCACTCTTATGTGGATCCTGAGAAACTTAACAGAAGACCATGAGGGAGGGGAAGGAAAAAAAAAGTTAGAGGGAGGGAGCCAAACCATAATAGACTCTTGAAAACAGAACAAACTGAGGGTTGATGGGGGGTGGGAGGGAGGGGAGGGTGGGTGATGGGTATTGAGGAGGGCACCTGTTGGGATGAGCACTGGGTGTTGTATGGAAACCAATTTGGCAATAAATTTCATATTAAAAATAAATAAATAAATAAATAAATAAATAAATTAAAAAAATAAAAAATAAAAAATATTTTAAACTACATGAAAATGTAAACACAACTTATCAAAATTTGTTGGATGTAGCAAAAGCAGTGATTAGAAGGAAATTTCTGGCACTGAATGCAAATATTAGAAAGCAATAAAGATCTAAATCTAAATATACAAAGAACCCTTAGAAGGCAACAACAAGAAAACAATCTGATTAAAAAATCCTTAAAAGACCTTAACAGAGGCCTCACCAAAGAAGACTAACAGATGGCAAATAAGCATATGGAAAGATGCTCTAGGGGTGGCTGGGTGGGGTTGAGCTTTCAGCTCAGGTCATGATCTCAGGGCCCACGAGTTCAAGTCCCACACTGGGCCCGGTGCTGACAGCAAAGAGCCCACATCAAATCTTCTGCCCACCCCGTCCCTCCCCCACTCGTGTGCTCTGTCTCAAAAATAAGTAAAAAACATTAAAAGAAAAAGAAAAGATGCTCCACATCATACGTCATCAGGGAGTTGCAAATTAAAGTAACAAGATATGATTACAAACCTATTTGAATGGTCAAAACCCAGAACGCTGACAACACCAAACACTGACAGGGATGTGGAGCCACAGGAACTCTCACACATGGCTGGTGGGAGTGCAAATTGGTACAGCCACTTTGGAAGGTAGTTTGGCAGTTTCTAACAAAACTGAACATACTCTTATCATATGAGCCAGCAATCACGCCCAAAAGAGTTGAAAACTTACGTACACACAAAAATCTGCACACAGATGTTTATAGCAGCTTTACTCATAAATGCCAAAACTTGGCAGCGACCACAATGACTCTCAGTACGCGAATGGATAAATACATGCTGTGGCACATCCAGACAATGGAATGTTATTCGGCACCAAAAAGAAATGAGCTATCGAGCTATAAAAAGACACGGAGGAAACAAATGAACATTATGAAGTGAAAGAATTGTCAATCTGGAAAGGCCACATATTGGCCTTTGTCAATGTAGATTTATCAGTTGTCTGAAGGGTGCCAACATAGTGCAGGGTGTTGGGAGTGAGGAAGGGTTGTGTATATGGGGCAGAGGGTATAAAGGAACTCTGCACTTACTGCTCAATTTTGCTGTAAACCTAGAAGTGCACTAAAAATAAAAAATTACAATAATCCCTACAATAAAATCAGAGAGGGGAAAAAGTTATAGCCCTAAATTTCCAAACTTGAATAAAGGTGGGGAAGGAAAGAAGTGCTGAGATGAACTCATATTAAATGTGTGGTACTTCATGTTCATTACATTCCAGGATTTCTCTTATATTTCTTGGTGTAAAAAAAACATGGGATGGGGGTGAAAGAAATGGGAGAAAACTTCTTGGCAAGTTATTAACTTTGTGATGGTTATGAATCAGAACTGGTAAAGAAGCATGATGAAGAATGAACTCTTTAGCGTTGGTGTTTTACACAATGGCTGCCAATCAGGACCCAAGTGCAGGATGGTGGGAAAGGAAGCAGGGGCGCCTGGGTGGCTCAGTGGGTTAAGTGTCTGATTTCCGTTCAGGCCACGATCTCACGGTTCCTGGGTTCGAGCCCCACACTGGGCTCTGTGCTAACAGTTAAGAGCCTGGAGACTGCTTCAGATTCTATGTCTGCCTCTCTCTCTGCCCCTCCCTTGCTTGTGCTCTGTCTCTCAAAAATAAATAAACGTTAAAAAAAAATAAAAAAAAACAAACGAAAGGAAGCAGAAAGAACTCTTCCTCCCCTCTCCTCTCTGAAACTGAACAGAGTGGAAATTGTGAGAGGATCGGGTTGGAAGGACATATTGTCATGAGTACCAAGCAAATTCAAGGGAAAGGAATCCAAGGCTCAACCTCCATAGGGATTCTAGTCATTCTGTTTATCGAGACTCGGAGTGATAGGACATGGTTCACCAAAGAGCATGGCTGCTGCCTCCTCACCCCTGTTAGGGATCCTGCCATGTTGGGTTATATCAACAAAGATAGTGGTTGAGAAATGACTTAGTAGCACTGACCTGAAGATCAGTGGCTGGCTATAGAAAAGGTGTCTTCACTTTAAAATTATTTGTCAGTTAGAAGTCTACTGCGATGGCAAAACTTGAGGATTTTCAAACTGTATATAGACATAAGAATGAAGAGGCAAATGGCTTTCTGGTCCTGGCTTCTACAATTAACTGTGTGCTCTGACTTAATTAAGG
The DNA here is from genome assembly GCF_023721935.1 of Panthera uncia. Taxonomy (NCBI): domain Eukaryota; kingdom Metazoa; phylum Chordata; class Mammalia; order Carnivora; family Felidae; genus Panthera; species Panthera uncia. The sequence continues at coordinate 57,556,574 of NW_026057586.1, read as the reverse complement.
ACTGGGGCGGAGGCTGGAACCGAGAAGAAGTATTTAATTTTTCTCACAGTAGGGTTGAAATAGATATTGGCTGAGTCAAAGAATGCATACATTATACCAAATTGCTAAGATTCAGCTGAATAAACCTAAGTGGAAAAGGGGCTGTCTCCTTAAAGATGGATCTGAGAGAATTACCAGAAAACGTTGTTTTTAAAGGTAAAATTTTAAGGGAAAAAACAACAGTGGTCTGACATTTAATTATTTCAATTCAAAAGAAGTAGCACTACAAAGACTAATAGAAAAACAATGACAATAATTATAAAAACTCATGTAGAACTTCAGATACACCAGGAACTTTACGTTCATTAACTTCTGTTTGTGCCTACAACAGCCCAGTGAGGAAATTACTATTATCACTCCTATCTCAGAGAGACGGAAACTGAGGCACAGTGGGATGAAGTTTCCCAAGGTCATATGGCTAGAGAACTTCAGACACCTGTCATTGGTTTCCCATGTTGAGATAAAATCACCTCCATGAGAGTGTCATTGGCATCACTGACCAAAATTTATCAGATGCTTAAATCTGGATGCCAAAAACAAAGGCTATTGACCCTGCCGGTTGGGACTTTAATAGTTATTGACTGAGGTAAGAGTGTTCTTTTATCATCACTGCTAACTGTATCATCATTTTAGAAATGCACTCGTTCTGTCTCTTACAGACACATTACTGTAAAACACACTATCTGCCCGGCTGCCTCCTAGTATTCACTGACCAGTAAATACTGACTAGTAAACATGGTGTGTGTTTATCACAAAGAATACAGTTTCATGGTAAGACAAGTCAAGATTTCGTTGGGTCTCTTTCAGAGTTTACCGCTTGACTGTGTGATGAGATAAAATGATAGGCTGATGTGGCAAAAGGAAGACAGAGGAGGGCTGAGATGCTTGTCTTCCTACCCTGCAACTGAGAAGTGGGGACAAATTGTACTAACACATCCCTTTAGGCCACAGCTTTATTTCAGGTGACCTAGTGATGCAGATGTCCTGGAATGCCTCACTGGCAAGTCAGGGCATCTGCAAAGGAACACACACTAGCAAGAGAAGGGAAAAACAATGGCAATCTTGTAGGCAAGTAGCTGCCAGAATCTCTCTTTGTACACACACACACACACACATGCATAACCCTGTGTATTTCATGTTGAAGAGGCTCAAAGAACAGAGTTCTAGTATACAAATTTAATAAAAAAAATAGTCTTTCTCTTCCAAATTTAGACATTGAATAGGAAGTATTCGGAAAAAAATGACTTTCCTCTAAACTAACTTGAAATTACATGAATTACAATCTCGGATCACTTCAAAATCATGACATACATCTTTTGTATGACTGTGATGACAGTCATTAGCGTGAGTTATAACAAATAAAGGAATTGGAATTCTAATGTTATTTATTACAATGAAAGGCATTAAAACATGTGGGAACAAAACCAATTTCAATATTCTCACATATTCAACACTATTTTGGGGATTAACGAAGTTATGAATAGAAGAAGCTGCTATTTTCTGAATTGGGTCTGAGTACCTAAAGCTTCTGAACAGGAGAGGTTCAGCTGATGAAAAGTAAAGTTTCCCCCACCCTTGAATTTCAAAGGAACATCTGATGAGAAAGCATCACCCATATATGGTTTGGGAGCCATTGTTTTCATAACTCAGCCAACAGGTATTTTACTATGTTACTTGGCCAATGTTGGCCAATGTTAGTGTCAGCTGCATGAGAACAGGGCTTTGCTCCATATTTCCTGTCCTAGAACTGTCTCTGACATGTGGTAGGCACTCAACAAATATTTCTACTTGTTCCTAAAATTCTGAGTATCTGATTAATCATGATACCTTATTTCCTGATCATACAAAATATAGGAAGACCATAAATGTGTGTGTGTGTGTGTGTGTGTGTGTGTGTGTGTGTGGTGTGAGAATGATAGAGAGAGAGAGAAACTCTGACACACACGTAAGACTTTGAAGGTACCTCGGTTAGAGCTTGCAGATGACATGTATTTCTCATGGCTTGAAATACACAGCCAGTTCACGTTGCTGCAAATGGCATGATTTCATTCTTTCTCATTGCCAAGTAGTATTCCATTGTATATATAAACCACATCTCTTTTTTCCCCTCTCTTATCAGCTTTATTAAGAATTAACTTACATGCACTAAACTACATCCGTTTAAAGTGTATGATTCAGTGAGGTTTGGCAGCATACTTGCCCTTGAAGCCATCACTCCCAGAAGATGCCTAGTATCCTTTGTCCATAGCCCCAGGCAACCACTGCTCTATATTGGTAATTGCTTACATGGTCACCAACCAGTAGGTTACATTTGATATAAATGGAACCATGCAGATTGTACTCTATAGTGTCTGACTTATACTCCGCATAATTTTGAGATTCATCCAGATTGGGTTTATCAGCAGTTAACAGCAGCAGTAAAGTGCTGCTATAAACAACTAGAAGGTATTATGCTCAGTGAAGTCAGTCAGTCAGAGAAAGACAGATATCATGTTTTCACTCATATGTAGATCTTGAGAAACTTAACAGAAGACCATGGGGCAAGCGAATGGGAAAAAATAGTTACAAACAGAAAGGGAAGGAGGCAAACCATAAGGGACTCTTAAATACAGAGAACAAACTGAGGGTTGATGGGAGGGGGTAGGAGAAAGGGAAAAATGGGTGATGGGCATTGAGGAGCGCAATTGTTGGGATGAGCATTGGGTATTGTACGTAAGCGATGAACCATGGGAATCTACTCCAAAAACCTAGAGCACACTTTACACACTGTATGTTAGCCAATCTGACAATAAATTATGTTAAAAAAATAAGAAATACACAGCCAGTTTGTGGGTGTAGATGTTTTACCTTTTTCTAAGTGGTGACAAGGAATTAAAAAAACACAACGTTCCAAAAATAATTTGAATTTAACATTATTCCTATACCCACCTGGGAGGAAAAGGGTCAATCCTGAAATGCACTTTATTATCACTCTCCTCCATTTTCATCTATGTGCTCAGGCACCTTTCTCCCTTCCCTAGGTTTTCTTTCCCACCAAAGAGAAATTCCTTGGGAGCCTCTCAGGCCCCCATTTGCCTCTCATTCTATATTTGGCTCTTGTGCCTGGACAGTGAGAGCTCCTGTCTTGTAATCATTTGACTCATGATTTAAGCTGAATTGCTCTGACCACATGCTGTAGCAAGGACCAGCGCGCGCGCGCGGGCACACACACACACACACACACACACACACACACACACACACTTCTCTCCAAAATCCACCTGCAGACGGTGCCCTCTTGACAAACATATCCTCCTCTTGGGAGTAACTCACAGCTCATATGAGCACCTAAGGTAATTTCCCAAACCAGCCCAGGATTTTTAAACACTAAAAAAAGTCAGTAGTAAAAATAATGGATGCAGTATCTGTCATCCTTAGTAATATTTTGTTTAGTTTTATTCCTCATATCAGGGCAATATGGATCCAGAGGGACTGGAACCAGCCACGGCACAGAAAATATGAGACGGGTACAATCCACAATAGAGCAAAATGGGAATAAAGTGACATTAGTGATGGCGGGTCCCTACTCCTAGGCAGCTTATGTTGCCAAATTCCATGTGTGCACATTAACCTGAAATTCAGTGGTTTCAAAAATGTCACTCTGCAGTGAGACTAAATTGGTGTCCTGTTGATCCTCTATCAGACTGTAAGTACAAGTGAGAAAGGAATTTTTAATGCATGTCACATTGGAATGATATCTCCAGTTTCTTCTTGATGAAATTTGTTAAGCTCACTAAGAAATTGGAGTGCCTGTGTCTAACAAAAACAGAGCAAGTTGTTGGTGTCCGCACATAGGGAGACTGGAGACCAATGAAAAAGAAAACTGCATATTCTGTATTCTAATTTAAGCAGTGATAATACCATAAAATCCAGATGACCCCTTGGATATGCAGAACTAAGTATCCAAGAAGCTCATAAACAAATAGGATGAAAGTTTTGAACAAAATCATTCTATTTCAAGTTTAAAATATAGCTGCTGGTTAATTTATCTTGGAACAAATACAACCTCTTTCTTTAGGGGCTCTAGCAATCCTCTTGGAACAGAGCGACTAAAAGAGATTATTCTAGAAGCACTAGCTTTCACCCACAAAGGGATGTCCCCTTGTGCTTGGATCCAGAGGTCATTCACTAGGCAGAATATGGCCCCTTGAAGATGTCTACCTCTTAATCTCGAGACCTATGAATATGTGTTACACTACATGGCAAAAGAGAATTAAGGTTGCAGATGAAATTGAGGTTGCTAATCAGCTAATTGTAAGATAAAGATATTATCCTAAATTATCTAGGTGGCCTGATGTAATCATGGGGCTTCTTAAGTGGCAGAATAATAGGTCAAAGATGTGGTATGAAAAAGACTCAACCCACCTTTGCTGGCTTTTGAAGGAAGGAGTCACAAGCCAAATAATTGAGTGGTTTCTAGAAGTTGAAAAAAGCAAAGAAAGAGATCCTCCCTTAGAGTCTCCAGAGGGAATGCAGTCATGCTAACACCTTGATTTGAGGCCAAGGAAATCTGTCAGACTTCTAACTTACAGAACTAGAGATAATAAATGGTGTTGTTTTAGTCACCAAGCTCATAGCGATGTGTTATAGCACCAATAGGAGGCTAATATAGCTGCAGTTAATCGGTGCTCAGAATTTTAATATTATAAATATTATTAAATTATTAAATATTCAATATTTAATATTACGGGCATTTATGTGGACATTTGACCGTTTGGCTTTTCTAAAACATATTTATCAATCATTCTTCCCAACCCACGCCTACAGTTTCTCATGAACATATCCGAAATGATCACTTTTTGGTCAAATATATTCCTTCCTTCATGAAAAAAATATAAAAATCACACTTAAAAATTTTTACCTGTGATTCTCAATTTGTAAGTTTCTCTTTCTTATAGATAAAGGCAAAACAAAATAGATTTCTTTTAGTATTTTGGTATGCTGGTAGTGCAAAGTTCTTACTCGTTAATAAAAATGTGAAAAGCAAATAATCTGGCCTTCACATGCTGTGTGTGTATATGTGGAGTGTGTGTGTGTGTGTGTGTGTGTGTGTGTGTGTGTTTGTGTGTAGGGAGGATAATGGGAAACAAAGGGAATTTTTTTCAAAATTACAATGAAATCTTAAAAGTATCACCAAAGTTGTTCTGAGTTAGTATTTTTAACAAATTGTGTTTTCCAACATACTTACAAAAGTGTTTGCTAATCTGATGGGTATAAAAATGGTATCTCATATTGTGTTGATTTTCATATACTTGATTGTGTGGGAGGCTGATTATCTTTCAAATATTACTTAGCTATACATTGCTATCTATAAAATGCCTATGTGTATTTTATATCCATTTTTCTATTTGGGTTGTCTTTTCTTATTGATGTCCAGATGTTTTTTATATTTAGGCCACTAGTACATACTTTGATATATAAATATTAACATTTTTTCCAAATCTATAGCTTATTTTTCAATTTTATTTATGGTGTTTTTGGTTTACAACAGTTTATAATTCTGATATTCAAGTGTATCAATTATGTCTATTACAGTTTTGAAGTGTTCCCTACCTGAGGTCATAGAGGAGAATATCTGTATTTTATTACATACTAAGGACCTTTTTCTTCCTAGTGACAAAGACAAAGGGGATGGGTTAGATGCTGGCTTGTCGCATATGGCAGAAAGATAAGCTGACAACAGGGTAAAAGATGCTGGTGAAAGTAGTTGCTGTAGGTCCAGAAGCATGGCTGTCTTGCTTCAGTGATCACCCTTTGCAGCCAGATTGTGGTCTCTAACTGCCATTTCTTACTAAAAGAAACCAGAGTTTCTGGAAGCAACGGCTGGTTCCAGTCATGGGGAAGACAATGCACAAGAAGCACTGAGAACCTTCAGTCGTGCCAGGAAATAGGGAAGCTCTCAAAGATTTCTGGAGTAATGTCAAAAGAACACAAGGACAACCTGAAGGGGCTCCTACTGACCAAAGATTAGATACTTTGAACACCCAAACAGGCATTACTGTAAACTATTCCCAAATACCAAACATGTTAACATCTCTGAGCCCATCGTGATATTGTTGGCCAATGTATAAAGTTGTTATGGCGCCAATTCATTCTGAAATTGGAAAATAAAGGGAAGAAACAAAACATTTATCTCAAGTTCCTGTATGAGCTGTATTTTAAGGTAAGCAAATAGTTAAGTAGAGAATGGTACTTAATAAATACAGATGGAATGGAAGAATTAGGGTGTCACCATTTTGAAATCCCTAATAAAATAATAGATCTAGGCAATCATCATCAGTAGCTTAAAAAACCATTAAGTGACAGGCTGATGTGGAACTTTATAATGGACGGATCGGGTTGACAAAACCACCACCCACTAATCAATCTGAGTATTATGCACTTCCTGATGCAAGGTACTAGGAAGTACAAAGCATCACCTATGAACAACTCTTACCAAAATAAGAAATCTGAATCTAATGAAGAGTCTAGCTCTTGCCCCAGTTAATAGAAAATACAGATAATAAAAGGACATGTTAAATGACACTACAAGAATGCATCAGCCAAGTTCACAATGTGAGAAATTCTATGGGATGAATGCTTTACTCAACAAACAAATAAGGTAGAGTACAAAATACTATTCTATGTTCTGAATGAAGAATCATGTATGAGAAGTTAAGTGACCAGGACAAAATCCAGGCCTCCATTGCTTTACTTCATTGTTTCTAACACATTTTGACCGAGACCTCTAGCTTGACAAGCTCATAATCAGAATGAACTTTCATACAGGCGTTTTGATTTTTCCATGTTTTAATGGAAATTCATAGAAATAAGAACTGAGATGCACACGCCATATGAAGTCGGTGAATGGACTGTTCCCAACGCAGAGTTCAGAAAGTAACAATAAGCCTGATTTTTGAAATAAGGAAACTAAATTTCCTTTTAATTGAGCATTTTGTCTTGAAAGGGGGTTCTCCTTCTCACTGACTATCTTTCCCCTTTTCCTGTGATTGAAGAGTCACAGGACTTAAGTAAAAAGAGAGAAACTGAACCCTAATCAGGTGAAAGCTGTGTGATTCTTTGGAGCAAATAACACAGACATGAAAGACATTTCCTGCAATGTATAACAGACTTTCAAATTATCTTTCTCTAACTAATTAGCATTTTAGAAAAATTGGGTTTAATCATTAAAGAAGACATCTGTTTATCTGGGAGCTGTCTCGTGGATAGTGTTGGCAACTTTCAGGGGCTATGTACCCAGCAGGTACTGCATTTTCTTTTGATTTCTGATGCAAAGAGAAAAACTCTACCATCCCCCTCTGCACCCCCAACTAATTCAAACATAATGACTTGTCTGTATCATGCGATGGTGGTCTTCACTCACATCAAAAGAGTTAAAGGGGTACAGACACTGGGTAGAAGGTATCTGGAAACTTCTCTTGCACATACTATATATACAGAGAAGAGATTGGTGACTTTGTTCCATTTCTAAAACCACTGTTTGTTCCCCTCCATATTAAATGGCATGACAGCAGACGTGTATTGACATTTGACATAATTCCCAATCGTATGAGGCGTTGTCTTGAGCAGTTTGATCGTTAAGGCTCCTGGGGGTGGGGGAAACAGCAAAGATGGGGCCCGTCACATGCAGATTTCTTTTTTAGTCACGTAAGTTTGGATTGCTTGGGAGTTGTGCCAGGCCATGTTCTTCTGTGAAGGGTCTCCTCACTGAGGCAAGGAGGATCCTCACTATGTCACTTGCCAATGATGTTTAGAACTACAAAATGTATGCAAAAAGGATCTGTAATATTTGACACTCACATATTAAGATTAATAGGGTTAAAAACCTTTTGCTAAACTATCCACTGGAAAGATTGGTTGAATTTCTATCCATCAACTCTAGGCCACTGATATGAAGCCCTGTTGACATTTCATTCTGACAAGATACAATAATCAATTCTCACAATTGCTGCATCTGGCTATGCATGTCAGAGCTTATTCATAATTAGCCAAACGACTTTCAGAAAAAAGATACATAAGGTATGAGCTGCCTATGGTGCAGTCCTGGTGTCACTCTGTGGAAGGCTTTGGAGGTGAAGCTGAGAAGTTGACAAATAATTCTGAGACAAGAAGAGTTATGCTGAGCAGGAAATAATATATTAGGGATTATATTTTAGGAAAATGAACTTTCCATTTTCTCTTATCACCTCATACCTCCATTACCTCTCCCTCTCCTGTCAGATGAATACTTCTTTTTACAAAGACTTTTCTTAAGCATTTATTTATTTTTGAGAGACAGGGAGAGACAGAGTGCAAGCAGGGGAGAGGCAGAGAGAAAGAGAGACACAGAATCAGAAGCAGGTCCAGGCTCTGAATGGTCAGCACAGAGCCCAACGTGGGGCTTGAACCCACACACCGTGAGATCGTGACCTGAGCTGAAGTCGGATGCTTAACCAACTGAGCTACCCAGGTGCCCCCAGATGAATACTTCTTATTTCACTGAGCAAAGAGCAGCAACCAGAGGAGAGCCCCCTCCTCCCCTCCTACACATACTTGGCCGGAGGCTTTCTGTATGAAAGACATAGAAACTTTGTCTGGATCTCCCCATATACAATGGGAAGAGCATACCACCTACTTTCCAGGGTGATTAGGGGGGTTAAGTGAGAACACACGTAAAGCACCCTTGGTAATACTTGCTAAAAACTCGATACATAGGAAGGGAAATGAGACCACATCCTTTTCTAACAGCTGAATGCTATTTATACAACATTGCTGTTTCTTCTCGGGTATCTGGGTATCCATAAGAGATGTCTTTCTCTCTTTCCCAGTATTCATTCATTCAGCATTTTATGGGCAACCTCTGTGAGAGGTGCTAGCAGCTTAGGGTATGTATGGGGTGAAGATGACAGTCCTTGCTTTGGAGAAACTCGCAGCTGCTAGGATAGATGGGCATGTGGGAAAAGCCGAGGCAACAGCCAATAAAGCGTGTTTAATATAGCCTCCAAAAAGTATCAGGGCACACAGGAAAATGAGGGAATACACTCTGGATTATCATTTGGATAAAGCTTTTCTTTGTGTCTATTCCTATCCTACTCTGCTATGACAAATTCTCCTGATAGCAGTTTACACAATAAACATCCTCTCAAATCAGCAATAGCTAAGGGGAGAAAAAAAAACAGAGGAAAAAGAGTTCAAGTTCATGGTAAGCAAAATGCCTGTTTTCCAAGGGCCATCACTTGACTATTACTTCACCTGATTATTCTCACTTTGTACTATCCTAAGGGTTTGGTGCAGTATTTGATGAGTAAACTTTCATTCTGATGGTTCTCATTAGTGACTATAAAGGTGATGTAGTGTTTAATAACATCCATCAGCACATAAATGCTTACATTTGATCCAAAATAAAATTAGGTATTAAAAATATTAATGATCTTTGGATAGGTAACTCAAGGGATGATCAAGAAAACACTCCTATTATAAAGTGAACCAGTAATTATGGTCACAGGTGTCAAAAGAGATATCCAAGAGCTAGATTAAGTCTTAGCTCTTTTCCCCAAATGCGTCTTATTCAGGAGAAACTATAGCTTTCCTAACTCAAAAAAATGATGTGGATTTAGTGGACCCATTTACTATACTTTGTGTTTTTTTTCCCTGATTCTCTGTTGACAGTTACTTCTAATGGGACAGGTCTCCATGGGGAATGTTGCAACGTGGCCAAGGGGAACATTTGGTGTAAATTTCTTAGCTTTTTCAAGAGAAAGTGAAAAATGGATCCCTTTGTGTGTGTGCGTGAGTGCGCGTGTGTGCATGCGTGTGTGTGTGTGTGTGTGTGTGTGTGTAATGAAAACAGGAGTATTTTATGACTACCCTGTGCTAGATAAAAGGATTCTGATAAATGGCTTGCATTATGTAATGTCTGAAAAGGAAGTTGGTATGCATATTTGAAGGACATGGGTTCAGAAACAGCAGAACCACTTTAAAGTTTCTGAATTCATTACTTTCCCACGCGTTCTTGGTCTTGTTCTTCCCTCCCTCTGCCTTTAATCCACACCGTTTCTTTAATAATTTCATGTTAAGTTTCGCAGTTCTTCTTGATAGCAATCTAATGATCATACCGAGTAACGCTTCCACAAGCATTGTGAGCTGGTAATGCTCACAAGCTGAGCATCAGAAAATTGGAGTGTGCGTAAAACTGAAATGAGAATGCGTGCCTTCACTGGAAGCAAGGTTGACTTCAAACATCCTGTGAGGCTCCATATTGCTGTGATGAGGGAAGGAGCCCCACTGCTCAGCACCCCTTCCACACTTCTCAGCACGAGAAAGGAAACCCTGGCTTTGATCATTTATGGACAGTTTTTCCTCTTCCTGCATTCTAAGAGCCATGAGTCATTCCTCTTTTCCCAAGGACAGGTTCACAGCGGCCTGAATTCCTATATATTCTTTGGAGGGCATTATGCCACTGTTGCACGCGAGAACAGCCAAGAGAAGTACCGGGGTGTGTGTTGCTCCTTGATTGCTCCTGTTCTGCTCCTCAACCCTTTTCCTTTAAGCCCACAGAAGGCTCTGACAGCCACTACCGCCGCTTCACGTACAAAATCACGAACATGGAAGACGGAGAAAAAGAATCGGAAAATTTTTCTTTGCGTTGAGCACCATACTGCCCCTTTGCCATGGCTCCCCAAGTCCCCAGTAAAAGTGCAGCAGTTAATCTGTTTATTCGCAACCACCCAGAGAAGTTTAATAGACAGTTATGAACTAATTGAGTGCGTCTGTGGTGCTGTCTCCTCATTCATTTTGCTTATTCAATTTAACTCCCTTAGTCTTCCATAAGGCACAGTGTCCCTGCTGCTCAAAACAGTCGCTTGCTGCAAGAAAAGCCCTGGAACAACAGGAAGCTAATAGTTTAACTGTTCCTCTAAATTTGTTTGACAAAACTGACATTTAGTGCATTATGTCACGTTGTCGGTAATCTGCAATTTACCCCTGGGCGTGCAGTGGATGCTCATTTTATTTACCTCTCATAGTTAAAAGCGTAATTAATATTCCACTCTGTAACAAAGATTAGAGATTTGACAAACATTGTAATTTAAATTCTCCATTATAGCAAACATTAAAATCAAACATCTTCCACACGCCCCATTGCATAAAGGACACGTGTAGCTGTAATTTAACTTTTTAGTTTTTAATACCACAAACTAATTTCTGCTGTCAGTTTAATGAGCTGGAAAACACAAATCTTGCTCTCCGTGTGGGCATGGGCTGTGAGAGATGAACTGAAGGCACACCAATTTCTTTCAAAGCATATTTCTAAAAGCACCAAGCAAATTGTGTATGTGTAATCTAGTAAATGCAACGTGATACTATAGATTCCTGAAACCGTTTGGTAGCTTTAAGAAAAGAGCCACAAAAATAAAGCATTTCAAGAGAGAAACAGAAATTACTCTGATATTTTCTAAAGTAAAGGTGTGTATGTGTAAAGGATATATGGAAATATATGCAGATACTGACCACATACGAAACCAAACAACAACGAAGCCACCCTTGTGCCTCAGGAGACTCAGGAATGAGCAAGGTGGTCGCTATGATGTCCCTCACCGACACAGAGCCCTTTCCAGAACACCAAAGGTAGAACAAGGTGGCCAGCCTGCCGAAGGAGTTCTCGGAGAAACACTATTCTAATTCATGCTAATTTTCCCTGGGATCTCAGCTTCATAAATTTTATGTGACTGATTAAAATTATTGTATGTAGAATACCTTCAGGCAGCTAAAACGGCTCATTAAACAAGGAAGCTAGCTGGGAATTATCAGTAATGTAACAAATTTGTATACTATGAATTTGATGTCTTTAGAAAGAATGTAGGAGGAATAGTTAAGCCCCCCTCCCCCCATCATAGCCCAGCTCAGAGGGAAAGGAAGAAATGCCTGGATCTCAAAGAGGCTCAGGCTTCTCCCGCTCTTCCTCCCTGATATGCGGAAACCCACTGGCTTGCCAACTTCTGCACAAGACTTCATTAGTCACTGCCAACTTCAATCTGCTTCAGTTATTTTACATTCAGATCCCAGGAGGAAGCGTACTCTCTGGTGCAATTTCAGGCTAAACCAAAGATAAACTGATTCACTTTAGAAAACGACAAGCCAGCATGTCCCAACTTACACTAACATCTCACAACACAGAGTAAAGTATGTGTAAATATTATTAACCTTGCCAAAGTATTAAATGAAAGAGATATATATATTGCCAAGGAAGAAGGTTTCCAAATGGCCTAAGAGTCAAACACTCCACACAAGGCCGTTTCCATAAACAACTCAGCTCTAGAGTGAAGCACTTCCATTTCCTTTCTCCCAGGGTGTACGCAAGGGCCCTCCAAATCGATTTTCCAGAGAGAAGTCGGTTATTCTCCAAAGCATCCCATCTTCGCTGTATTGAAAGAGTTACTTGATAACTCCTGATGAATATCAACAGCATATTGGTTTATGCATTTAAAATAAAAATCTTTGCCAGCTCTTTGTAAAAAGAGAGAGAGAGAGAGAGAGAGAGAGAGAGAGAGAGAGAGAAAGAGCAGCCATTTCTATGAAGTGCCTGTAATTTCTTTCAAAGTGCTTAGGCATGCCTGTGGAAATAATATATCACCTTATGACTCGGGCACAGTTTGTAAACCAGTTGGGCAAAAAATTAAATCAAAACATGCTTTGTATCTAAAAACAAAACTTTGAAAGAGAGAAACCAAATGAGAGATTTGGTCTTTTAGGAAACAATACAACACAAAACAACCTCCCTCACACACAGAAAAACCATGAAAAATGAGTGAAAACAAACTAAAACAGGTAGACTATCAACACAATCACACTGAATCAGAGAAAGAGTAGCAGAAAAAAAGGAATCAGCAGGATGTGTTTTCTTCACTGTACAGGATATTGTTAGGTTTTATAGATCTGAACTGTTATTGCTGTTATGTGTAGATATGACCTGTGGTTCTAGAAATAACTTATTTATTTATTGAAATGAATTAAGTGATAGCCTTTCAACCACAAATTCTCTTTATGCAAAATTTTAGTTCACCTAAAATGTCTATCTCCAAATACCTGAGGTCATTGGGAGAATTTACGATACAGTGGATATGAATAGCCAGATAATCCTATTGGGATAAGTTTTATTTATTTTTTTATTTTATTTAAAAAAAATTTTTTTTTTTTAATGTTTATTTATTTTTGAGACAGAGAGAGACAGAGCATGATTGGGGAGGGGCAGAGAGAGAGGGAGACACAGAATCGGAAGCAGGCTCCAGGCTCCGAGCCATCAGCCCAGAGCCTGACGCGGGGCTCGAACTCACGGACAGCGAGATCGTGACCTGAGCTGAAGTCGGACGCTCAACCGACTGAGCCACCCAGGCGCCCCAAGATAAGTTTTAAAAAGAGAGAGAAAGAGAGAGAGAGAGAGAGAGAGAGAGAGATTGATTGATTTAGGGTCAGAAATAGAAAACCAAGGTAAGGTAAAAATGGAGCAGAAATAGAGGTTTTTGCAATAAAACCAATCAACGTGAAGGAAAATGAGGAAGAAAGCAGGGCCACAGAACTGCGCTCTCTGTGAGGGGGCACCCTGGCATGTGTTTTAGCAGAGGCTAAGTAACCATGGTTATCATTGGTGGGGAGGAGGTCATGGGAACTACATTGTAGGTTACATAAAGGTTATTCCAAGCTTTTTTCTTTCAAAGCAGCCAAGTTACCCTGCATCTCAGGGAACCAGATAAACAAGTGGGAGGTAAGGATAGAGGAAAGAATTAAAATAAGGAGGGAATAATTGAGTCTTAAAATCAGAAGGGCTTTGAACAATTGTGTGTAATGCCCAACAATGGGACAATGGCTCTTACTATGCATATTCTTAGGAATTAGGGAAAATACTTTTACAAGCATCTTCATGAAATTTTGGGAGTGGCAGATCCTGAAAAGTTCCTGCCAAGAAAGACATGGTAAATGACAATTATTGCCTAATACTGGTTATTACTATTTAAAAATATTTATACAATTCATGGCCTGTTTGTGTGGGGCTTCAATCTTTATTGTGTTACAGAATAGAGATATAACTCTTAAGGATCATAGGTCACCTGTTCCTACTGCTTCTCAATCTTGTTCCTTAACCATAAAGGTATACTTTTAAAGAGCATTAAGTTTCAAATTTCATTCTAGTTGCTAGGGTTAATGAAGTGGTCAAAAGGTACTAGTCAAAGAGTATCAAGTTTGATCCTACACATGTATCTATTTAAGTCATTAACAAAGATGGTCTGAATTTTGTAGGAAAAGTACAAATAAACCATTGAAGACTCAATTGAAGTCTGGATTTAAAAGATCAAAAATACAGAGTCACTGAAGATTTAAAAAAAGGATCAACTGAAAGAAAAAGAAAACACAGAGTGCTAAAAAATACAAAATTATCACTTAATGCAGTCTGTATTTTTTTAAATTTATATCCAAATTAGTTAGCATATGGTGCCACAGTGATTTCAGGAGTAGATTCCTTAATGCCCCTTACCCATTTAGCCTGTCCCCCCTCCCACAACCCCTCCAGCAACCCTCTGTTTGTTCTCCAGATTTAAGAGTCTCTTATCTTCTGTCCCCCTCCCTGTTTTTATATTATTTTTGCTTCCTTCCCTTACGTTCATCTGTTTTGTCTCTTAAAGTCCTCATATGAATGAAGTCATGTGATATTTGTCTTTCTCTAATTTCGCTTACCATAATACCCTCCAGTTCCATCCACATAGTTGCAAATGAGAAGATCTCATTCTTTTTGATAGCCCAGTGATACTCCGTTGTATATATATATACCACATCTTCTTTATCCATTCATTCAGCGATGGACATTTCGGCTCTTTCCATACGTTGGATATTGTTGGTAGTGCTGCTATAAACATTGGGGTGCATATGTCTCTTCAAAACAGCACACGTATATCCTTGGATAAACACCTAGTAATGCAATTGCTGGGTCGTAGGGTAGTTCTATTTTTAGTTTTTTGAGGAACCTCCATACTGTTTTCCAGAGTGGCTGCACCAGCTTCCACTGCCACCAACAATGCAAAAGAGATCCTTTCTCCGCATCCTCACCAACATCTGTTGTTGCCTGAGTTGTTAATGTTAGCCATTGTGACAGGTGTAAGGTGGTATCTCATTGTGGTTTTGATTTGTATTTCCCTGATGATGAGTGATGAGCATTTTTTCATGTGTCGGTTGGCCATATGGATGTCTTCTTTGGAGAAGTATCTATTCATGTCTCTTGCCCATTTCTTCATTGGATTATTTGTTTTTTGGGTGTTGACTTTGGTAAGTTCTTTAAGGCAATCCTGTACTTTTGTGTCATAAAGTTTGGGTAATAACCAAATCTTTTAACCACAGTTTAATAAACAAAATTGGAAACAACTATCACTCCAACTTTCAAAGCTGTGGTTCTGCTACCTAATGTTATTGCTGATTCATGGTGTCACTGTATCCTTCCTTACAGATGCACCACCAAACAGAAGTAGACCCCTTCTGGGGCACGTGGGTGGCTCAGTCGGTTAATAGTCCAGCTTCGGCTCAGGTCATGATCTTGTGGTTTGTGAGTTCGAGGCCTGCGTTGGGCTCTGTGCTGACAGCTCGGAGCCTGGAGCCTGCTTCTGATTCTGTCTCCCTATCTCTCTGCTCCACCCCTGTTCACGCTCTGTCTCTGTCTCTGTCTCTGTCTCTGTCTCTCTCAAAAATAAATAAACATAAAAAAAAGCAGACCCTTTCTTATAGGACTTCAGGGGTTGTAATATCATTCGGTGATCACAGGAAGACCAACTTGCTGAATTACTAAGGGTTTCTGTATGCCTTTCATGAAAGGCTGGGCTCATAGGATCCTGGCTCCTGACGGAGAAAGTGCCACCACCACAAACACTCTCTGGGGAGGGGCTGGTATTTTAAATGGGGGAGAATCCCAGTGGCTTTGGGAATTCTTTCGGTCTCCACCATCGTCTGGGCCTGGATTTAGAGTGTTACATGACTACTCTCCATTTCAAAGTTTGACCCGGTCAAGAGTAGTACAAATAGCTGAATCCCAAGACTCTTGCTGATGACCTGCCATTTGTGAACTATCAAAAGCATGCTGACCAGGAATCCATTTTATGAAATCTCTCGTCAAAGTCCTGGCCACAGAATGCTAGGTAAGTGTGAATCCGACCATGCTGAATATTTCATGTTGAACACAGCCTCCTCGGTATTAAAGCTTGTATGAGGCCAAGAGTAATCATCAGTCATTTTTTTTTTATCCTGTTAATCACCTTTCAGTTTTCTGCATGCTACGTATTTCTTTTACACACTCATTTGTTTTATGTTGCCGTCACTAGAATGCAAGTTTCTCTAACTTGTTCACTACTGCAGTCCCAGCCCCTACGACAGTATAGATGTCCAACAAACATTAGCTGAGAAAATGAATGAATGAAAAAGGTGGAACATACTGAGGCCTTACCGCATTAGGTCATGTCTCAAGCATTTACGAAAACATCTATGTTTCAAAATAACCTCATTTTGCCTGACTGTCTTTGGAATGTCCGTGTCTGTGTGGACTCTCCATACGTATGAAACTAAATTTGATTTTCTCCTGTTACGCTGTCTCTTGTCAATGTGATTCTTAGTCTGGCTAGAGGGACCTAGAAAGGGACAGGAGATTCTTGCTTGCTGCCATTTGAAACCCAAACTAAACGTAGTAGAGTTTGCGTTTTGTATCTTCAAGTTGGCCTTCTGGAATATTGGCAGACAGAACAGCCTGAAGGCCAGAAGACGAGAGATTGGCCTGAAAGTGGCTATCAAGAACATTCAGGAGGTCAGGGAAAGGAAGCTGGAATGAAGACAGCTGTTGGACAGAGGGGGAAAGGGAAGCAATGTATTTTTCCTTTGTATTTATAAGATGTGCATGCCAATTAAAAATCTTATATAGAATTCATATAATAAGTTTTTATCTATAAATTACATATAACAAACTATATACATAAACACACACATACTAGGGAGTGACAGGAAGCATTACATTTATAATTAAGAAATACAGTAGCTATTATTTGTAATCCTGGAGAGCGAAGAAAGTCGTTCGTAGGTGTGTTAATGAACGCATTACCTGCAGTCCACGCAATCATTGTCATCCTGGGGATCACATTTGCACATGACGTTCTCTCCTTGTACCTGCTCGTTCCTCACCCATCCATCTGTCACATTTCCATTCCTTGTTTATAATTTCCTTTCTGAAGTTGCTCCTGGTCTCCCTCCCCTTGGCAGAGGTGACCTTTCCTCCACTGGGAATGTTCCCATTGCCTCTTCCATGGTCCTCTTTCATAGCACCAATTGTCTTGTTCTTAAGACTCTTTTCTTTACTGGACTGTGATTTGTTTGAGATGACAGTTTCTTTTTTTCTTTAAAAAAAATTCTCTACCCGTTCATTCAACAAGGACTTCATATCTTCTCATGTCCTCACTTCTCTTCTGACACAGGTCATATCCCACGGCCAGTCATGACAATGGCTCCCTCATGCACTCAGCCACTAGGCCCCCCACCTCCTCCATCACATCAAAAAACTCAGTACTGGATTGCCACACCACTCCGGTCTCTGCCTCTGTTTTCCCAGGGCCTCCTCCCTGTGTCTGTCCACCTTGTCTTTCCACTATATGTGTCTGTGCCCATAGTTCCCCTTTTTATACAGATGCCAGTCATACTAGATTAGGGCCCACCCCAATGGCCTCATTTTAATTTAATCACCTACACAAGGATCCTATTTCCATGTAAGGTCACATTCTGAGGTATGGGGAGTAAATACTTAGGAGTAAACCTAACAAAGACAGTGAAAGACTTTTATACTGGGAACTACAAAACACTGATGAAAGAAAGGAAAAAAGAGACAAATAAATGGAAAGACATTCCATGTTCATAGACTGGAAGAATTAACATTGTTAAAATGTCCACACTGTCATGATCTATTCATAATATAGCAGCCACATTTAGCTTTTTAAAAGAAACTGAAGACATATCTAGAAAGTGCTTCTGTTTTCAAACAAAAATGGAGTATCACTCCTTTTTTCAAAATTAATAAAAGCTAAGGTCTTTACAACACCTGCTACGCCCTTCATGATTCCATCAGCTTGTGCATTGGCTCTCAGATCTTGTCCCCCAAAATTCTTCCTCTTGCCCCTTCTGTTGCAGCCTCACTGGCCTTCCGGTTCCTTCCTCTGCCTGAACTCTCTTTCCCCTGACATCTGGGCTCACCTACTCTCCCTCTTCAGTCATGTGCTCAAAATGGAGGCCTTCTTTGGCCACTCTCTATCTATGTCTAATCTCTTCCAACTTATCTCCTCTCCCCTCCCCATCTACCTTCCCAGCTTTATGTTCTTGGGGGAGTACAGGTAAGTTACTTATTTTCTTTATGGTCTATCGTCTCTCATCAGAAAGCAAGCTCTACAAGAGAAGGAATTGGTTAGTTCTGTTCTGCAGAGCTTAGAACACTTCCTGGCTCATTCTAGCTGCTCACTTGCTATTTGTTAAATGAATAAGGAACACATAATTCAGCATCTACACACGTACTTGCCAACGTGAGTGTGTTTACTGTAGGATTAAAATGACTCACTTGCACCCCAACTGTATTGTATACTGAATGGCGTAGCTGCACATGTACATGGGCATGCATGAGGTCAGGAAGGGCATGAGTTTGAAAAGACCCCGGGTCTGTGATTGTGATTGCTGACAGTGTCTAACATTTGTCGTACCTTTGGTTTCTAACTCCTTGCTCACTTCCTCTGAACCTGGCATTTCTTGTTTTTCCTCCCACGGATGCTTAAAGACTTTAGACATAATATCTAACTTAAAAATATTTGTTGACCAAATGCATACCTTTCAAATTGCTAAACTTTTTTGTTTTTTGTTTTTTGTTTTTTTCAAAAATTCCACATATGAGTGAAATCATGATATCTGTCCTTCTCTGACTTACTTTGCTTAGCTTGGTATATTCTAGTTCCATCCACGTTGTTGCAAATGGCAAGATTTCATTCTTTTTGATTGCTGAGTAGTAGTCCATTGTATACCACATCTTTTTTATCCATTTGCCAGGTGATGGACATTTGGGCTCTTTCCATAATTGAGCTATTGTTGATAGTGCTGCTATGAACACTGGGGGAGGAATGTTCCCCTTTGAATTAGCATTTCTGTATCATTTGGATAAATACCCAGGAGTGCAACTGTCGTAAGGTAGTTCTATTTTTAATTTTTTTGAGGAACCTCCAGACTGTTTTCCAGAGTGGCTGCAGTAACTGGTAGAATTTCAACCAAAAGAGCCCCCAAAGGGATTTTCACTTATATGTCATCTAGGATTTTGCTGATATTTGATGGTAAGTATTTAGAAGCAACCATTGTATCTGAAATATAGGCCTGAATCACTTCACCAGTCACCGATGCTGTCAAACGGATGAGATATGATGGTGACATGTTGACATATTGGCAGCTCAGGCCAAGTGTGGGGAGGCCAAAAAATGACTCTGAAAAGGGCATTTAGTTCTTGGGACTTACAAAGTCATCTGAAAGTAATTCTGTGTAAATACATGACTGCAAGTTTCTTAGAATAATTTCTCCCCTTACTATACAAGATGCGTGCCATTATAGCTTTCTGTTCTCTATAAAGTTTTCATTATTTTAAACAATGCTGTTTCTTTTTAAAAAAATTTTTTTTTGAACGTTTATTTATTTTTGAGACAGAGAGAGACAGAGCATGAACGGGGAAGGGGCAGAGAGAGAGAGGGAAACACAGAATCGGAAGCAGGCTCCAGGCTCTGAGCCATCGGCCCAGAGCCCGACGCGTGGCTCGAACTCACGGAGTGTGAGATCGTGACCTGAGCTGAAGTCGGACGCTTAACCGACTGAGCCACCCAGGCGCCCCAACAATGCTGTTTCTTGATAATTGTGTGCATTGATTCTTATGCTATTCCAACCCCCATTCACATTTTTGGCCCTGGGTATGTCAACTCCCCTCTAAGTGCCTCTTTAGCCCCCAGACTGTGGACAATACCCAGACCTTCCTCAACACAGGCTCCATCTGAACACTGTTCTTCACATCAGCGCGCGCGCGCACACACACACACACACACACACACACACACACACTTTTTATTCAGCAACTTCATTTCATTAGCTGGTCCAGGGATAACACTGGCATTTACTGATTTATAAAATCATCTCTTTGGGACTTTGCCCTAACTATATTATTTGTTCTGTTTCAATAAATTGCTAAAACAGATGAAAGTTTACTATACTTTTTCTAAAGATAACTTTCATTAAACCGGATACAGAAAGTAGAAGATTAAAGAAAATACAAATCACGCATAATTTTACCACTCAGTATAATAACTGCTAACAGTTTGTGATATTTTAATTCAGTATTTTTTTAACATATCTTATGTTGTTTTTTTAAGTTATTTACTTATTCTGAGAGAGAGAGAGAGAAAAAGGGGACAAGTGGGGGAGGGGCAGAAAGAGAGATGGGTTTAGAGGATCCAAAGCAGGCTCTGTGCAGATAACAGAAAGCCTGATGTGGGGCTCAAACTCAAGAACTGTGAGATCATGAGCTGAGCTGAAGTAGGACACTTAACTGACTGAGCCACCCAGGCGCCCCTCAGCATATTTATTAAAAAATGTGTTTTTTTCAATGTTTATTCATTTTTGAGAGAGAGGGGAAGAGAGAGAGGGAGGGAGGGAGGAAGGGAGAGAGAAAGTGAGAGGAGTGAGTGAGAGAGAGAGAAAGAGAGAAGAGAGAGACCCAGCATGAATAGGGGAGGGGCAGAGAGAGAGAGACACACACACAGAACTCGAAGCAGGCTCCAGGCTTCTCACTATCAGCACAGAGCCTGATGCAGGACTCGAACCCACGGGCTACGAGATCATGATCTGAGCTGAAGTTGGATGTTTAGCCAACTGAGCCAGCCAGGCACCCCTTTTTAAAATAAAATTTGCATATTACTGTTCCACTTATTTCTATGACTTCCACATGTCACTAAAATTATTTTGAAAGCATAGGTTTTAATGACTTAATGATCTTTAATAAAATAACATTCATTCATGCTGTGATTAGAAATTTAAGTAGCTTCCAAATTGTTCACGGTCATATGTAATCCTGTGATGAGCATCTTTATTTCTAACTCTAAAAATTCCCTTGGAAGAAATTCCAAGCAGCATTGGATTAATTGGAATTCCCATTTAAAATAGTACTGATGCAAACTACAAATTACTTTAAAAGACTTTTGTACCAATTTCTACTCTTGCCAGAAAATGAATGAGGATGCTCTTTGCACTATACCCTATTGGATTTTAAAAGTAGCTGTTGGGGCTCTTGGCTGGCTCAGTTGGCTGAGTGTCCAACTCCTGATATTGGCTCAGGTCATGATCTCATGATTCATGAGATGGAGCCTCACTTCGGGCTCTGTGTTGATGGTGTGGAACATGCTTGGGATTCCCTCTCTCTCTCTCTGTCCCTCCCCCTCTTGCACACCTATGCTCCCGCTCTCTCCCCTCTCAAAATAAATGAATAAACAGTAAAAAAAAAATTTCAAGCAATTGTCAATTTTATATGAAAAATACAGAGGGGCGCCTGGGTGGCCCAGTCGGTTGAGTGTCCAACTTCGGCTCAGGTCATGATCTCACGGTTCGTGGGTTTGAGTCCTGTGTCAGGCTCTGTTCTGACAGCTCAGAGCCTGTATCCTGCTTCGGATTCTGTGTCTCCCTTTCTCTCTGCCCTCCCCTACTCACACTCTGTCTCTCTCTGTCTCTCAAAAGTGAATAAACATAAAAATACTAAAAAAAAACAGAGTATGTTACTTTCTACATTTGTATATCCTTGCTTATTAATGAAGTTGAACAGCTTTCAGTACATATACTAATCACTTGCATATCCTTTCTATACATCAGTTTCCTACTGAAGTCTAAGTGTGTCACTCATGGATGTGAATGGATTGCAGTAAGAATACCAGCCATTTGTTGCTCACAAAATATTCAGCTTGGAAAGGAGTCTTTGTGACCTCCAATGCCCTCCCTCCATTCATCTCTTGGAGCATTTGCACTCTACCCCCATAACACCTAATCTCTCCCATCCTTCAAGGCTCAGTGCCCTGCCCAACACATCTAATCTTTTGGTCCCTGGTGACCTCATTTGTCTCTGACCTCCAAAGCGACCAGCATCCTCGCCTCATCCTATCTTATTTAATTAATTACCTTTCAATATATAGGATGTCTTCTGAGATCCATGAGGTAAAACACCATTTCTTACACTGCACTGATTTCAGCACATTGACACTCAACAACAGTGAGCCTAATCTCTGGACACTCAAACATAATGTCATGCCAAAAAAAAAAAAATAGCACTGATTTAAAAAATGTTGTAATTTTCCTCTCACTGAAATATATTTTCCCGAAGAAGGAAAATATCATCAAATAGAAACAACTCTTGGATAATAGAAATTTGTTATGCATCTAGATGAGATTATTTTATGTTACACAGTACAAGCTGACATTATGTCCTGAGATGAACAAGTAAGTAATTATGTATGAAAGCTAGCAATGTGTAAATGGTAATATTTTTGGCAGACATGATATCCACTGAACAGAGTGGATGTGTCAAATTATTTTTATAACTCAGGCATAACATATCATTCCAAATAGAACTATGTATGGATCACAGAAATATAGCATATTGCTGTATTCTAAAATGCCAAAATATTTAAAGTTATAAAGTGCATAACTAATTAAACATATAATAAAGAAATCAAATCCAAAGAACTTAGTGTAGTTTATTCCTAGTAATGGAAACCATATGCGTGTTTGGTAAACATTTCTAAAACTGAAATATAAACATAACCTAAGGCCATTCATGCATGTAGGAAAAACAGGATGTTTAGAGAAAAAAAAAAGGTGACCTAACGGAATTTGTATTTAGTATCAAATAGCCAAGCTTGATATATTTTCCTTCATGGACAAGAATGGAATTGGTAGCATTGAGAAATGATGGTTTCTTTGCTGACTAAGTGCATAGTTCTTAAAGCTTTCCACTAAGTAGTTTAATATTTCAGCTTTGAACTTTTGATCGCATTCTTAATTTTTTTTATGATGAACATACAGCTTGTTCCCAAGGCTAGAATGTTGTCTAACTATCAAGCAAATTCAGTGAACTCCAATCATTTAGCCATACAATATTTTGGCTGATAACAATGTAAGAGCAACTCTACAAAAAAAAAATATCTAAACACTTAACCGCAACGTACACAGTAGAATATCACTTTATGTTCGCAAATGCCTATGAGACAAATAGAATGCGGACAGAATGCGGGCACATGCCGATAGCCCAAATTCTTTCCACACTCTGGGAGGAAGAGTCACAAAACCGGACACATGAGAGAGAAAACAAGAGGACGTAAAATCTAAAAAAAAAAAAAAAAATTCTAGTTTCATGATGGGAAGTGTTACTTTTTTTAGTTACCACACAAGGATTACTTATGAAGAAGAGCTCTCAATCTAGTCATTTTCTGTACGAAGTCCAAATGCAGCTTTGGACAACTCTTAAGTGAAGCAGAGTACAGGCAAATGGCCCTCCTGCCACATGCCCTTCACCCTGGCCCATTAGTGCTGCCCTGCACGGAGGCAGTTAGCAGGCTGTGGGCCGTTTCCCCGAATTTCCTCCCTAAAGCTGTAACTGACACCAAGACATAAGCTTCAGTTTTCTTCTCTCCCTTTTTTTTTCCTTTGGTGTTTTCTAAGATGGCATTATGCTTCCCAAACGAATCTTCCTTTTGTTTATATACCAGTGAAAAAAATCCCACCGAATTACTTTACTAAACAATTAGGGGAATTTACAAAGAAAACAAGCCAGTTTAATTTCAAAATGTGAAGAGCCCATTCACCTTCCCACACAATAAAACACACACGGAGAAGGGCAGGCTACACCCCAAAGTATGAAAAGTGATGACAAAGAGTGTCCCGTTTGGGGGGCTGCTCTTCTGAAAGTCCGAGAAAGTAAGGGGCGAACAATAGTGCAGCTCACCCATCCCCCCTCCTTTCCACTTAAAGCAAGAGCACGACACGGCAAAAGTTGGCAACTCTTTTTGGAGGATTTGGCATCAAGTGATTTCAATTTCTTGGGTTCATTTTGTTAAGAAATAGAGAAGAACCTCTTACAGTTAGCTGGTAGTTTGGTTTAAGTCTGCACGCACGCAGGGGCGCCTGGGTGGCTCAGTGGGTTAAGTGCCCAACTGTTGATTTCAGCTCAGGTCATGATCTCAAGGTTTGTGGGTTTGAGCCCCACATCGGGCACTGTGCTGACAGCACAGAGCCCACTTGGGATTCTCTCTCCCTCTCTTTGCCCCTCCCCCACTCATGCTCTTTTGCCTGCGTGCTCTCTCTCAAAAACAAATAAATAAACTTAAAAAAAAAAAGTCTGCAGGGGTGGAATGATCCACAGTATGGAGGACGCAGGAGAACGCCAGTAGGATGGGTTTTCCACCCACTCCTTGAAAGGGAAGGTCTCAGATATGCTCGCCTCCCCCACTGCCCATACCCTTTATTCCATACAAAAAAAAAAAAATTCTCGTATTTATCATCAGGAAAGTTCACTTAGAAACCTATCTTTCCCTCATTTAAAAAAAATAAAGAATGACAAAAATGTCTGTGTAAGAACATATGTATAAGCATATATGTACACATGTAGGTACATATATACACTTATTTTGCTGAACCATTTGTAAATTGGTTGAAGACATTAGGACAACATACCCTAACACTTCAGCATGTATCACCTAAGAACAAGGAATTTTACAAAACTATAGTATCATCACTCTGAAGAGATCTAACAATGATACAAAAATATTATCTAATATATATGCATATTCAAATCTTCCAAATCATCCCACCAACGTCCTTTATAGGTGTATTTTTTTGTTTTTGTTTTTTTGCTTAGAATCAATCAAGAATCATGCACCACATTTACTGTCATGTTTCTTTAGTCTCTTTAATCTAGAACAGTCCCTTGAATTTTTTCCTTTCACCACGCTGACCTTTTTGAAGAATACAAATATTTTTTTCTTTAGAACAATTTTTTTCATATTTATTTATTTTTTGAGAGGGAGAGAGAAAGAGTGTAAGCGGCAGAGGGGCAGAGAGAGGGTGACACAGAATCCAAAGCAGGCTCCAGGCTCTGAGCTGTCAGCACAGAGCCCAATGCGGGGCTCGAACCATTGAACCGTGAGATCATGACCTGAGCCGAAGTCGGACGCATACCCGACCGAGCCACCCAGATGCCCCCAAATCAGTTTGTTTTATAAAAACTTCCTGGAATCTGTTTTTTTTTTTTTTTGAACATGACATATATTGAGGAATTCAGTCCATAGAAGTTTGTACCACACTTTTCTTAGTTCCAGTTATTGTAAAGAGCAAAGGAACATTACGAATAGAATATATACAGTACCAGTTACATCATGTGGCCTTCAAGATCTAAGAACAGTGTTATACTAGGCACTGCACCACATAACTGCATCGGATGGGAGTCCCTCTCTGCCTTTCCCTAAAATAATCTAAACTCACGGTAATTACACAGATATGCATTCAGTTTAATTCACTGTAAACAAATACATATATTTCGTATTTGCAAATGAAGTAAGTGCAAACTCATTTTTGGGGGTGATGAATGGGAAAGTAATCACAGCTGCGTGCGGACAGAGGTGAGCGGGTCCCTCAGGCAGGCGGAGGAATGCGTGTGGGGACCGGTGTACAGAAAGGGAGACAAGTGGCGAGCGAGACGGGGAGGTTTTTCAGGTATAAATAGGAAGGCCTCCTGGAATTAGGTGCAGCTTTAGTTCTATTTTATTAAGATAAGGTGATTGCCTAGGAGAAGGGGAACAACAGCACAGCAGAGACAGTGTAAAGGAGAAAAATACTTAAAATAATAGGATGATGCTCTTGAATCCCTGAAGAAATAAAAGGCTGTTAGGAGACAGGGATCTGATACGGTGGACAGGTGACATAAATTACCAGCAGCTTGCTAAACGTAGCGAGTTCAGGAAGTCTGCCGATTTCTTATCATTTCCGAAAAAAATAAGAGGAGAATAAATGAAGGCGTGAAGGAAGCATTCTAAGTTTGACTGAAATGAAACAAGCATTTTAAAGGGCAGGGCTATTCAAGATATAGACACGCCTGTGGTTTATGGTTGGGGTGTGTGTGTGTGTGTGTGTGTGTGTGTGTGTGTGTGTGTGTTTGCATACAGATTCCTGGATATGAGCTAAAAGGTAGGCAAAAGAGTAGACGTGTTTAATTACTGAATGGACATTATTCAGTCTTCTTTGGGCTCATATTGGATCCAGAATAAACAGAATATGGTAAACATAACACAGCACAGAGAGGCATCTCCTCTTTTGAACACGGCTTCAAAATATTTATTGTAAAACACACTTGTATAATATTTAAAATTGTGACCAGTAGGCACTGCATGGGAGGGTTGGAAAAGTGGGATTATCATCATTATTATATAGAAAATAATCAAGAGAGTATGCAGCTGGGGGAGGGAGAGGGTAAGATGGCTGGAACTGGAGCAGGTCCGATCAAACCTCTCTTTCCAATGCTGCCTGACCTCTGGGGGCAGAGGTAGGGCTAGCTTCCTGTTCCTCCAGGCAGGTTCTGACACAGGCACCTCAGATCCTCTTTTGCTTATCATCCCTACACAACCCAATAACAATTGGTAAGTTTGGACAAGTCAGTCCAGCCACCCTGGGTAAATACATCAACTTAATGCTGTGTTTATAATTGATTCTGGAATCTGGGATTTTCAGAGGCTGTTAGTATTTCAGCCCAAGTAACTGGGCAGGCAGTGTTGTATTCAACAGAGATGATGAGGAGGCAGGCTGTCAAGGCGGTGACAGCCGCAAAGCCAAGGCAGAAAGCACTTGCTTCCTTATCCAGAAGACATAACCTCTCCGGCTACTTTATGTATAGACTGTTGGTCTCACCACTGTTGAACCAGCACTAACACAGTTCCAAGCCCAAGTAGGTGCTCAGGAAACATCTGCTGAACGAATGATTATTGCAGCTGGTTTATTTTGTTATAAGTTGGGGGAATGTCTTTAATTAAGAAGACACAACTTCAGTTTAAAATTAAGATCTAATTTCTAACCATCGGTGGCAAAATTTTCCATTAATGGAACGAAAGCTCATATCTCCCTAATTTGCAGTCTAACCAAAGGACCTGATCTTCCAGTGGATATCCAGTGACTGAAAATTCCAGAAGCAGAGTACACGTAGAAAAATGGGGGCAAAGAGCAGGGCTGACCTGTTTCCACCCAACGGACTTGGAACGTTCTCGTTCTACCAGGATTCTTAGGGAATCCCTTAGAGGCTGGAATTGCTGGAATGAGCTTCCAGCAACTGGTGAAGTCCTGCGTGAAGTTTCAATGAGAATGTGTTTGGCAGCCAACCACCTTGGCCCTATTTTCCTGTCCTACAGTTAGAGAACATTATCTTGTTCACCAACCATAACAGAAAAGCTAAACTTCATCTTTAATTATGTCTGAACATTTGCCTGTTAGGACTGCTTACATACTGCTCCGTAAGGCTTTTTGTGTGTGGTGTGAAAGAGAAAATGCTGATATAACTCAGAACTATATTAGTGAAACCACAGGACAGCATGTGGCCTGATTAATCTTATGAACTCAGCATTAACATATTGCTGGAACATAATGCAGATTATAAATTTATGAATGTTCAGTACCAGCTCCCAACAAACAGAAAAGCTTACTCCTAAGCAACTTCCTAATTCTGCTTCTCTTCACCTTGTCCTATGAACAGCACTAAAGTGCCAGAGTAGGGGCTCATGAAATTCCACAAAGTGATAGAAAGCAACAGTTTTTTTTTTTAGTTCTCCCATCCTTTCATTGTAAATACCTCCTTCCAGCAATTTAAGTGTTGCTGACCACATTACGAGTTATATGAACAGTCAGCTGAGTGATTATCAGTTATATATACTCCATAGATGCCTAGCTTAATGACACAGCATCTGTGGAACACCCTATCTTCCATTGAAACATACGCTGGGTAGGTAGGAGTATTATTATTAAAACAATACATAAGAACCTTGAAGGATTTGCCTTGTTAGATGGAACACTGGCCTGAGCTAACAAAGACCATGAACGCAACGTTATCTACTGCCTTGATATTCACTCAAAGAGTCAACACAGAGGGTTTTTTTTTAATGTTTATTTATTTTTGAGACAGAGGGGAGGGGCAGACAGAGAGAGGGAGAGAGAGGATCTGAAGCGGGCTCTGTGCTGACAGCAGCGAGTTCGACACAGGGCTCGAACTCACAAACTGCGATATCGTGACCTGGGCCGAAGTCAGATGCTTAACTGACCGAGCCATCCCGGTGCCCCAGTCAACAAATAGTTTTGAGCGCTTGCTGTGGGCACAAACTATTCTAATCTCTCAAAACAAACCAGAATCAAATACTGTCCTTACCTCAAAACACTTGGCATGGGCACGGGCATTTATTTGCCTCTCTACCTACCATGCTTCCAATCAACTACTTAAAGGCAATCGAAATTTAGAGTTATTAATGGCCCTCCTGTTTGCCTGTTTGCATACACTCAGGTCAGATTGTTGTCCAAGGTGTGAGACAGGTTTTGTCCCACCACGTGCCTCATGCAATTCTGAATCTCTGAGGGCCCGTGGTGGTCCCTGAGTGTTCTCTGAGTGATGTCATGGTTCAGAAGGACAGTGGCTTCTAACCCGAGTTCATGAAAACACGGCAACATCAAACACCATTCACAAATATCAGTGCTGGAGTCCCTCCAACAGACAAGTTTCCCCAAACTGCTTTCTGACATAACCTCATGGTCTTTCTCACCATAATTGCTGTCAAAGATGAAAAACAGTATGAAAGCCAACTACAGTGAGGATTTTCCTGTCAACCCTCATACTGGGCACGCGTCCTAGATAGCTGAACATTCTAGGCAAACGTCATGTGCAAACTGGACTCTTTCTGAGCACTGCAGAAACCAGTGTGCTGAGGTGTCGTCCCCCCGTGTGACTGACACTCCCTTGTATCGACCGAGCACTTTTCTCCCAGGAGATAAGCACTGCTCATTTCGCTTCCTCCTACCGGCACCTGGGCACAGTCAGAGCATTCCAGAACAGAGGGGTGAAGCTTTATCTGAAAAAAGAGATGGGACCTGACGGCTTTGGCTACGTTTGTGGTAAAGACCTTTGACTGAGCCGAGTACCCGAAGGCAGGCTTCCCTACACACCATGGGAAGGACTCACATGGAAGGCCTCATCCAGAGTTCTTAGGAGGTGCTGGTGCAAGGTGATCCCACAAGCCTCCCCGACCACCAGTGCCATCCACCCGAACAACTGAGCGGACTCTGGAGGACAGCTAACTTGATGCAAACTGAGGAGTTTGTAACTCTACGTCCTGAAGTCTTTCCCTCTCGTCTGCCACGGACAGTCAAAGTACTTAACTGGAAAGGAACACGAGCAAGTAACACGAAATCGCTCAAGCTTAGGTAAAGACTCAAATGTGCCCTTTTCACTTTTTCTCCTGCGATGTCAAGACGGATTTTACATTTTTCCCCTACCATCGCACGGCCCATTCAGAACAGATAGCTGGTGAGGTGCTGGTAGAGCCTCTCTGTGGCACAACAGCTGCTGAGCCCTGCTCCAGGGCAGTCATCCCTCACTAACTTTACACCGATTTCACGTGTGAGGGAGTCACAAAGCAAAATAGACACTTGTGCCAGAGACCAGAGTCTTGTCCCTGGGCAGCCGGAATCTCAGGTGCCGGAAAGGCAGTCCTCCCAGGAGATCTCTGTCTCCTGAGAAGAAGGATTTGTATGCCTGACCCTCCCTGTGATAAAAAGGGCTCTTGCAGCTCAGATCGGATGAAACCGAGAAACACAACCCAAGTCTTGGTTTGACCGACACTATTTCATCCTGAGCACGTGGCATTTCCAGACAGGACTGCATTGAGCAACACGGTATTTCAAAAGCAAGAAAAATAAAAAAGCAGCACAAAAATGTCATTGAGCAGTGGGTTTCTACATTTGCTTTGAACAGACAGGATATGTCAGATGAAGGCAGCCGTGGCTGTACTATTTCCTGCTCACATCATTTCCAGAGGCCTACATCATAAATCGTGCCGCTACTCCTGCAGTCACAACAATAAATACGGCCTAATGAAGGAACACCCATTGCTACCACAGACCGATCAGGACGTTCCTACTGGTAAAGGGCTGGTCTGTTTCCACGCAGGAGCCATCGTGCTCCGCTGTTGCTCATATAGGGCCCTGGTTTCTTTACGAATGAACTTCCACAGACAGAACTTTCTGGAGACAGATAGAACGTTGCTATTTAAATTTTTCTTGGTTTCTGCATGTTGTCTCTTTGTTCTGAACAATTTTCTCACACTTCCTCCACCGATGACAAAACACTGTTGGCAAACAGGGTAAGTCTATCACGTTGGTCACCATCGTTTATTACGTTGGCTGTCTGACTGTTACGGACGCATGCTGCCTCGAAAACAGACAGAAAGTGCCAGAGGAGGTTTGGGGACAAGGCCAGAAAGACGAGGGAAAGGAGAGGACATAGGAGTTGTAGTGCTGAATTGAATATTCTAAACCTATTTTCAACTGTGGTGTTTAGACATGTAAAATAAGGGGGAGAGGTTAGGAGGTGGAATAGCTGGAAATAAAAGTTGTTGCTTGGTTTCACAAATGTCCTTGTGCAACAAAGAGGACCTTTGTAGGGCTGTGACATTACAGAGTGTCCCAAAGAGAAGATTATTCGGCATCGGTGCAAACCAGATGTACCAGATCAGTATGGCCTGGTGCCTTTTCTTAATATGGCACCCACGAGAATTCGAAATTTAAGACGTGGTATGTCTGAAACAATTTAAAAACCAGCACTTTTGTAAGACAGGCCAAGACGCAGAGAGTGGCCACAGGCTGAGGGCCCTGCCCCCACAGCCAACGAGCTTGGAATGGAGTCAGTGCAGGAGCCTCCCTCTACACCTTGGCACGCAGCCCTGGTTTCTAACCCAGGAAGCCCTCTGTCCGTCCCTGCCATCCTGCATCTTAATCAAAGCAGAAGGCTGCGCACTGCTGGTCTCCATTCCCTGCTCCCCACACGCCGGGCCCCATGACAAAAGCACCCGAGTCTGCACAAGAGGACACACCGGGGAGGGCAGCTGGCCATGGGCCCCAGGGCGGGGGTGGGCGTGGGGGTGGGGTGCTGCTTATGCTCATTGCAGCTCCCCATAATTCACCTGGAGAAGGAAACCCTTGTCCTGTCATCTGGTCATATTTTTTAAAGGGGTTTGGGAGGTACACACCTTTTGCTGACTTGACTTTTAGACCGGAAAAGCATAAGACCGGAAAGAATACAAATAATACAAGATCAACTTCTAAGCAACGGGAAGGAAAAACGCAGCTGTATGAATGTACTACTTACGGCCTTCTTCCCCCGCAACTTTTTACCTTGAAAATTCTCAAGTCTACAGTAAAGGCAAAAGAATAGTACAATATACGTCTGAATATCCTTCACCCAGATTCAATAGTTCTGAACATTTGCTTTCTCTTTTTCAATATCTGTGATCATCTATATATCTTATATGGTTTTTTTTTTCCCCAGAAGCATTTGATAGTTAGTTTTGGATATTACTTAAATCCCTAAGTACCACTCCAGCATGCATCTCCTATATTAATTACCAGAATCCCACTATCACAACTAAGAAAAATACTGATTCTATAATGTCATTTCATATGCAGTCTGTATCATTTCAATATTCCCAACTGTCCCCCAAATGCCTTTTTAGGAAAACTCTGTATCCAGGCTCAAACACTGCTTTTGGTCTTATCTCTTTAGCCTCCTTTAATCTGGAACAGTCTACCTGATGTTTTTTATTTCCCCTTTTAAAAAACACAGTTTTTGAAGCGCCCAGGCTAGTTGTATTGCACAATGTCTCTCCTTCTAGAGAGATATTTCTGACTGTTTCCGGATTAAACGTTTATACCATAACTGCTACACAGGTGATTCTGAGCCCTTCTAATTGCATCACGTTAGGAAGCACGTTATGTTAAATGGTGCCACTACTGTCTTTGCTAAATCTGATGAGTGGGCCATTGACCACCCGATCTTTTTCCATTGTAGAGGCTCAGTTCCCCCTCATAAGATAATCTACAGGGTGACAATTTAAGATCGTGTGGCTATTCTGACTCCCAGAGTCTCCCTCCTCCAGTCTTTTTAACAAGCACTGATGACTCTCATCTCACTCAATTATCACATTGGGTTTTGTAGAATGGTGATCTTGTAACTCCTCTCACATCCACATTTATTCACAGGTATTACTCTGTAAAGAAAAACTTCCCTTGTCCCTTTCTCTCTACTCCTTTTGTAATTTTTTTTAATTTTTAAAAGTGTACTAAAGATACATGAATTTTAAAAACTGTGACATAGGGGCGCCTGGGTGGCTCAGTCGGCTGAGCATCCGACTTCGGCTCAGGTCATGACCTCGCGGTTTGTGAGTTCGAGCCCCGCATCGGGCTCTGTGCTCACAGCTCAGAGCCTAGAGCCTGCTTCATATTCTGTGTCTCCGTCTCTCTCTGCCCCATCCCCACTCATGCTCTGTCTCTGTCTTAAAAGTAAATAAAACATTAAAAAAAAATAAAAACTGTGACGTGTTATCATCAATTACTGCCATTATTCTTTCGGATGTTCAGACTATCCCGAACTTGGCCTATGCCAGGCCTTTCAAACTGGCACCAGTGTCCTTTTGACATTATCCCATTACTTGTTGAATAGAACCTTGCTTCCTGGCAGAAGATGCTACAGGCTCACCTGGTTTTTCCTTGACCTAGACCTGGAAATAGTCACTTCTCTGAGAAGCCCTAGTTTTTGGGGGTGGGGACAGAAGTTAGAAATTAAGATCTTGGTGTTATGGATGGCCATTGCGACTGGAGTTTCATGGTAACTAGCTCACTTGAGCAAATGGAACACGTAATATGTTGTATGCATTATAGATTGTATATATATAATTATGACATCATACTAATATGACATCATATTAATATTTCCAACTCAAATTCACAGAGATTTTCCTGTTTTTTTTTTTAAGTATTTGCTTCTTTTGTCTTGCAGGGAAAACTTTGGTCCTAATCATATTCATACATTGGCTTCTTTGCTTTATCCTGCTATATATAAAAATTTGTAAAATAACAATAGCAGTATTACTATGAAAAATAAACCTACTAAAAAAGTGTAAGATTTCATTTCAGATCTTTTTGTCCTTAGAATATATCTAAGAATATACAGCCACAGTTGCCTTCAAAGTTACTTGAATTCATTTTTTTCTCTGGATGGTAGAATTATTAACTTGATATATGCTTAGCTCATCTGTTTCCATCTACATTCAATCTCAGGACTAGTTTCATATTTTTAATTAATTAAGTTTTTTGGACTATGCAAAACAGTTACATGAGTCAAAAGTAAAGACTATATAAAAATTATACTCAGAAAAGTTTCTTGTTCATTACCTTTTATACCCTTTGCAGCATTCCAATTCACCTATCCACACAGGTAACCATTTTCAGGTGTTTTGGGCTTATACTATGTAACAATGATGTGTGCGTGCGTGTGCATGTACACACGGTGTGTGTGTGTGTGTGTGTGTGTGTGTGTGCTGTGCATTGTGCTAATACAAACACACACACATATTTACTTACTCGCCTTTCTTTCTTACTCAGAATATATCACTCCATACACAATCACCTGAGCCTTGTATTTCACTGACCTTTTCAAAATGGTGGCATTCTAATCCTATCGTCCCTTCTTCATTTATTAGCTGGAATCCTTCTATAGATTTTCCTTTGTCTCCTTCTCTGGCTGTCACCCCATGGTACTTCTGTTCGGAGCAGTGTTTCTCCATGGCTTTTATAGATGTGTACTGCTGTAGTGGGTGGTTCCATAGTTTCGCAAAGCTTTTCAATAAGATGGGCCATTCAGATGGTTCTAGGGAGTTTCGCCATGAGCGTCTTTGCTGTAAGCAGTTTTTGCTGCATAACTAATTGGCCTTAAAGCAATTTTGCCATAAAAGATAAAAAAAACATAACTGGCTGGCAGTTTGCCTTGACTGTTGGTTTCATCAGCCGGTTGACCATTTGCTTTTATTTCACTGTTGATGCAGCACTCCCATTTTTCCATTACATAAACAGCGATCGTAATGGTCTACGCAGTGGCGCAGACGTCTGAACCCACGTTTTCCACAGAGCTTGGGGAATGTCTATCAACGGACATGTGACAATACGCCAAGAACAAACAATAGCGAAGAAAGCTCTCGCAGTGCAGTGCAAAGCCCAGTTACAAAAATGCATCCTAGCATCTGGAAACTGGTACCTCGTGTAACAAAGAAAGAAATTTCAGTGAAAACAGAAGTGCAATGATGAATGAGGAGATGGACCAGCAAACCAAAAAAAACCAAACAAACTGTATAACACCATGAAGGAAAGACTTTGAGGACAAGGGCTAAGGTACAATCCGCAAAATAAAATCAGGTATTTGCACAGGATTGCCATGAATCTGTATACATTTCAAACACAAACAGTATTCAAATGTTGTGTATTTTGCCACAGTCTTTTTGGTTTTGTGGTTCATTTTTCTAATTTCATTTAATGAAATGTCCCTCTTTTATTTTTCATGATTTTATCTTACCCTATCTGATTTATTTATTTATTTATTTATTAGATGTTCATTTTTCAGAGAGAGAGAGAGAGAGAGAGAGAGAGAGAGAGAGAGAGAGCGCATGAGCTAGGGAGGGGCCAGAGGATCTGAAGGGGCTCTCTGCTGATAGCACAGAGCCTGATGCAGAGCTTGAACTTAAGAACAGCGAGATCATGACCTGAGTCAAAGTCGGATGCTTCAACTGACTGAACCACCCAGGCGCCCCGATATTATCTTTTACAGCAACAATGTCTGATGGCCAATCAGTTATGTGACGAAAATCCTGGCAGCAAAAATGCTTGCAGCAAAGATGTTTACGGTGAAAACACTGGATATGCATTCGGACATCCTCCTGTGTTCTACTCACCTTAACCTTAAACTCAACCTCCAGGCACACTGGTTCCGTATCAAGTGGCACAGCCTACTCTAAGAGCTATCAACCTGAAGAGCATCCTACCAAAGCCAGGGAGGCAGGTGAACTCGGTGGCCACTGTAGCTGGCTGGCAGAGCTGGAAACAGTCTCAGTCTCACTGCAGCCTCCCTGGTAAGTCCTTCCATGGCAAATGCACACCTCTCCAGAGGCCAGCTTGCTTTCCTAATCCTGTTTTTAGTAGGTGTCCACTTAAGAACACATTAATTAGTCTTAAAAAAAATTAAATAAAAAAAATTAGAAAAAAATAGGGGCGCCTGGGTGGCTCAGTCGGTTGAGCGTCCGACTTCAGCTCAGGTCATGATCTCACGGTCTGTGAGTTCGAGCCCCGCGTCGGGCTGTGTGCTGACAGCTCAGAGCCTGGATCCTGCTTCAGATTCTGTGTCTCCCTCTCTCTCTGCCCCTCCCCTGCTCATGCTCTGTCTCTCTTTCTCTGTCAAAAATAAATAAGCATTTAAAAAATTAAAAAAAAAAGAAGGCATTAGTCTTTTCTATGCCAGCCTACAGCAGTTAAGGTACGACTTATTCCATGTGACATTTTCACGACCGCACACAATTTTTTTCATGAAAAGGAAATTAAGTCTGGTTGTTAGGAAAAAAAAATCTGCCATGACTAAGTAGTTTTCCACATTTTTCCATATATATTCACTGGAAGTAAAACTATCTGCCCTCAACAAAGCCATCATTTTGTATGTTACCTTTGATATCTACGTATTTGAAATCTAATTTACCTGTACATTAACTGCAT
This sequence comes from Panthera uncia, assembly GCF_023721935.1. Lineage (NCBI taxonomy): Eukaryota > Metazoa > Chordata > Mammalia > Carnivora > Felidae > Panthera > Panthera uncia. The sequence continues at coordinate 57,520,565 of NW_026057586.1, read as the reverse complement.
TTTATATGAAATTACTACCTATAAGCAGAACTTGGATTTATTATTTCCAAACAGACTAAAATGTAAGACATTCAAATATAATTTAGTTACTGATTCTTTCTTTTAATGTTTGTTTATTTATTTATTTATTTTGAGAGACAGAGAGAATCTTAAGCAGGCTCCCAGCTTCCAGCACAGAGCCCGACACCGGGCTTGATCTCATGCTTTGTGAAATCATGGCCTGAGGTGAAATCAAGAGTTGGTGGCTCAACCGACTGGTTCAATTGACTGAGCCACCCAGGCACCCCTTAGTTACTGATTCTTAAATATACTGTATTATCTTTGTGTTTTTGAAATGCAAAGAAGTCTAGAGCAAAGATTAGAAAAAGCATGTTAGTGGCTGGAACTGTGCTATCACTTGAAAAAAATGAGATAAGGCAAACCTAGTCTAACACGGTATTATGTGTTTCAAATGTGGTATTATTAATTTTAATTTTTAAGTAAATAATTAAAAGTAAAAAAGCAGCTATGAAAGAGGGACATGCTCATAACAATTTATAATACAGCCAACTTATATGCCAATAAATTAAGTTTACTAATAATATCTCATTGTGGGGCACCTGGGTGATGGTTAAGCGTTGGTGAAGCGTCCGACTCCGGCTCAGGTCATGATCTCACAGTTTGGGAGTTCGAGCCCCGCGCTGGGCTCTGTGCAGACAGCTCAGAACCTGGAGCCTGCTTTGGACTCTGTGTCTCCCTCTCTCTCTGCCCCTCCCCTGCTTGTGCTCTCTCAAAAATAAAAACACTGTAAGAAATTTAAAAAAGTAGTATCTCATTGTGTCTTAAAAGATGATTCTTTACACTGTCTTGGTGGGGCGCCCGGGTGGCTCAGTTGGTTAAGCATCTGACTTTCGATTTCGGCTCAGGTCAGGATCTCACGGCTCTTACCTTTGAACGCTGCATCAGGGTCTGTGTTGACAGCATGGAGCCTGCTTGGGGTTCTTTCTCCCTCCCTCTCTGTCACTCCCTCCACTCTCTCCCTCTCTCAAAATAAATAAATAAAAAGTACGAAAAGTTAAAGTGTCTGGGTGATGAGCCACCCTGTGATCTCTCTGGAGTCAGGGCAGCTGAAGAGGTGACCCATGGGCAGTGACCACCTCCACACGTCTCATGCAGTGGGTTACATTCCCTCTACTCCACTTCAGGGAAGGAATAAAACGAAGATTTCACATCCCAGCTCTGAAGAATGCCAATCCCAGGCACAGATACATAGTTCTCAAAAATTTCTTTGTCATTGTCTCACTTTGGGCTGAAGGTCCAATAAGAAAACTGGCTGAGGGGCGCCTGGGTGGCGCAGTCGGTTAAGCGTCCGACTTCAGCCAGGTCACGATCTCGCGGTCCGTGAGTTCGAGCCCCGCGTCAGGCTCTGGGCTGATGGCTCGGAGCCTGGAGCCTGTTTCCGATTCTGTGTCTCCCTCTCTCTCTGCCCCTCCCCCATTCATGCTCTGTCTCTCTCTGTCCCAAAAATAAATAAAAAAACGTTGGAAAAAAAAAAAAGAAAACTGGCTGACTTAGCAGAAATAGTTTAGCTTTTCAAGATACTGTCCACACTGATGTGCTGCAGAGCAGAGTTAGTACGTCCTTGTCTTTACCACTTAGAAATACCAGTAACCACCCCTGATATGAGCCGATCGCTCTAAAAAACAAGAGATGCTTTCTCCATTTCCCTTTGAATCCCTAGGTCTTTGAATGAATAAAACCGAAATGATATAGACCCAGTAATCCTTAGAAAGGCATTTTCTGAAAAATTAGTTGACTGTGGCCACGACTACTTTTATTAATCCAATGGCTTTTAACTGGGAGAGGTGTCACTTGTTTTTAATGCTATAAACGTTCAAACATGTTTGTGCATCACCCCGGAAGATTCTTAGTAGGTCTGGGGTGGAGTCTGAATCTTTGGATTGAAGAGAAGAAGTTCTCCGGGTGTGTCTCATGCACACTCCCTCATTTTTAAGAAAATTACATGTTGTCCATTAAACTGGCTGTAGTGTAACCAAGAGAAATTGTGCAGTAAAGACCGTCCACTTAATGGTCTTTCCTGTGAAATCATTTGTGCTTGCCAAATTTCAACAAATTGAGCATTCCTCGGTCACTGTCTTTCAAGAGCTCAACGCAAACACTATATATGCAAACTATGACAACCTGGGACAGATCCTGAAGACGGACATTTTCTTTAACGTTATGGTAATGCGCTGACGGTTATACACAGGAAGCATTAGGCACCCTCTTTATTATAGAACAGCATTATTCACTTAAATATCTCCTATAGAGTTTGCTGCAAAATTATGAGTTGGTTCAGTGTTACAGTGGGCAGGAAAATGTTGGCTCCTGTTATAATAAAGGACTGTAAAAATTCCAGCTGTGTGCATCCTTTGTATAAAGCTCAGAAGGAGCCATCCTCTGACTACACAGTATTCAAATTTTATGCACATCCATGGCTAGCTTTATGCTGTAACTGTGTGCCTTCTGGATTTGTTTTGTTCTACCTTTTTAACAATGAGACACTGTGCTGAACATTTCCTTTCCACCTCTCCGTCAATATCTGAGAAATAATTAATGTTAGCAAGTTTAATTTATTTTTGGGTTTAGGAACCTACACTTTCTGACACTGTTTCTTCTGTTTACGGAACGAAATCTATTTTTAGGCTCATGGGATGGAAAGCTTGTATACTTTCAAGAATGGCTGGAAAGACACAGAAAGAAATATAATATTAGATATAAGCATCTGAAATTGCCATCTGCATACAAATCTCCAAGAGGCAAATGGAATGAAGCATGATGTACTGTTCAATGCCCACAGGAGAGCTGCTCTTCAAGGGTAAAACAGCTCATAAAGAAATGTGTGTGATTCTCATGACAACCGACCCGAAGTCCACACGCTCTCCAGGTGGGTGCAGATGCCACACCTGGTGTTTGGCTTCAAGTTCAAGCTGCCGTATTCTGGGCAGCTAGGTGCACAGCACTGCCATTCTTTCTGCGAATACCTCCCCCTAGCTGCCTTCTATCCAACTCCTGTTAATTTCACCTCTTAAATCTGTCCACTCTTCTCCCTCTCCTCATTGCCAACTGGTCTAGCCTTCCGTTTTCTTTTGCAACTGCTTCCCTACACGTCTCTTGAAGCCAGCCTGGCCCCACTCCAGTCTGCTCTCCACACTGTCACCAGAGAGCTTTGAAAATACAAACCTGTTCACATCATGCTCTGACTTCAAACACAACAGCAGCTTCTGTTCCTTCTGTTCCTCCCAAACTTTACCCCCTGACCTAGAAGACATCCTGTGGTCTAGTTCCAGCGTGCCTCCCCAGCCTCCTTGCCTGCCAAGCTCTGCCTCCCTCCCTGAGAAGCCTTCTCTCCCTGACCTCTTCCCGGTTACTCGGACTTGGCATATTCCCTCTTGACCCAGGGTCCATGGCAGATGTTTCCACCGCTTAGAATGCTCTACCTTTAACTTCATCTAATTAACTCCTTTCAACCTGTAGATTTCACGGGTGTCTCTTCCTGAGAGAAGCCTTCTCTGACCATGCTAAGTCACTGCCCCTGTTAAGAGGTTATATAGACAGAATACCCTGTGCCTCACCTTCTGGTACACCAGTCATAGAGCATTTTCACATTCACTCTGTGAATATTTTATTAATACCTGGTCTTTTCAACTACAGTGTGAGGCCCAGGAAGGCAGGCTTCAGGCTGCCTTAGGTTACCACTGTACTTCACCTTGCATTGTGCCTGGCCCACTGAGTGCAATATGGTGGTGAAACAAACATTCTGGAATTGGCTGGCTTCAGTTCAAATGCTATGGCCATCATTGGTCAACTGTATGACTTTGCACATGTACCTACGTTTCCTCAGCTGTAAAATGGGGTAAAGACAGAGTTTGAGGGGACTAAACATGTTAATTACATAACGACCTTAGAATGGTGCCCAGCAGAGGCGCCTGGGTGGCTCAGTCGGTTAAGTGTCTGACTTCGGCTCAGGTCATGATCTCGCGGTCTGTGAGTTCGAGCCCCGCATCAGGCTCTGTGCTGACAGCTCAGAGCCTGGAGCCTGTTTCAGATTCAGTGTCTCCCTCTCTCTGACCCTCCCCCATTCATGCTCTGTCTCTCTCGGTCTCAAAAATAAATAAACATTAAAAAAAAAAAAAGAATGGTGCCCAGCATACAGTTTTACAGAAGCATTTGCTATTACTGCCCCACCGCGACTTCCCTTGCTGTTGTTGTTATCATTAAAGGCACCAAAAATACTGAGTGAGCGATTTTCGAGGGCATTCTAAAGGCCACACATGAGAGTGGTCATCGATTAAGATCAAACTATTAAATATGAAACTACAAAACAGGGGCACCTGAGTGGCTCAGGCCAACTCTTGATTTTGGATCATGTCATGATCTCGTAGTTTGTGAGTTCAAGACACACGTCGGGCTCTCTCCCTCTCACTATGTCCCTCCCCCACTTGTGCTTGTTCTCTCTCTCTGCCTCTCAAAATAAATAAACTCAAAAATTTAATAAATAGATGAAAGATGAAACTGTTAAATACAACCAGCTGTTGGTGTGGCAAGATGTTTGTGAACCACCATGAAAATAATGAGCTACACAGACACACACATTGAAATGTATGAAAAGATGATCATCAGAATGATGATGGGTGGAGGAAGACAGGAAGTTATTTTCCTGTTTTCTTGGTGCTTTTCTGCTGTGATTGAATATTTTATAATAGACATGGATTAGCTTTCCAAAGACAAGAAAGCTATCAATGCTATCATTTGATTCATTATTTTATTCCTCAGCATGTCCTTTTGAGTAGAGTATAGCAATTTCCAAATAGGATTACCTGTGATGCTTTTTAAAAAATAAAGTTCTCTGCTTATTCTCTATTTGGGGCAGCATAAGGTAGGGGCCAGACATCTGTGTATCTAAAAGTTTCCTCAGATGGTTCTCATTTGGAAGTAAATTTAGCAACAAGGGAGTTCAAGAGAAAAAGGTACTCTAACTGTAACTGTCCAGTGTTCCTAACAGGTCTCTTTACCTCTAAAATATTTAAAATACACTAAAGCTTAGCTAAAACAGTATCTTAGAGCCTTAGCCCTGCCTTGGAGGTGAAAACTTCTTTAAAATAAATGAGATTGGGGCTCCTGGGTGGCTCAGTTGGTTGGGTGTCTGACTTTGGCTCAGGTCATGATCTCATGGTTTGTGAGTTCGAGCCCCGTGTCGGGCTCTGTGCTGACAGCTCAGAGCCTGAAGCCTGCTTTGGATTCTGTGTCTCCCTCTCTCTCTGCTCCTCCCCTGCTCACGCTGTCTCTCTGTGTCTCTCTGTCTCTCTGTGTCTCTCTGTCTCTCTCAAAAATAAACATTAAAAAAATGAAAAAAAAATAAAAGTGATAAATGTGATTCTTTAATATATTCAGCAACTATAAATACATCCACACCCCCATTCAATTCTGTTCTGCAGTGAACAATCTGAGGGACTTCCTTTCATGATGTAATCACGGCACAGGAAACATAATTAAATTAGAATAAGAACTGAAAATATCAAAGGCAGCTGGTAAGGTGAGCCAGACACCCATTATAATTAAAGCCCCCAAACTAGTGCTGCTCATTTTCATTCTAAAACTGAATCAAAACATTTTAAAAGAACAAGCTCCCTTTGATTTGCAGTTTTTTTCTTTTTTAAGAAGTATTAACACGCTGAACTACTTTCAGGATGCCCGGCAACAAGAGCTATGTTTGCAACGTTGGCGGCTCTGACGAAGGAGAAGTGGGTCCTGAACTAGTAACCTGGGGAAAAGCCGAGGCGGGTTCACCTTCCCTCAGGGGCCCTGGGTTTGTCTGAGTCAGCCAAAGGTCAAGGGGAGTAGCCAATGGAGACATTTCCTAATGCAATTTTACTTTTCTAAGATGCACGAGCAGCAGAAAATAACTAACTCAGGCAGAATCGCAGCTGCCCAAGGCAGTCACCTTTCTTGCACTAGGTCATTTGCCTTTTCCACTTAGTCCGGTTCAGCCTCATTGCCTTTCAGTGCATCAGCCCAGGCTTTCGTGCACTTGGGAAGGACAAAGCGCTCGCTCTGATCCTCTGCGAGGCCCCCACATCTTCTAGTGAGGCACGGCTCAGCTCTGGTCGGTCGTGCTGCTCCTACCTACATCCCTTTCACAGAGGTCTCTGCCTTCTTGTGACAGGCTCAGCGGGGAGCAGCCCTGCCAGAGGACGCCTGCTCCTCCTGCTTCCCCTCTTGGTCCCTGTGTTCCTTCCCAGTCCTCAAGAAGCTCTAATGCGTCTTCGTCTTGGTCACTGCCATGGGCTGGTCTTAGCAGACTGTGATCACTTAACCAACAGCATCCAAAATGAAGATTGGGGTACAGATGGAGAAAGACAAAAGCACTCTTAACTCTTACGCTTTCCTCCCCCAATTACTTGCTCATTATTGCAAAATTCCTGATGCAATTTTTGAATCGCCAGAGAGGTCAAGATTTCCATTTATTTTGCTCACTGCTATATTCCCAATGTCTAGAACAGTGTCTGGCATGCAATGGACTCTCAATTTGTTGAATGAATACATAAATCAAGAGGCATGGAAAACTCTGTAAAGAAATGCTAAAGAAACCGCTTATTTTGTTGAGTGGATGATGGGCTGAGAAGGCAAATACTGTGAGTCTGAGAAAGCTTTTCATGCATTTATTTATTTTTATCTTTTTAAGTAGGCTCCATGCCCAGTGTGAAACCCCAATGTGAAGCTTGAACTCACGACCTTGAGATCAAGACCCGAGCGGAGATCAAGAGTCAGATGCTTAATTGACTGAGCCACTCAGGCACCCTGCTTTTCATACTTTTAAAAAGGTAAAAAAAAAAAACCCCAAACTTATAATAATTTTGCTTGTTCCCAAAGCCTATAGGTACTTGAATGAGTAAAAAGAAAACACAACCCCTCAGAAAGGTGGGAGAATACGGAGTTGGAAGAAAAAATACAAAAAGAAGTAAAAAAAATAATAAAGAAATCACCATATGTACCAAGAAAGGACAGACAGGAGAAAGGGTAAGAAGAAAAGATGGGAAAGAAACAGATGTATTTCTGTTCAATCTGATCCACAAATAATTAGAACTAAAGCCGTCAACAAGGCTTTCCAGCCATAGTGCAGGATATTCTGAATCAATTCTGTGTGGGTTTGCAGTCCTTAGAGATGACAGCAGCTCTTGTTCCTTACTGGGGCTGACTTCCCTTTCGGAAGGTTACTGGCCTTGATCTTTATTTTGCTAATCAGAGCAAAATCCTTCTTGAGTAACAATGGGGTATGTCTGAAGCTAATCTTCGCATGACCTTTCTCTCAGCCCTTCATGCAATAGTCATTTGGAAGTTCAAAAGACATCACAAATTACCATCCTGTTGGTGATGATGTGCACTTTGGTTCCCTTTATTATTATTGGTGTTAAGCTTAATAATTGACAGCAACATTCTATAATGGGAGTACTCATTTTGAGATTTTTTTTTTCACACCGTGACAACCAGAACAAAGAAAATCATGTTGTCTGTATTTATATTTGCAAGAAGAATTATGGGAATTACAAAATGGAAGGGCCTTAAGAAGTCTCCAGATCTAACTCCCTGCCTCCAGGCACATCACTCTGAAATCTCTCAAGATAGATGGTTATCCAACCTATTTTTAGAGACTGCACTGGATAGAGATTACACAGCCTCCCTTGTTAGCTTGTTTCCAAAAAGAACTTCTAGATTATGTCTAACTGTACTCTTTCTCTCTATTATACTGCCATACAAGAAGCAATTCATTAATTGCTCAAAATACGGGATGAATTTGCCCTTAGGAAACTATTAACAATATAAGCTCATAAATTTTTAAATTTCCCAATTTGACCCTGGATAGACTAAATCTTTAATTTTTAAAACATTGTGAATATTGCCTCTCTTAATTAACATGCAAAGCTCCAAACTCTTAAAAATGCTGCTTCCCCCTTTCTCAGTCATAGAAATAACACATGCTTGTCTTTTTGGTCTTTGGCATTACAGAAACGAGAAGCAAGTAAGAAAACACATAGCAGCAAGGGCAGACAGCTCACAAATAAATCTGCTTTACATTTTCAGTGAGAAAATGTAATTCTCTGCCTGTGAAACAATCCACACTAAAATATGCAACGTTTCAAAGTGGAAATCCCTGCAATTCTAATTCTAAACTATGTGCAGCCAAAAAAAAAAATTACCTTCAGATACCTGTTTCATTCAGCATGCTAAACCAGGCCACCTTGCTTAAGGCTATTAGTTCCTTCACGGAAGCTGAATATAACCAGTCACAGTTCGCTGGCTTTCAACATTTGGCCCAGTGTATTAATAGGTCAAGACCTTAAAACAAGAAAATTATACACTAATTAAACTCCCAATTGCAAATGTCACAAGTTGGTATGGTATGTGGGTATTTACAGATTGCTAGTGTGATTATACTATTATATTGGCATAGTAAAAAACAGCATCTTCCAAAACCAACACAAAAATAAAGACAGAGTGATTATACATGGAAGTTTTTATAGGAATTCTGGAGGCTTTTTTTTAGGGGGGGGGGTAAAATTTCAAATATATAACTTTTATTTCTAATTTCTCATGGGACAAATATTTATTAACTCCAGTTGTAGAAATCTTGCTTGAGCACAAAACATCACTTCATTACTTCAGATTTTAGGTCACTGAAAAGCCAGAGAATAATATTACAAATTAATTTTTCTTGACGATGGTGTAACAACCGTAATTAGCAGCAAATCCTTTTGCCCTATTTGCATGTGCTGAATTTGCCTTAATTACTCTGCAGTCTAATTATGAAGCTCAATCTAGAGAGGAACGCACAAAAGCCAGTGATGCAGAGAGCCGAAGACTGCTTATTCCACCTCATGGATTTACTGCTTTGGAACCCTACTGCAAACCAGTTGGAACAGACTCTATTTGGGAGGGCATTAACATGTAAACAGTGTCAGGGACAAGATGCATGGCGCAGAGCGGCCATGCTAATGGAAAGTGATATTGAGTTTACTAATTCAGATAAAGGCACCCAGATTGCGTTCTCTCCAAAGCACAGGGCCTGTCAGAGAAACAAATGCGTGGCCCATGTTGCAATTAATTTGATTCTTGTTCTTTTAAGGCTCTCCTTGTAGATTTAATTAAAGCTTTCACACACTGGGCACATTCAAGAAGTATGTGAGTTTAATGGCTTCTTTTGAATGAAAGCAGCAGTTGGAAGTTATGATTCAAACAGTAACAGGCAATCATAAGGACAAACCTATTTTTAATAAGAAAGCACGCTCATTCTTACCCACGTAGCAAGTCGTTGTTTTTATTTTAAAAAGGGACGGCAAATTGTACTTTCTCCTTATGTATTTTTCCCCTCTTCTTACTGCCTTACTATTTCTGAACTAAAAGAGTTCTCTACACTCTGTTGGGATCACACTTCTGATAGGTCGATAGCTTCTTCTATCAAGTTAACTGTATTACCCATTCTTATGTTGCACAATCCCAAACCCACTTGGCTTTGCTTTGATCTTTAAGTTCACTTCCCAAATCACACTCATTTTGCTTGCTTGGTAAATGGACTGACGTCCCCTGATGGAAAGCAATTCTCTTATGACCTGACTTGTTTCGATCACTCTGCACACATACAACATGAAGGAGCAAACTAGGCCCTCTGTTACAGCAAGTGCTAAGAAACATTATGAAAATGATAATTATTATTATCATTTGCAAGAGAGAGAGAGAAAGAGAGAGAGAGAGCATGAGTGAGCAAGCATGAACGGGGGAGGGGCAGAGACAGAGGGAAAGAGAAATCCAAGCAGGCTCCGCACTGTCAGCACCCAGCCCAACGCGGGGCTTGGACTCATGACCCTGAGATCATGATCTGAGCAGAAATCAAGAGTCGGACGCTTAACTGACTGAGCCACCCAGGTGCCCCGGAAATGATAATTATTAATAATGATAATACTCCAACACATACTGTTTTACATTTTGTAAATCTGAAAATTTCAACCTAATTGCCACTTCCTCCTAAAGTTTTCATAATTCCTGCACCTGAAAGGAAATTCTCCTTCTGAACTTGCAGAGACTTTATCTATATATCCTACGGCGTTTTAACATTTTCAGTCTAATATTATCTTTATGTATGTGGCTTCTGTTTCCTATCAGATATAACGTTCTTGAGATTCTTGGGTTAGTCTGATATGTGTTGTTCCCACGACCCCTAGCTTAGTGCCTTGAATAAGCACACACTCAAGTATTCACTGAATGAATCCGTGTGTCACCTGACCTCTGTTAAACCCTGAACTGAGCACAATTCCTTATTAAGAATGATAAAACAAGCATATCATAAACTGAGAAAAAAGTCTGTGTGCTTGTGTGTCTACATACACACATAGCTTTGTTTTCTGTACCATCACACTCAGATACAATTAATGATAGTGCCTGGTGAGTCCATCCGGGCCCCATTCAAGACCAGCAGAGGACGGTCACACAGTACCAGGAAAATCAGAGCCACAGAATAAGGTTCCCTTGAGATTTCCCTTCTGCTCCCATTGGCTATCCTGAGGCTAAGCACCTTGTTCTTGTGGGGTTTAAGCCAACACTCTGACAGAACTTTCCCTATAATTCTTTCACACACAAGGAATATTGGAAGCTGGCCCAACCCTCTAGGGCACTAAGGATTTCCGTATCACCTGAAAACATGTCATACACTTTCCCTCCACCCTCTATTCTGATCCAGTATGTCTGAGGTTATGACCCAGAAGTATTCACTCTCATAATCTCCAAGGTGAGTCTGAGGCAAAGGTGTCCTCCGGCCACACATTAAGGAACACAGTTCTGTGCCTTGAAACAGCTCTGATCTGTATAATGCCGAGTTTCCCAATGTGCCAAAGAGCCAGCTACCAATTGGCTGTGAGTGGCAGTAAGACCATAAAACAGACTGGATGATCTATATCTTCCATGTGTTGCAGGAAATGGGTTAACCCGAGGTAAGAACGGGTCTAAACTTGAAATGCTACGCAGGAGTAGTTGGGTTTGTTTATACTACTTGCCATTATTCATCATGTAAATGAGTGACGTGAGGGAAAATATCTGAAAATGTATTTGTCAATCTTTGTTTATTAATTTATGTTTTCCCTTAAGCCAATGGCATGACGTGCGTGAGGCTAGAACAGTGATGAGTCCTTATTTCTCTAAAAGGAGTAGCTGAGGGCAAGAGATGGTGCATGGAGAGTATATTCAAGAAGTTCCAAACTTTATTTGTAGCCAAAATGGGGACTTTATAGAACAGGAAACAAGTTTCCCTATTCATTTGCGGCTACAGATCTGACAGACTGGAGTGAGTGTCATGGAAATGAACATAATTGGACTAGAGTTCTCATAGGAGCTATTTGTATCTTAGTTTGTTTAATCTATTTCTTTGTTGTGAAGATCAGAGCTGCTAATGTTCTCCAATCAGTTATCAGTCGTGCTAAGGAACCAGAAGCATTATCTGCAGCTCTTGACCAGATCCAACAGAGAGCAAAAGAGGTCCTACAATTTGCCAGAGGTCACGGATGACTTAGTGGCCCTGCTGAGACTAAAATCCAGGCCCCTGGACACAGATGAATGCCTGTTCATCCAAACCAGGGTGAGCTTAATCATTTTCAGAAGCACCTTAACATTTTTTATCCAGTAGGATTCCCTTGAATGATCCGGAAAGACAACTCCTGTCCTGTAATGGGTACAAATAAATCTATGCAGTCACTGTGGTTTTAACATGACAAGAAATACCTTCTTTCCCTTAGCTTTCAATCTCTTTTTTAGGATCAACTACCAAGGATTGTCCTGGGACTAGAAAGGATTACATAAACGAGATTTCCCCACGACGTCGTCAACTCCTATCCAAAAAAAGTATTTAGAGGAAGCTGATGACTTTTAATTTCATTTTGTTAAAAGTTAATCTAGGGTACACGGAACCTTTAGTTATTTAGACAGAGAATGTCCCCATGGACATGAATCTTTATGGGCTTGACTATCCATCTTTGCACACACAAATTTTGTTTTAATTGGCACGTACATTTGCAAACTTAACACAGAACTATCCTAGGACCCTTCTTATCGCGTGTGGCTCTCTGCGGAGTGCTCTTAGGTGCTGGTTAGGATAGGCAACGCAGAAACAGAAAAGCTCTGTAAAAAAGGACAACTAGAAAGTTGTCTTATTAGGAAAAGGGATACAGAGGTCCAAACCTTCAGTTGTAAAATAAACAAGCCAAGGGGATAAAAAGCACAGCACAGGGAACATAGTCAATAACATCGTAATAACTTTGCTGACAGATGGTAACTAAATTTACCATGGTGAGCATTTTGTAATGTATATAAATGTCGAATCATTATGTTGTACACCTGAAACATATTTTTTTCTAGAAAAAGAAAAGAAATGAAAAAAGAAAATAGGACCACTTCTTAAGCGAAATAAACTGGATGATGCTCAAAAAAGTGTTTAAAGTTGAAGTAATTACTTATAGAGAAAAAATCTCTCTAATAATTGTCTTTTCTAAACAGAAAAATAAACATTTGAACTCACAAGTTGAAGATTTCTTTTTCTTCTTTTAATTTTTTTTAACGTTTATTTACTTTTTGACAAGGGGGCGAGGGGCAGAGAGAGAGGGAGATACAGAATCTGAAGGAGGCTCCAGGCTCTGAGCTGTGAGCACAGAGCCCAACGCGGGGCTTGAACCCACGAACCGTGAGATCATGACCTGAGCTGAAGTGGGATGCTTAAATGACCAAGCCACCCAGGCACCCCAAAGATTTTGTTTTTCTTTGAGAAACAATCTCTTGCTCTGACATTGGTTAAAAAAAAAAAAAAAGGTAGGAGTCCTAAAGCATTAAGAAGAATCTAATTGTCAGGGCCCTCAAAATGACACATAAGAATTTCATTCTGAGGAGACTGTTTCCTTTGCAACACTCTGCTAGTTCAGTCCTGATGTCCATTATCTGATAATACTATTGAAAATAGGAATCCAGCAAAAACATATCCAGCGGAATTATAGGGCTATTCAGAGGATTAACACTGGACAACAATAATGACCCAGAAAAACTTCAGCCCCTATTCCCCACCTCCAGATTCAGACAATTTTTCTGGAAAATCCAAAGGGCCCTGGGCTAGACACAGCCTCCTATTATTCTAAACGAGCACAGGACATGGGTGCAGACACATTTATACGAAACTTGCCATGTCTTCTCTTGCCTGCGATTTGCTTTCACTGAGGCCCCAACATATTCCCCCCCTCACAGAGGACTGAGCTGTTTACCAAGCAACATTTTCTCATTTCTCATAGTCTCACATCCATGGCAGACCAGTGGCATCTGGTTCAATATTTCATTAAATCCTCCTGAAAACTAACAGTTCAATCTATTAGAAAACTACAGTCCCTAAGCAACATAAATTACCTAGCAGGCTGGGGTTGCAGCACACCGCACAGCCCGTTTGCTGCAGAGACATTTATAGCTGTAGACTTTCTACACATTCTAGATGCAGGAAGCATAGCCTTCATAAGCCTCTCTCAGACAGTAAACACTGAAACTTAAAAAAAAAAAAAAAGTTTTTAGCAAGAAAAGGTTATTTAGGTCTGGAATGAAGAGTTTTTGTTTCACCTTAATTGTCCAGGAATTTCATGTCGCAACTTTTCTTGGGAAGGTGAGTGTTTTGGCCCTACTGTAGCCCCAGGACCTTCCACTTCTTTCTTAGCCCTGAGCAAAGTGACTGAGTGACTCAGAAATCAGAATGGATGAGCAGGTTCATTCTGGACCAGTCTTGGCAATCAGCGGCCTGTCCACACCACCTTCAATTGTAGTTGGCCCTTGAAAAGTCTAGAAGTGTGGATGCCTTTGATGGCTGCCAGGAGGGATGGAAAGGCTTTCTACCCCAGTTATAATAGAAATGCCAGGATGGACACGATTGAAGTGCCCAGACCGGCCCAGAGATTAATTTGTCAGGAATCTTCCTGTAATCGTCTGCTTCAATGAGCTTCTCCCCCTTATCCTGGGCCACGAGTCTCAACTTTCATTTGTGATCATGAATGAAAAGGTAGGCAAATCATTGTGTATCACTTTTAAAGGCCCCAAACAAACTAGGGTTAGCCCCAAGACTGCCAGTAGGTACTTTTGAGGGCGGCTACTTTTTTTCGTGAGTTTAATGTTAAATGTTTGTCGCACAGAGGAAACGGTCAACCGAAGCTTTGAGAACAACAGATGCTCAGCCCGCATACGAATTTACTGCGTGGTAGTTTGAGGGAGCCGACACTGTAACTGACTGTAATTGTGTGGCTGGCACAGCCATCAATCACCGCTCGAGCTTTTCTGGGCTGAGCACTTTCTCCAGGCATCTGGGGCCCGTCACAGATTAAGACTTCCTGCTTAGTGGAGCTCACCTAGCTGCACTAGAAAAATACAGACGTTTTCAAATTAATCTTGTGGCCCCTGCATTGTCAGTGACATGTCATGAAATTAGCATAGCTGACATCATTCAGTGAAGCAGTCCCCAGAAAAGTCACATTAAAGCAATCTGCAGAAATTGCAAATTGGGATTCACAGCTGTGGATTTCCCTTCCCCCCTACCCACCAAAGCATTTAACTTATCTGAGCTTCTGTTTTTTCATCTATAAAATGAGAGGTTAGGAAGGGATGAGCTCCAAGGCTCCTTGTGGCTCTGGAAATTCTATGCATCATTTAGTTTGAACAATCTTGTGTATTAAATGCATTCCAACTGATAGTAATGTAAAGCGAATACTTGCATACTAAATCATGTTTCCAAATTACTTACACTGTTGTTTCAGGAATAAGCACTTACAGAAAACAAAGAATGGATTCAACAACAACAACAAAAAAATCACATTTCAGGGAATTAGTATCCATTCAGCCTATGTGAATATATAAGTTTTGCAGGAAAAAAAAGGCACATTCGCAATCAATCCAGATCATTCTGCAAGACTAAATAAAAGTACATGCATGTGCCACACTAAATTCCTGCCCTGGGTGAAATTCTTACCAATCTTGTAAATTATATGGAATCTCATGATAGCTATAGGTTAGGCAGTTAAGATATGTTTCTTCTTCGTTGTTGCTAATGTTGTTTCTAGGTCTACATTTCTGCTATGTGGGAAAATTACACGGAGATACACTTTATAAAGTGTTCAGAGAATGCACTCAGCAGCAGGGAGGTAGTTCTAAATAAATCCATTATGTTTACCCTTCCCTCACCCCCTCAACACACGAAAAGTTTTTGTCTTATTAATTTGATAAGCGATAATGGCCTTCTTCAACATGGTTATTTTTGCAGATGTGACTTTTGGGGCGGCCACTGCTAACATGTGTCTGTCATATACCACAGCAGGACTTTCTAAATTAATTTTTCTGGGGAAGGGAGAAAAAAATAATGAACAGAAAATGGTAGGGGAAAATGGGACACTTGTCTCCTGTGTTTCTCACTGTGATAGGTCAATGACATTTATCCTTCTTAGGCTTCATTTTCCTTCCACATGCTGACAATATTTCTTAAAGGAAACTATCTCTAAGGGGGTTGATGCAATATTTATAGAGAAATTTAATTCCAAAGTCAAACAGGAATGCAATATATTTTATTTAACTTCTTCCATGGAGACTAGGCAGAGCTTACATGTATGATATTGAAGTGAATCTGGATTATGGGTAAGCAAATGTCCCTGTCTATAAACTACCTGTGGTGACAGGGGATCTGTATGACAGTGAGGTGGGAGGTACATCAAGCTCTACTTGGGGGGGCGGGGGTTCCAACGCGATGAGATTTGTCATTATGTAGATTGGTGTTACTATGAGAGGGGTAAGTGGCCCACAAATCAGCTTTGTTCTGTACAATTCAGCACTTTCCCCTTATATAAACAATTTATGATTATCTATTGTTTTATCTGGATCTTTCCCTCCTCCATTAACACAAATAATTGAGTGTTGATTCTACTTGTAAAGGGAACTTTAGAAAATAGTTATTTTAAGAAAAATGACTATGGAGCTAACTTATTTTTCTCACTAATGAAGAAGAAACAGTCTGCAAATTACCAAATTCAGCGAATTTGCAAGTGAGAGGAAAAAAAAATTAAAACTAAGAGTACCGCATGCACTAAACGTAGTCTACACATTTGTTTTTGCTAGGTTTAATTTAAAAGAGTTATGATATTTCAAAGTACATTTTGTAAGGATTACAAAACATGTTATGAAGACCTTACCATAGTTTCCTATTACTTAGTCTTGGCCATAAGGCAGTCTGGGGCTGCCAGGTTTAATGTGAAAACCAAACAGTTTAGGGGCGCCTGGGTGGCTCAGTCGGTTAAGCATCCAACTTCAACTCAGGTCATGATCTCATGGTTCATGAGTTCGAGCCCTGCGCCGGGCTCTGTACTGACAGCTCAGATCCTGGAGCCTGCTTCGGATTCTGTGTCTCCTTCTCTCCCACTCTGCCCCTCCCCTGCTCACGCTCTGTCTCTCTCTCAAAATAAACAAACATTAAAAAAAAAAAACCAGTTTGGCATAAAATGGAGATTTAGACGTGATCAAAGATGAAAATATACCCTCATCAAATTCATTTAAAAATAGTTAATAGCGCTCAGGAAATACCTTTCGGATGAAGATAAATACTATAATACAATGTTGAAATAGATGAGAAAAAAAAAAAAAACAACAGCATAGAGATGCCAGTAAATATTTTTAACTGAGTGCTAGAGACATACCCTGCACTGTCTGGCGCTGGGAACCGAGACTGTTTCCTGCCCGGCAGAAGAGAATGCAGATGGGAATAGTTACAGCTGGGAACCAGCAAGGAAGGGCAGGAGGGCTGGTAGGAAAATCAGGTTAGAGCCCAGTGCCGCCCAAGGGGCAAGGTGTAAGTCACTTCAAAGGCTTAACGTCCCATTTCCCTACATCATTGGAAGGTAACGTTTATCTCAGCGTCAGATGCCACACTAGGTCAGCAAAGACAAAAAAATAAATAAAAATAAAGAGCTGCTGGAGCGCCTGTTTCTGAAGGAAGCGTCCGCCGTCCTGCGCTGAGAGCCTGTATCTGTCTTGCTACAGTTTAAGCCTCACGCCACATGGCACCTTTTCGGCCAGGACACTGAACTTGAAGTCACGGGTGCCTCCGCTACCACTGAACTTGAGGTCACGGGTGCCTCCGCTAACACTGAACTTGAGGTCACAGGTGCCTCCGCTACCACTGAACTTGAGGTCACGGGTGCCTCCGCTAACACTGAACCTGAGGTCACGGGTGCCTCCGCTAACACTGAACTTGAGGTCACAGATGCCTCTGCTAACTCAAGCAAGTGAGTCCTCCTCAAGAGGAGGCCCAGCAGAGATGAAACAAAGAAGCCAGAGTATGTTCCGTCCACAGCCTGGCAGCCTTGCCTTCTCCTCTCAAAATCTAACATGTCCACATGTGAGAAAAGGCAAGGGGACTGCTGGAAGTTTCAAGTTCCAGGCTTTTCTGTGGGTTGGAAATGGTACAATTATGGACTTCGGAGTCCTAATGGTGAGCCAGCCGATCAGGGCAATGGTGAGAAGCAGAGAGCCTGGCTCTCTGAGGCAATGTGGTGTATACACGGCAAAAAACAAGCGTTGTTCGTCATGAGTCATGGACTTAATGTCGTATGTATGGGCTGGAGGTGGGTGAATTGTCAGGATTTCCATACCAAGTAGTCCCTGCATTTGGGTGAGACAGACTGCCAAATCACCTTGCATCTTCACAACGTGGGTACCATGGGACTTGGAAATCAGTTGTGCATGAAGAGGGCCATTCACTGGCCGTGCATTTCAAGGCTGCGGAGATGCCTGATGCATCGAAGGCTTCTGAAGGAGCCCCAGGGGCACGGGTGCCCTCTCTGCTTCCCGACAGGAGCTCACGTCCAGGGGCAGCCTCAAGACTGCCCACCTGGCTCTGCAGGGTTCCTCTTTCACATGCGGTGCGATTTTCTTCTGTTGCAAAATGTGTGAGGTGAGAAATATGGGAATACTGGCCAATATAGGTCATGGGATTCTCTTGTGGCTTCTTTCCAGCTCTATGGGTAGGTACAGGGTCCATCTTTTCCTATCTCTATTCCATTTCGATGAAAGAGCCATCATGGTTCAGAATGACAGCTCTGGAGACAGGTGGCCTGACTTCGCCTCTTGGTTCTGTGGCTGACTGACCCTGCTACTTTAAGCAACTTAGTTTTCTCTGTGTCAGCTTCCTGGACTGTAAAAACAGCGTCCCGGTCCATATGTCACAGAGCTGTTACAGGCCTAACGGTGCCAATACTCATAAATAACTTATCACACGTTGGTTAATAATCATTGCTATCATCACCGTTGTTGTCATTATTATTATGTAAGTAACAATATGGATGAAATAACTATTTAGAAGGGTTAAGCTACGTTCACTCATGGGTGTGTTACTAGTAATTTACGTCTTTGAAGGTAAATTGCTTTTATCTTTCTTGGGGTCATTATCATCTCTTTTGGTTAATAAACTTGTTTCCAGGGAAGATGGGCTGTGTACAAAGTTTCTCACAGACGTCGCATATCATATATACAAACATATAGTGTCTCAAAATAAGATGGTTGAGAAAAATCCCATGGGTAGGGCTCTGTCTTCTTCATGGTGACTCCAGTTACTAAAAGGAGTTCAGGGTAAGGAGTTTTGCAGGAAGAAGAGAGTGGAAAGCAAGAATAGGCTTTGCTCCTTCCCTGAGCAATGGCAGGAAGTGAGTGTAGAGTCCGCCAAGGCTCTTTTAGAAGCTGTGCGGATGGGCCATATGGGTGGGAAGAGGACAAGGGGGCTCACGGATGATAGGACCTGCTGTTACTCACTTTTTCAATGACCCACAAACAGTTCTGTAGGCTGGGTTACAGGAGATAATTAAACCATAGTTCCTGCCCTCGGAGAATCTCCAGTCAACTCAGGGCCACCAGTCTGCTCCATATAAAAAGGCTCTTACAAATAGTCAAACCAGAGGATAACACAGGATCCATGAATTGAGGCTTCATTCAACCAAGAGGAACCCTAGTCGTAAGTTTTAGGCAGCATATACTGAATTGATTTTGTTTTATTTTTTTAAACCAAATCCATGAGACTGAAATTATACAAAGTCTGAGGCCTGCATGTGGGGTGCAATGTGGGTTTCATTTGAAGCACTGCTAGCTTCTAGAATGCTGGACACAGTCACATTCTGTTTGTAGACGATTTCTGCCGTAGCCACCATCACTCGTAAAGAAAAGGAAACAACAGCCAGTCGTGTAAGCCACTGACCTAGCACTACCTGTATTTCATTCTTTGGTGTCTAAAGATAATGCAGAGGGACAGACTATTTTCTTCACTTGGGACTATACTCGGTGCGTCAGCAGTGATCTGGGCACACATGTCCTGGCTGGTTCCAGGTTGATGGCCAGCCTGCCTTGCTTCACGGGTATGCTGGTACCAATTCAGGAGGTGGTTTTCAGAGGCACCTATGGTTTTCTCACTGTCACCACTGTTAGTAAAACTTGTGGGATACTTCAGGCTGCACTCTTTGAATATGGCTTGATGTCTTCCTGTGGTCCTCCTAGACTCAGATAGCCATGCACCAGCAGCATCAGTATTCGCTTGGCATGAGCTGCACAAAGAAACGGTCCTGGACAGCCCAGGCCTGACAGCCCACAAGGCCGACAGTCCATTACAAGCCCCGTCTGCAATACTGTAGGCTGGGCTAGTGCTCTGAGGCTGAGCGTTGATTGATGAGGGCAGAGCTGAGTGCAAGACCTGCCTAAACATCATTCTGTCCACCACTGAACAGTAAAACATTTTGTACTGTGGTCAAACATCTATAACACAAAATTTTCTAACTTAACCATTTTCAAGTACCCATCCATCTCCAGAACTTTTTCATCGTCCCAAACTTAACTTTACACCCTTTAAACAGTGACCCCCTTTCCGCCTCCCCTCAGCCCCTGGCAACCACTGTATTTTCTGTCTCTAGGAATGTGAGCACCCTAGATACCTCACATAACTGGAATCAGACAGTATTTGTCCTTCTGTGACTGGTGAATTTCACTTAGCAAAATGGCGTCAAGGTTCATCCATTAGCAAAATGGCGTCAAGGTTCATCCCTGTTTTAGCCTGGATCAGAATTTCCTTCCTTTTTAAGGCTGAATAATATCCCACTATATGTATATACCACTGTTTGTTTATCCATTTATCCACTGGTGGACATTTGGGTTGTTTCCACCTATTTGGGTATTGTGAATAATGCTGCTTTGAACCATATGGGTGTAAAAATATCTGTTCGATTTCAATTCTTTCAATTCTTTTGAGTATATACTAGGAAGATATTTTTATAAATAAATACAATAAATAAAAGTGCTGCTGCATTTCTGGATCCCAGTGTAGTACATTTTCCATTTCGTGGACAACTCAAAAACGGATTGCCTGTTGCTAGAGAAATCAGTTCAACAGACTGTGTTTGCCAAGTCACAAAATTACCTCAGGAAGAGACTTCTTCGAGTGGGCTCAAGTTATCATAGTAAAAAACATTTCAGAATCCACAAATTTTGTTTTCTAAATTCTTAGTTTCTCTCTCTTTTTAAAAAAATATTTTAAAAATACTTTTATTTGAGAGAGAGAGCAAGTAGGGGAAGGGCAGAGGGAGAGAGAGAGAGAATCCCAAGCAGGCTCCGCACTCAGTGTGGAGCTGGACGCGAGGCTTGATCCCACACCCTGGAATCATGACCCAAGCCAAAATCAAGAATCAGAGGCTCAATCGACTGAGCCACCCAGGGACCCCTTCTTAGTTTCTCTCTTACTTTATGGGTCTTCATTATGGCTATTTCATTTACCTTAGTTTAACTTTATTTGTTACTTGCTCAGAACTCCAATTTCATTGTTGTGGGTTCTTTACATATTATTGGTAAAATCAGCAACGTTAAGTTCTGAAAGAGAAATGATTGCTGAGTGCCCTCAATTTAAACTAAAAATGCTAGAGTTAATGCTCTGGTCAGGACACTAATTAAAAGATATTTGAGAATTCAAAACTTCATAAGTCATAGAACACATGGTATTAAAGTAATTGTTGGTAACGTCCTTTAGCTCTGTTAGCAAAAGGACCTGAACATCAATAAAGAGTGTCACATTGCACATAATCAGATCTATAATTTTGACCTTTGAAACTGAACTTGTTAATGATGTTCATTAATCAGTCACATTCTTCCTCTAATCGGCTTCTCCCTTCACATAATGATTTATCATTTCACTTAGCAACTTACAACTTCAGTTAAATTTTGTTTCCCTGTTGTTCTTCCCAGCAGTGGTGATCAAAAAAGTAAAAGGGTGCACAGAATAAGAACGAATCATTTAGGTTGCATTTCTTTGTTAAAACGTTGTCCGGGCCTCTGTGCTTGGCACACTTCCCTTGGGAGTAATCGCTAACAATCTGGTTATCAGCTGTGGACAGCAGAGGGGCGCTTCAGACTGACGGTGAAGTGACAGAGCCTCGACCTCACCATTCCAATACTGGTAACTATGTCGCGACTTGAGGGGACACTCAATAAGCTAGACTTGCCGAAGTTCCACGTTAAAAAAAAATCAGTTTCAGAATTAAGGGAGAAGTTTGGGGACAAGAGTTAGAAACTGTCTGGAGACCCAAACGGATGTATCATCTGAGTCCATGAACAGCACAGCAATTAGGATGTAGAAAATTAAATTGTTCTTGAAGCGAAGCCAGTGGAGTTCAGGTACCTGAGCAATTTCCTGCCAAGGAATGAAAGTGGGTTGGTCCAGCCTGACGAATGAGCCGCATCATGGTCGTGACTTGACTCGTAGGCTGCTGTGGGCTCTTCAGGAGGTGCTAGCTGCTGGCTGAGGATGGGGTGGCAGGGCTGTGGGGCACGTCTGTTAGATGTGCCCCGACGGCTCTGGAATTTGCCGCAGATAAAAGCAGCAGACCATTTTCATAACTGTAGCCTGCTGTCAAGACGAAGCCGGGTCACCATGCTGTGGATTGGACATGCAAGCAGCTCAAAGCTGCAGAGCACTGGAAACCGTTTAAATTTGGATTCTCTTTCTTAAAGACAGGTTATAAAGGGGTGTGTGTGTGTGTGTGTGTGCGCGCGCGCACGCGTGCTGGGGTGGGGAGAAAGGAAATATAGAGAGATATACTCTATTCTCAGATTACTACAGATTGGTAAATATTACTCCTCAAGCTCAGCATAAGGAAATCAATAGCCATAGTGTTATAGGGCCACAGAGCCCCTGTTCTCATGTGATCTCCAATTTTTGCTGGCTTTGTCACCCAGGCTAGACTAAGCAGCAGAAGAACCCAAGCACCCAGGGCACAGTCCAACAGGAAGTCACCTTAGGAAGGAAGGCCTTGCTGGTGTGGGCTGGCTTCCCTCCCAAGAGCCCATCCACAAAGATGAGCATTGCTGAGTGTAGCCTAGTCCCCTCTTCTACACTGGGGGAATTTTTTTTAATGTTTATTTATTTTTGAGAGAGAGAGACAGAGACAGAGCATGAGCTGGACAGGGCAGAGAGAAAGGGAGACACAGAATCCGAAGCAGGCTCCAGGCTCTGAGCTGTCAGCACAGAGCCCGATGCGGGGCTTGAACCCACGGACTGTGAGATCATGCCCTGAGCTGAAGTCAGACACTCAACCGACTGAGCCACCCAGACACCCCTGGGGGAATTGTTTTAAAGGAGCAGAAAGATGATTAAGGTGACATCTTATCAGTGAAAACGCTAGAATAGAGATTACTACTGGAAGTTCATCTACAGTCCAAAGATCTCAAACCTGGACTAGAAAGAGAGACAGGAGTCAACAGTATCTCTAAGTGAAGAAAGTGGGGACATGCCCCAGTTATAAACTTGAGGCACACTTAATCCAAGCCACCTGGCATCATCACCCACAAGCTAAGTGAAGCTCAAGTTGTTGTGTGTTTCTGAGTATGAACCACCAATTTACAAAATGCTTTGCAGGCCAGTTTTGCTATATGAGGGCATCACAGGTATTAATGAGAAGCTGGGCAGAGAAGAGGCATGGGTGAGGAGTCTATTGTCCTTGTCTGGTATAAGACAAAACCTATAGCCAGAAACATAGGTGAGAGAAAATTGTAAAATGTGGTCCTGTAAATGTGCCTTGCTTGGTTTATCTTAAAATAGAATTAGGAATCACAGATTGGTGACTAGAGACCCATTTTATTTGGCCAAAATTTAAATTTAAAAATTGACTGACGGCCAATAATAAAAAACATTAGAAGATTTAATAAAACCAATTGAGATTTCTTGCTTCCCTGAGTGGAGGGGACAGGAAGATCTGTGACAGCATAGTGTACCTGACCGAAACTGAATGGCAGAGGCCTTCTTGAGATACGCTCTCCACCGGGGCCTCACCTTTACTCACCTGGGTTTTTTTTTTTTTTTTTTTTTTTTAAGTTTATTTACCTATTTTGAGAGAAAGAGAAAGCATGAGTTGGGGAGGGGCAGAGCAAGAGGAGAGGGAGAGAATCCCATGCAGACTCCGCACTATCAGCATGGAGCCAGACACGGGGCTTAATCTCATGAACCCTGAGATCATGACCTGAGCCGAAGTCATACACTCAATCCAGTGAGCCATCCAGGCGCCCCTCACCTGGGTCACCTTTACAGGCCCCACAGGCAGATCTGATTTGATCCTTAAACTGTACCTACTGCCACTTTTAAGACCAGAATTCTGAGTCAACTCTAGCTTGACAAATCATAAAAGAAAAATCTCAAGTATTCTATCTGCAAAGCGATACAACCAACAGACGCAAGTTCAATTAAGCAATTCTCAACAAAGACACCCTCATGAATTTCCAAGTGTCCCCTAAGGGAGTAATACTACTCCCACATGATAGTCACTGAGCAAAGAATTTCAGTTAATACTATGTCAGCACTTCATTTTCAAAATCTTAATATATTTATGGGTCGCCTGGGTGGCTCAGTCGATTAAGGGTTTAACTTCAGCTCAGGTCATGATCTCACGGTTTGAGAGTTCAAGCCCCACACTGGGCTCAATGCTGTCAGCGCAGAGCCGACTTTGGATCCTCTCTCTATCTCTCTCAAAAATAAATAAACATTTAAAAACACATCTTAAATATTTCTGAGATTGCTCTCTCTTCCTTTTAAGTAAAGGTTAAAGCTGTACCCAAGAATTAGGCACTGATAACTGACCTATTCTCTTAGGAGTGGCTGATTTCTTCAATGACTGAGCTCAGACTCTGGATCCATGACCCAGGCTTTTAGGCAAATCAGGAAAAAAAAAAAAAATACAGGCCATTTTGATAGTTCCCAGTAACTATATCCTTACACTAAGCTGTTCAGTAAATGGCTTTTTCCTGATTTTGTTTCTGTTAATGTTTTCTTTCTGACATGAGGACAGTGAACCAATGTTTATCATACACTCCAATCAGCACACACTCAAAGGAACAATTTCCTTTGGTGGAAAGAGCTATTAGTGGCCAAAGGGCTGGAAATGAGAAAACCCGAATGAATTTCAGAAAGTCCAGGCGTAGCTACTGAAGACAGGAGTCTGAACATTTCCATCGTAAACCCACTGAAAGGAAGACCTGACAAACTGGATGTTTTAATTGATTTAGGGCCTATGCTCACATGTAAAAAAAAAACTCACCCTGAGGCTGTTTATTCATTTTTTGAATATGATGATTTTTATCTAAATTGATGTTGGTTGTGAAAACTATCCAAAGGATAGTTTATAAGAAATATTTCAGAGGTGGTTTAAACATAAATAATAATTTAAGTAAATCATAGTTATGAACCCATTTTTCTTTTAATTGAGCTGTATCTCAATTTAAATCTATTCCTATTCATTGAAACTGTTTCAATATATTAAATTAACAATGTAAATAGAGTAAAACCTTGGTTTGCGAGTGTAATTCGTTCTAGAAACACGTTTGTAATCCAAAGCGTTCCTATATCAAAGCGAATTTCAAGAACTATTGGCTCAGTTGTGATCATGTGATGTTTCGCATCATGTACTACTCGTATTGCAAGACATCACTCATTTATCAAGTTAAAATTTATTAGAAATATTTGCTCACCTTGCAGAACACTCGCAGAACAAGGGACTCATAATCCAAGGTTTTACTGTAATTGTTACACAAACTTTAAAAAATCACGCTATTCAAAATAGGGAATCTGTCCACCAGAAAACTTAAAAAATATCTTTTTAAAAGAATGTTTTATTTATTTATTTTGAGAGAGAGAGACAGACACACAGACAGACAGACAGACAGACAGGGAGGGGCAAAGAGAGAGGATCCCAGGCAGGCTCTCAGCTGTTAGCATTGAAGCCCAAGGATGCAGGGCTTGATCCCATGAACTGGGAGACCATGACCTGAGCCTGGTCTTAACCACCTGAGCTACTCAGGTGCCCCGCAAAATATTTTATGCTATTATAAAACATACATCTCCCAAATAAATAAGAAGCCAAAGCAATTCAAAGTCCAGTGTTGCAGTGAAGGGCTTGCATTAAAGAAGAGTTTTTGTCTGTAATTGCTAAATAACCTACATGCCTACTACCTGCAAAACACCCTGAAGGGCATGAGAGCAGAGTGCCAGAAATGGTTAGAAAAAAAAAATCACATCACAGCCTTTAATATGCTGTAATCTAATAGAAAAGAGAGAGGAGACCCAGGTAACTCAAGAGCCTGCATGCAAGAAGAGTGTATGTGAGTGCTGTAATGAGGGGGTGAGTAAGGAGAGCACCAAATCCCAGCGTCCAAATTGGAATTCTGGTGTTCAGGCAGGTGCTGCTTCAAGTCGCCTGGGGAACATAATTAACGTTCGGGAGTTGTGTTCATGCCTGCTCTTACGCCTGAGTGATAAAATGGGCCATTCTTAGACACGATAACCAGGGCTACATTTTTGCCAATTTTATGCTTTGTGTTGTTTTCACAAACAAATAGAAGTATGTTGAATTTAATAAATAAGTCAAGTTTTGCTTGTTGCAGTAAAAGCCATAAAAATAGCTTCACTTCAGTTCTACCACAGCAGTGTCGATGGGGAAACAGCATATATGGAAAAACAACAACAACAACAACAACAACTACTTCCAATGGATCTAGTGAAGCCCTGGGCACCTTAAAGGCAAGGGCATTGGGCAAAACCATGCCTTTCTTATTCACCTCAATACACTGTTTAACAGAGTATTGCATCTGGAATGCTGAGATCTGCTAAGAGAGAGAGAAGGATAGAGAGAGGGAGGGAGGGAGGGAGAAAGCATTCTTCTCCTCATTAGCATAGTGGTCCCTCTCTATCCTCTTTAAAATTTAACTATATGTAATTTTCTATAAATGAACATAAGTCAAAGATTTCAGATATAACTCCTTTCCTTGTTAAAAAGAAATTTAGATCTATGTTAGAAGAAGAGGGATCACAAATGTTGCCTAAAGAAGCAGGTTAGACATCGGCAAATTTTAAACATATATATATGTATATATTTACATATATATACATATTTCTCCTATACTCTTTTTCATTACTGTTTCAGTCATCAATATAAAACAAAAACAGAAAGAATTGATCTTATTTATTTATTTATTTGTGAGAGAGAGAGAGAGAGAGAGAGAGAGAAAGAGAGAGAGGAAGAGGGGCAGAGGGAGGGAGAGAGAGAGAATCTAGAATCTTAAGCAGGCTCCACACTCAGTGGGGAGACCAATGCGGGGCTTGATCCCACGATCCTGGGATCATGACCTGAACTGAAATCAAGAGTCGGACGCTCAACCGACTGAGCTACCCAGGCGCCCTGAAGAAATGATTATATCAAGTTTGAATTCTTGGATTCACTAACCAAGAGGACAGATTTAAAGTCATCCTCAGCTTTCACACCCTGGGCATTTCCCACTCTACAAACTGGAAAGTGAAGTCATGTCCACATAAATGGAGACATACACTCCTTACGAAACAGGGAGAGCCTGGGTGGGACTGAGCTGGAAATATCAATGCATACAACGCACATCATCTGGGGAGATCACCTGTGGAGAATGGTCAATTTTGGTGGTAAATATCACCTCCCTCTTAACACCCTCTTAGGTACTGTTAGACATAAGCTTTAGAGGTAAGACAGACCAAAAGAACAAGTTTTAAGAAGCTATGCTAATGAGTATAGGATAAAAATGAGCTGTGTTAGAAAGTTACAGGCACTAACAATACAAATCAGCAGGACAACTGCACCCTGAGATGGCTGGTAAGAACCCCGCTCAATGTGTGCAGGTGGGGAGCTGGTGCCGAGGAACAAGGCACGAGGGTCCATACTCCAGATAGTTCCAGAGGTTGATCCTGACCTGTGGGAGTTGAGGTAGTTGGCTGAGCAGGATCTAAGGCAGGTGCAGGGACTCCAAATAGATGTGTGACACTGCTGAGCACACCAAAGAGAGAAATGCTGTCCTTTTGTTCTGACCCCGGAGGGGGACTGCTCGGCCCCTTATTGGATCTGGGTCTCATAGGTCTGGATACACAAAGTATTTGTGCTGACTGCCAAGACCATGACCGCTCTGGAGAATTTGGGGCTTAGAGGGAACTCCCCAAGAGCAGTAGTATCGATGCCCCAGGACTCTGGCTTCCTTCCTTCCCTGTAAGCCATAGTTCATCCCTCCCCTTGAGTGAGCAGTGGCCTGTGCAGAAAGCACACTGCTGGGTGAGTCTGGCCCAAGAGTGGTTTTCCCTCATGGTCGCAGCTGTAGCACCTGCCCCAAGGCCTGGCCTCCAACTACAGGAACCGTGAGCTGCCTTCCTTGTAGTAGCTGTGTTCCTTGCTATCCTCACAGTTAAAGACCCATGTTCTCCATGGGCAAAGGAGAGGTGGACTCCCTCTACAAGAGAGACAGCCTTTTGTCCTGCCTCGTCTCTTGAGTATGGAAACAAAAACTTTGAGGCGTGCGTGCAATGCACATTGAACCTAGGGTCAGCTACGACTCATATACTGAGGTAGCAGATTATGTATATTGTCAACGTAGGTAATATTTATTGGGGCCAGCACTTTGACAGTAAAAACTCATTTTCTTCTCCTAACACTCCTACGAAGTAAGTACTCTTATTTTGCCCTTGGTATACCTGGGGAGACCGAGGGACACAAAGCCAAGCGGCTTGCCCACGGTCACACAGCTTGGAAGCCACAGGGTCAAGGTGTGATATAGGTAGGTGGCTGTGCCTAGGGATGGCTGGTAACTCCACTCTGCTCCCAGACTCTAGAGTTGGTCTCTGATGAGGAAGGCCTGGAGTGAAACACTCCCTTCCTTCACGGCTTACTATAAAACTTAACAAAGTTCTCTCAGTCACTAAACCAGACGAGGATATGGCACCCTCAACTATTGTGAGTTACCCGAAGGAAACCTACTGTTCCAAAAAGGACACAAAATACACACACTTGAAAGGATTTAAAAACACTTCTATAAAGGAGGAAGTGGAAAAAGCTTTTAGTTAGCTGTTTTCCAAAGCATGCTGGCAGATTTCAAATCTTTGCAGACTTAGAGTGATGGTTAACGGTGGTAAGCTGATGACTACACTGTGTTTCCAACGAATGGATCCGGACAGTACCTGAGTTTGAACAGAGCAGGAGGCATCTCTGAGTTTAATGCTGTGGCCGTAAGCAGTGGAGCAGGGTGGTTAACAACCAGAGACATTTGATTTATGCCAGGCTCTGCCCTGTACTACCTGTGTCACCTTGAACAATCTCCCAAACTTCTGGGCCCCTATGCTATTATTTATCCAGCACCAGCTATGCATATGAGTTATGTTATTTAATCTTCATGCTCCCCTGTGGAGTACACAGTAGCCTCATCACCACATTTCCCATTGCAAAAGTTCAGAGACGGTTAAGTAACTCATCCGCATTTACACTGCTAACCAAGTAGGAGCTGGGATTCAAACCAGATCTGTTAAGGTTCGAAAGCCCAGTGGCTGCCCCTTACCATTCTGACACTTTTCTCCTATAAAATAAAAATAAAATAAAAAATTAGTACCTATATTCCCCACCCTCCTGTTTAAAATAAAATCTTCCGTATAAAGAGCTCCCAAAGAACCCTTAATGGAAGGTAATAGAACATAGTCAAACCATTCAGTTGAGTCCAGAAATAGTGTCTAATATAGGAGCTATGAGACTAATCACATGAAGTCCAGGTTAGAGGAGGCCTTGAGAAAGGTCAGTTTGTTTAACTTACCTCTGTACCACAAGCCCATCCAGTTATCATCTAGAAAACTGAAGGACATTAACTGACTGACAGATTAGGATGACATACGCATCCTTCTTTGTGTACCCAGATATCCTGTCTCATGCGTGCCAAAGCCGGTGCTGGAGCAGAAAGTCCCAGCATCTGGTTATTTATACAGCTGCATACCAAGTACACATATTCTAAATCATAATCGCAAAGAAACTTTCTCAATGTAGTTTCAGAAAGTGTGATTTTGAAACAATAGAGCATCCAGACTTAAGACATTTTCCACATACGACTCATACTGAGCTTTAGAGGGAAAGAATTCCTATCTCATATGTAAACAAGTATAGCAGAAGAGCTATAGATAATGTCAACTTGCCTCCAGCCTCATGCTGCAGGCATCCCTTTGAAAACAGAGCTTTCATCAAATTTTCTCTCTTATCTTTTTTGTTTCATGATGTCTTCAGAAATACTTCCTATTTTTTATTGAGATTTCTTTCTCAGTATCAGTATTGTTTAAATATAATAGAATGGGCTCTAAATATTTAATGACATGTGCTGCATTTGCAAAATGTACACTTGTTAAAGTATGTTCTGGAAAGAGATAGAGGTAGAGTGCTTCAGGATTAAAACAGTTACATTTACCTAAAACAGGTGTTGCTGTAGTTGAATAGCTAACATTTGCTGCTTTGACTGAGAGTGCATATTTCCTTAATTATTTTCATAGAGCCACAACTTCTGTAATTTCTACTTACCTCAATAGCTGAGACAGGAATATTACCGTAATTAATATAAATGTTCTCAAATTTCTAAAAGATCTGTATCAACTTTAGAAACAATAGTAAATATAATTAAGCAGGGTAAAAATTGATGGTGTTTGTATGCTAAATTCTGTCAAACATGTTATTGAGATAAATTATTCCCTATGAAAAATGTTGAAAATGCAGGTATTTTCATTTATAGAAATATATTTAATTATACATGGATGAAAAATGATAAATACTAAGTATCTCCTGCTCAACTTATTTCATATTAATTTTGAAAATACAATTGACCTTTGAACAACACAGGGTTGAGTTGTGTGGGTCCACACGGATTGTTTTTTTCAGTACTGTCGTGTAAATGTATATTCTCTTCCTCACGATTTACCAAATAACGTTCTTTTCTCGAGCTTACTTTATTGTAAGAATACAGTATATAGAACATATGACATAAAAAATATGTGTTGATTGACTATGTTGTCAACTGACAGTAGGCTAGCAGTAGTTAAGTTTTGAGGGAGCCCAAAGTTATATGAGTTTTTGACAGCAGGGGGCGGGAGGGGGAGAGGGGAGGGGCGGTCAGTGCCCCAAACCCCAGTGTTGCTCAAGGGTCACCTCTGCATTGTCATATGACTCTGTATGAAACTTTAATTTCATATCCATCTTCTACCCTTTATCAACATTTGCTGCATCAAAACACTGCACCCTCCGAAGAGCACATATTTTTGCAAAAGAGAAAATAAGAAATTGCTTTGCTTATAGGATAAAATAAAAAATAAAAGTAAAGGTTTTGCTAACGGTTTTCAAGGCAAAGGTGGTTTCATAGTACATTAGTCCAGGTAAGCTTCCAATAAATTAATATTCATAAACAAGTTAACAATTAGTCATTCATTTGTGGTAAGTTTGTAAAACATTATAGCCAAATAAAACTGATGGTTATCTCAGTTTTCAGTCATTATTGCCTCCATGTGAAAGAATTCCATGAGTTAGCATGAATCGAATGGATTTTATGTATTAGGGGCCTACCTTCAGCAACTACTTTTTTTTAAGTTTGTTTATTTATTTTGAGAGAGAGAGAGAGAGAGAGGGAGAGAGAGAGAAAGAGAGAGAGAGAATTGCGAGCAGGCTCTGTGCTGTTAGCACAGAGCTGGAGGCGGGGTTCGAACTCAGAAACCGTGAGATCATGACCTGGGCTGAAACCAAGAGTTGGAGGCTTAACCAACTGAGCCACCCCGGCGCCCCAGCAACCACTTTTTATAAAAGGCCTACCCTTCAGAAAGCAATATGATCTGAGCTAAGCTAATAATTGGCAATGCCTCCTAATTAAATTTGCTGTCCCCCACCTCCCAGGGGCTCAGGCCCATCTGGCCTGGCGTGCTGATAAACACAGACGCTAACTACTGACTTTTCCTCAGCAGGACAGACTTCCAATTGTATTTCCAGAAATATTGATGAGTTTGTTTCAGTACCCTTTCTCCTGGGCCCAGTCTGTCTTTATGACCCATGGCACATATTTGCGCGGGCTGTGGCCGAGCGCTGAGGGCAGAAGCAACGTGGACTAACTCACCCATGCAGGAAGGACTCCGACTCCGATTAGCATCAGGCTTTAACTACACCTGAGGCAGTTCTTCTCCTTCCCTCTCTCTCCTTCCCCGTTTTCATTCCCCTCCCTGCTCCTTCCTTTTAATTGAGTGCCTGCTGTGTGACAGCAGGACACGGGGCTCAGAGATAAGCTCTTCACCAAGTAACACTTCTAGACTTGAGCCAACTGAACAAAGACAGTCTTTGGAAGAACTATGGACTATGTTTAAATAATGAAATATGGCAACAAGCCACCCACTGTATTTCCAGAATAGCAAACGTACAGTGTCACCATAGGCCACTACATATGGAACACCTGACCAATTGACTGGAAGCGGGAGGAACTACAGACATCATCCCATGTTATGCTCTCAATTCACAAATGAGGACTCCAAGGCCCAGAGAAGCTCAGAATCACAAACTTAAAGACCTAGGGATTGCAAATCTAAATTCGGTGTTCTTCTGGGTGTGGTGGGAGGTGAGCAGAGTGGGTGAAGGGGGTCAAAAGGTACACATTTCCAGCTATAGAATAAGTAAGTCGGGGGAAGTAATGTCCAGCCCTAGCTAATAATACTGTAGCATATATTTCAAAGTTGCTGAGAGGAGACCTTGAAAGTCCTTACCACAAGAAAAGAAATTTTGTAACAATGTGAGAGGGGCATTCACTAAATTCATTGTGCTGATCAGTTCACAGTATATACAAATGTGGAATCATGATGTTATACACCTGAAACTAATACAATGTCATATGGCAGACCTCAATAAAAAACAACAACAACAACAAAAAAAACAATTCAGTGTTCTTCTAACCAAAGAGTGTGGCTTATTCCCTATCAATGATACATCTGCAACTTATCCATCGTTAACACGTAGTTTTAGGGGCGCCTGGGTGGCTCAGTTGGTTAAATGTCTGACGTTTGATTTCGGCTCAAGCCATGATCTTGTTGCAGTTTATGAGATCAAGCCACGCATTGGGCTCATGCTGATAGAGTAGAGCCTGCTTGGGATTCTCTCTCTGTCCCTCCCCTGCTCACATGTGTGCTCTCTCTCCCTAGATAGATAAAATATCATGTTTTAACTATTTAAAAATACAACTTAAAATTTAGACTAAAATTTTGGAGAAAAACCCTGAACACTTAGAATTTGTCAGAATTCCTATTAAATATGACATGACTATTCAGGTCTAAATCTTGTAAGTTTTATATTTATAGGAATGCTATATTGGTAAATTTGCCCCACAGAGAGCATATTCTGTATTTCAGAAAAAACAAATACAAAAGTGGCACATGATATGAAAACAACCCTTTTAAGATCATTACCTAGTAAATAAACATGTAAATTTGATATGAGTTATTGGTATTTAGTCTAATGTTGTATCAAGACCATATGTTACCGGAGGCAATCTCTTCAAATGCATAATTTATAACATAACCTCCATGACTACCTGAGAGACCTAGGTAGAATAATGAATTAATCCAGCAGAAATAGACCCTTGGAGGATGAAATGACATTTAGCTAAGGTCACAAGGGCAACTGGATTAGTAGTTTCAGGCTATTCCTCATAGAGAGCTTGCCAGATGACACAGAAATGCAACATATTCCCTCAACTAAAAATAAATCCCTTCAGAATGTTTAGTTTGAATATCCAGGTATGGAAAGGCTTAGTATTCCTTTGATTTTATAGTGAATAATATTTAAAAAAAAAAAAAACAGGATTAACCACTGGTAGCAAAGATAAGTCTTCTGAATGAACACTGAGGTGGGGGGGCAATGCAAAACATCTGGGAGAAAAATGCATAAGAGGTGATGGAGAAGTAAGAGAAGAAGAAATAAAAAAAGAGAAAATGGACAAGAGAAAGAAATAAAGAGATAAATAGCTAGAGAAGAAGAAGGATAAAGAGAAGGAAGTTACAGGGAAGTGAAATGAAAAGAAAAAAGAAAGAATTAAAAATGAGGAGACTTCCATTATAAAACTAATAAGTCATGGGACATAATGTCCAACATGGCGACCATAGTTAATAATCCCAGGTTGCATATTTTAAAGTTCCTAAGAGAGTAGCTCTTAAAAGTTCTCATCACCAGACAAAAAAATGGGAAGAAAAATAAGAGGAGAAATTAAATGACGGGTGGAAAAAGAGAGAAAGAAATTGAGGATGTAAAGCAAGTGGGAAAGAAGTGGCAAACTATGGGGACTCATTAGTAACATGTGCAGCTGAGACAGAGTGATGGTTTGTCCTGAGGCCTATGTAGAACAGTAAACATAAGACAAAGGACAGAGCAGGAAAAGATGCATATGTGTGTGTGTGTACAGATAGATAGATAGAGGGGCGCCTGGGTGGCTCAGTCGGTTAAGTGTCCGACTTCAGCTCAGGCCATGATCTCACGGTTCGTGGGTTCTAGTCCCGCATTGGGTTCTGTGCTGAACACTTGCTCAGAGCCTGGAGCCTGCTTCGGAGTTTGTGTCTCCTTCTCTCTCTGCCCCTCCCCCACTCATGCTCTGCCTCACTCTGGCTCTCAAAAGTAAATGTAATACAAAATTTTTAAAAAACAGATAGATAGATAGATAGATAGATAGATAAGAACTCACCCCTTAGATACTGGGTTACCCAAGGTTTACCCTTCATCCGTAACTTCCTTCTCACTCTACAATGACACTGAGTGATCTCATCCAAATCCAGGGCTTCAGCCCGGCATAGGGTGCTGACCTGACTATGGAAATTGTTATTCCGAGTCCACACCAGCACAACCAACTGTCCCGCGGACATTTCCACTAACCTTAATAGGAACAGTGAACTGAAAAAGTGACGTGCCTACCTCTCCAAACTTCGTGCCCTGCCTATGTCTACTTCCCATACTCTGCATTTTCTGAGTTGAGAACATCTTCCCTAAGTTGTCTAAGTCAGTAACGAGGCTCTTTCTATAATTGCTCCTTTTCTCTGGGCTTCTGCCTTCAAATGGATACTACAACGTACCACCTAATAATTCTAAAGCTGCCCCCTCCTCACCCAAGTGGTCTTCCTGACTTGAGCTCTTTTCCTTCCTCATGGTGCTCAACCCTAACATCAGAGTGATCTTTCTAAGACAAAAATTACATCACATTACCACCTGCTTAAAGGCCACCAGTGGATCTCAGGACCAAGACCAGCCTCCTTAGATGACAGACAAGATTTTCAAGACCTTGCTTTGCTGACCTCTCCATTCTCACCTCCTACTATCCATGACTTACTTCCAGTCTATAATTGTTTTTAATTTTTTAACGTTTTTATTTTTATTTTGAGACAGAGACAGAGCATGAATGGGGGAGGGTCAGAGAGAGAGGGAGACACAGAGTCTGAAACAGGCTCCAGGCTCTGAGCAGTCAGCACAGAGCCCGACGCGGGGCTCGAACTCACGGACCGCGAGATTGTGACCTGAGCCGAAGTCGGACGCTTAACCGACTGAGCCACCGGCGCCCCTATAATTGTTTTTAAACTACAGAGAAAAGGATTAAGACCTAGTAGTATCTCTGGAGGGGAAAATTTATGCTACTGCTTACCACATATTTTTATGTTGATAATTTTTGCATCAGTTGAACATTCTATCATTAAGTTTTTACTCACTTCTATATACATAGACACAATATATTTTTTAAGTGTGGGAGGTGAGGATTGCTTATTATAGCCACAACGGCTATAGCCACATTTTCTCCTCCCCCACACGACCCCCCAGCTAGACCGAGCCATGTGACAACATTTAACGAGTTTTAGCTCTTATTTTCAGTCACACCATGGCCTGGGCTCCTATCAGGCTGTTTTCTAAGAGTCCCTCTGTCATGGGGTGTTGTGCCGATTAAGCCCCTACCATGGTGCCTACACAAAACATGGGCTTGATAAATTCACCATTATCTTCATTATAATGAGAAGGAAATCTCTTCTTTCTCATGTCCTTGAGACCATCCACTACATTAGTACGTCAGTAATCGGTAATAAAAATTCCCTGACGAATAGATGTATTTAAAGATTTTGTAGAGCTTTACGTACCAACGTGTGGGAAGACACAGGCTTAGGTTACCTTGGCATGATATACTTTGCATATTCATACAACTCCACAGCCATTGCTCTAAATTTTGCCTTGTAACCTTCAATGCTATATGATGAAAAATACCAACAGAGTCACAGATGTGTCTCAGCCATGAAAACCAATCACACACGCAAAGCCAACTGGCAGACGACGGGGTAGAACCACATCTCTGGCAATAGCTGGGAGCTCACCTTTTCTTCATTACCAACACAACTCCAAGGAATATGATGACGAACAGCAAGATGCCGGCAATGACTCCGGCAATTTTGACTGTGTGGTCTGTTTCCTTCTCGGGTTCTGGAACTGGCTTCGGGGTGGCAGCTCCTAAAGATGAAAAGGAAATGAAAAAGGACAGACGGTGGGTAAGAGAATAAAGATGTTATGTTTTAAAAACAAAAGAAAAAAAATCGCTGCATTTAACAGAGTAATACGACTTATCAGAGCCAGCAGACAGACAAGCTTTTGATTTTTTTTTCAACAGCTTTCATATGCACTGAAAGGAGGGTAATTGTTCATATTGTTCTTCAATATTTTACTAAACCATAACGGAAGTTGGATAGCACCCCCAGCTCTGACCCTTTTAGAAGAGACTCTTCTCAAACAGTTTTTTATATTTTTATTATCTCTATTGGCTCCCTGCCCTTTCTGCCGTTTTAAAACTTGCTAACAACACAATAGCTATCCTAAGCCTTTATCCAAATTTGATTTGCTGGAACATTTTCCTCAATTATTTTTCATAAGTGAAGCAGTAATTCTATAACATATTAGCCCAAACACCTGGAAAAGTGAGATAAGCTCATTTACCATGCATTTTACCAGCAATTGTTTTTTTAACACAATAGAGATTTTTCCCCTGCCTTTGGAATTCTAAATCTAGGTCACATCTGGTAGGCAAAAGACTCCTTCTAAGCAATTTATTCACAAAGTGGGAAGCAGCTGATGATCACACTACTGGCACTCACATTTAATATCTGTTTAAATGAGATAACCAGAGCCTTCCAGTGACTACTGTCTTAGCTCGCCTGCTTTCCCATTTCCCAAACGTTTGTCCTGTTTATGGCATAATGCGATGGAATGTCAAATCCACGTCTGATGAAATATCCATTTCCTCTGCTAAACGAGTTCAGGACGAGAAAATACTAGGAATGTAATGTTCAACTCACTACGCAGAATCCATTTTTTTTTAAGGGCTTCTACTCTCTTAATCAGAATGTGACAGTGCTGAGCATCTTAGCCATCAAGCCACTGTCCTCACCACGTGGTCAGGACAGATCATTCTGAAAGCAGGAATTTTATGGCCAAGTCTCTCACCTTAGAATTTTCTTCTTGTGTTCCTTGGTTAAAAAAAAAAACCAACATGTAATTGAAACTGAATATTGATATCGCCCCTCTCTACCCTTTCACTGGGTTTCCCGTTCATGCTTCACCTGATTCTTGGAAAAACTTAGCCCTCCCTGTGTCTGGTGCATTGCAGGCTGGGCTTATTCTAAGATGAGTCGACACAGGGAAACAGGGAGTGTCTAGCTACAGCTTTCCATCTGTTTCCATTGGAAACATATAAACTATGTTTCTTTCAAAAGGTATTCATATTAAGATTTTATAAGACATTCTGCATCTTGAACCCAGCTGTGGCCATCAGACAGATGAAGCCAGTCAAGACTGGGGACAGACACAAGGCAGAAGATAAGTTTCCATCCACGCATGCTTTGCGATCAAAGTGACAATTGTAATGAGAGCAGGTGTGATGTAAAAATCACTCCTTATCAGATACAAACCCTTCTGCATAGCCTGTTTCAGGTCATTTTTATTTCTGACAACTTCAGGGGGATGCCCTGCTCTCTTGTTTGAGTGGATATCCCTCAAACTAGTTATCCAGATAAACCTTAAAACTAATAATGCTTACTACTTTTTAGTGTAATTACATCTTAAGTATACCCCTCCAATATGTCACTGGAACATACAGCCAAGCAGTGGGTTTGCAGGATATTGTAATATTAAATAAACTGCTAGGAAAGATTTAAAGATAAAATATGTACATTATAAAAAGATGAAAATTTTTAAAAATCCGTGTAAAAATAAATAACACGTAAAATTCACAAGAGGGAAAAAGGGTGCCATGCTTTTGAATTTTGGCTTTTTTGTTCAATTAAAAAAACTTAACTTTAAAACAATAAAATGAAATTGGTTTATTCTACCAAATGTTGGCATATTGGCATATTGGGAGCCATTCTATTTATCTCAGTAGTTAATAGATTTCAAACGCTCCAAATATATTTTCTAAATAACTGACTGGCTGAGTTTCTTTGTAACTAAATTATGCCAGTAAATACAGCACTTGGGAAAGAGATTTAGAAAAACTTCATTTAGCCTAAAATACTGAAGTATAAAAAACAACACGGATACAACCCATACGTTGTAAACACTCAGTAAGGGAAGAGTTTGTCTTGTCAACGGTCATGTTTGTTTCTGTTAATTAAACAACTGGTTGTCTTTGACTTTAGCCAACACTTTGGCCTGCTCCATGAGAACTGGTGAATACTCTACACATCTTTAGGACAGGAAAAGAGTCTCCCTCGCTGCCTTTCATTCCCTTTGGAAAGCAGACAAGCCCATTGCTATGCAGCTAGCATAAGCTCCGTATTATCATTCTTTAGCACCTACTTTTAACTCATTTCACATTGCAGGTCAAGAAAATGAAATGTTCCATCTCCGCAGGACACAGTTGCAATGAGATTATGGCGGCAATCACGCAAAATGGGACAGCAACTCAGAAAAGGAGAGGAGGGCTGCCCCGAGCTGTCTGGGAGCGACCCTCCCTTTGCCCGCAACAGGGCGCGGCCACCAGATAATTGTGACAGTGCCAGAGTGAAGGGGATGATTGGAATGTCTGGGTTGGGGGCTGATCCGGGAAGCAGCAACGTGCATACAAGTTGGGATGACATAAGTCACCAGGCTGAGGTAATCTCACAGAGGTGTGCATCGTGAATCTCAAGTTCACGCTGGGTGTCTGCCATTCCTGCCTTTGGCTGCCTGCCCTGCCCTTTCGGTCTTTCCTGAAATGGAGATCTTTACGATCCCTTTCCACAGGATGCTCTTTTCTCCACTTTTGTTTTTTTGGAACCATGTGGTTGTGAGCTGTCAGCCTGGGACAGGGAATAATTTGTGACAGAATGTGGTTGCAACGGATAGCTTCTTCCCACCCCCCCCCAAATCTATGAATTTAACAGTATAATTTACAAACTGCTTGGCAAAAGAGTTGTTTTCATAATATTTTCCCCTCTGTCTTGTTATTTTCTTGCCAAGATTCTAATGGTATGAACTTTCATTCTTTTTTTTTTTCAGTATCAATTCTAATTCTTTGTGGAAAAGCATTTGTCTTTTCCACTGTGTGTTCCCTTCAGAGTTAGTTTACTGCATGTTTAGATCCTTTTGAAGGGAATAAATTCTAATGTATGCATTTAACAGGGGCATTATCTAGGCTTGAACGTATTCATTAAAGTGATGAATAAGCTAAATATTTCAGAGATTGAAGGTGACAGGCTGCTAAAATCGTAGAGCATAATCTTCACAGATGCCCACTCTACTGACTCCTAGTGACGGCTCTGGGTTTTCTGTGTTTTGTTTAATGGCCAAGAAAATGATAAAGGGTGGTATTCCAGTAGACGTGCATTATTTAAGGTTTCAGATAAAACACCTAATGGGAGAAATCTTATAAGAAAGGGGGTTATTTTATCCCATGCAGTATTTGGTTGGTTTTCAACTTAGCCGAAAACAGTGAGTCTTGGCCCAGTGTCCGACGTTAAATAACAGCAGCATGCCCGGCTGAGAACACGATGTACTCAGCCACTGGTTTGAGGTTTGGGCCCAATTTGGACTACCGAACTGGCTGCAGAAATTTTTCCAGAGGACCCAAGGATGCCAGCGCAGAAGGCCATGAAAGCCACCACTGCCGCCTAGAGTTACTGATCGCGTGGCCCACAGCACTGGGACTGCCTCACCTTGAGAAAACAGGAAGCCTTCCTCATGGCAAGAGTGAAGAATAGGAATAGCCCAGGGCCAGCTTAGCTCCCTGCAATGTCTGCATCATGGGGACTAGTGCTAGGCTGTCCTTCAATGTGGGAGAAAATCAGCAATATCCTTCATTTATTCACTAAGTATTTATTGAGTACCTCAACAGTGCCATGCGCTGTTTTAGGGATGTAACAGTGAACAAATGGGTATAATAAAAGCCTCTGTCCTCATGGAAGTTATACTCTTGTGGGGAAGGGCAGACCCGGATGGAAACAAATACTGTCTGCAGGATGTTAATCGGGGCCAGTCTCCAGAGAAGCATGCTCTTCGGGGTGGGGACTGTGAGGGTCGGGCAGATGCTACTCGGCTCCGAGACAGGAAATCGGAGAAAGAATGACTGAGAAAACAACATTTGAGCAGAGACTTGAAAGAGGGAAGGGAGTGAGCTCTACTGACAAGCAGGGAGGAGGAGCATTCTAGGCAGGAAAAAAAAGTTAAAGGGTACAAGATGAGACTGTGAAATACCGAGGTGGGTCTGCAGTGGACACACTGGCAGAGTTGGGGGCACCTCCACAGATCCCCGAGGGGACTTGGCTTTTTCTCCGCATGAGATAGGAGCTATGGGAGGATTGTTGAGTGCTGGGGTGATGTGACCTGGCTTGTTTTAACAGGATCATGCTGGGAGAGGGGTTTAGAATAGAGCACAGGGGTCAACGGTGGGCACAGGAAGATCAGTTACGAGGCTATTGCAATGATCCATGCAAGAGATTAGGATGGTTTGGAATAAGACTGTAGCAGTGGAGGTGGTAAGACACGGTCAACCTTGAGGTGTATGTTGACAGTGGAGCCTTCAGTGTTTGCCCATGAACACGAAGTAGACTGTGCTGGTAAGACATCCAGGTTTCTGACCCGAGTAAGATGGAGTTGCCCTTGACTGAAATGTAGGAGACTGAGAGGAGCAGTTTGGAGAGGTAGGTGGGGAAATGAGGGATTTGGTTTGGGGCTAGTTTTGAGGCATCAGCCATCCAAAAGGGACATCACGTAGTCAGCTGGCAACAAAGGGGAGAGAGAGATCCAGGTAGATAAGGGCATAAATGTTGCAAGATGGTATGTAAAGCCATAAGGCTGAATGAGGGCACTTAGGATGGGAATTGGGGGGACAGGTCACAAGGAGGAACCAGTAATGGAGACGACAAGGAGCAGCCAATTGACGAGGGATGGAAACCAGCAAGGAAGAGGTCAGTGAGAATTCACACAGAGGGAGCACCAGTGTGGACAAGCCAGAGAAGAATGTAGTTTTTTTTTTTTTTTTTAATTTTTAATGTTTATTTTTGAGGGGGGGGGGAGAGAAAATGAGCAGGAGAGGGGCAGAAAGAGAGGAAAACACAGAATCTGAAGCAGGCTCCAGGCTCTGAGCTATCAGCACAGAGCCCAAAGTGGGGCTCGAACCCACAAACTGTGAGATCATGACCTGAGCCGAAGTCAGACGCTTAACCGACTGAGCCACCCAGGCGCCCCTGTTTGTTTTTTAAGACGGGAAAATGTACAGCATTTTTGAATGCTTATGACCCAACAGGGAAATTTTGAAGAGGCAGGGGAGAAAGGAGGACCACCGGAGCTTGAAGGGGCAGGAAGGGATGGGCCCCAGTGCCCAAGGGAGGGACTGGCTTCAGCCACCGGGCAGACGCTTCACCCAGACAAACAGGAAGAATGGCAAGCAGGGGCACAGAGGTCTGGGGGTGAGCGGATGTGGGTGGTCCAGGGGCAGGACATTTGAATGGCCTCTTCTGATTGCTTTGTTTTCCCAGCAGCAGAAGCAAGATGGTCAGGTGTGGCTGCAGATGAGGGAGGAGGTGTAGGTAAAGTAGGGAGAGAGCATACATTTTGAAATAGTTGCCGGTAGCAGTGGTAAGGAGAACGGGTGAGGCTGCAGATATATGCGACGGGCCGGTGACTAACCTTGAGTCCCAGGGCACACTGAAGGGTTCTGAAAACAGAGAGAGGAAAGAGGCAGGGATGCGCTGAGTGGTATGGGGGTGAAGGTCTAGGGGAAGAAGGGAGAGCTAGATACCTGGGCTTGCTGAGAAACAGGCATCATGAGATGAATCCTGAGGGCCTCAAGGCAGAGGGTGATGGGGAGATGTAAGGCTTGGGGTAGAGGCTGTGGGTTTATCCAGGAGCACAGAGCTCTAGGGCTCCCTCCTCACTCCTCATAACTAGAATGAAGAAGAGGAAGAGGAAGAGGAAGACAAAAATGCAGACGATGACACTACTTGGAATTATATCCCAAAGGTGGAGAGGGGTAGGACAAGTGGTCAGAAATTCATGGTGGAAACATTCCTGGAATGGACACTTGCTGGAGCAATCCACCTCCTGTGATAAAGCTAAACTTGGTTTTCACAGTCTGCAAATTAACAACTCCTTCCTGAGTACCTTTTATGCTCAAAGTGCCGTAACTAGGATCTGCAGGGGAATTCAAGGTGAGTAAGAAGGCTGGCACCTCATTCTTCAGCGCACAATACCAGAAGCCTTGTGAAGGGCCATGAGTGAGCTACAGAACCCAATGCGGGGAGAGGATAGGAAGGCTTGGAAAGGCTCCTTGCCAGAGGTTGTAATATGAATGGGCTCAAAGGACGGGTTGGATTCCAAAGAAAGAGGCCTCGTAAGCCAAGACAGAGAGGTGGAGGGCACAAAGAAATCTCTGTGATCAGATACGCGCTTGGCTGGGCTGAAGCCCGGGTGCAGGTTGGGGAGTAGTGGAGGACAGGCTTGAGAAACTGAGGCTTTATGGTTTGCTTAC
The DNA here is from genome assembly GCF_023721935.1 of Panthera uncia. Taxonomy (NCBI): domain Eukaryota; kingdom Metazoa; phylum Chordata; class Mammalia; order Carnivora; family Felidae; genus Panthera; species Panthera uncia. The sequence goes on along the minus strand of NW_026057586.1, from coordinate 57,478,118 downwards.
TGGCTTTGCTTACTGTCTAGAACAGCCTGTACCGAATTTAAGAAACAAGAAGCCGCAGAACATAACAGAGCTGTGCCTTGAGAAGAGGAAGTGGGCAGTTCTACGCAGGCTCATGGAAGAAAGGAAAGGTCGGGCTTTCAGGGACCATTGGAAAGGCTACTGCCTCACACGTCTGAGGTAAAGGGGTGAGTGGAACTGACAGGGCACAAGGGACTCACAGAGGGCACCCTGCTGGCCGCACACTGGTGCACTCAGGTCTCAGACGCCCAGCACGGGGTGGATGCTGGTGCCATTTATGGAAAATATGCGGTCGGCTTCCTGCCAGGGAAAACGTGTGTGTGGGTTCAATGTTTAAATGGAATCTAAGCCACCAAATGCTCCATTCCCACCACATGTGAATGGTTTCGGTGGCAAACCAAATACCAAATTACCACTCTTGGTATTTGGAGGGAAAGGGGAGAAAAAATTTGGGGGCAGCAACTATAGGAACCGTTGGCAAGAGAAATCGAGGAGGTGGGGCCGCCTTTCAAGAGGAGACAGGAGGCAAAACAAAAGTAGAAAATAAAATGGCAGCTGTGGAAACATGGGAGATGACTGTCCCCCCAAGCGTGCTTCAGAGCACTCGGGTCCCCAAAGATACTCTAAAATGTCAACTGAGGAAGCCACAGCCACTCTGTGCTGGCACTTTTAGGACTTCACGGACTTCGGAAGCTATTTTAATTACTTTTCATAGGGGTTTGGTTTTCACCTTTTGTGGAGGTAGATTTCTTTTCTTTTTCTTAAAAATAGCAACATCCCGGCTTTAAACATGACTGCGAGGCAGTTCATTCACGTCTTGTTGCTCAGAGAATTAGAATTCCTTGCAGTCTGTTTTTCATTTTTCTCAGCTGTACCTTAACATTATACATAATCGCGAAGCATCTCCAAGATTTTTCATTTAAATTACATATCGTTGTTTTTCTTCCTGGGAATATAGAGTCAATCACTACTCTGGAATAATCTCCCTTCACACTTTATGTATTATTTGTAACCTGATTATGCTTTTGAATTTATAAGTCTTCCTTTGTCCCTAATTTCCACCGTAGGGCACGCAGAACATGCATGGCTTACGAGTAATACTCAGAAATATAATTTCTCATATAAAACTGAGCTACGGGATTGTTTGATATATACTGTCTCTAAAAAATTAATCTACTTTTTTATTTTTGTTCTAATTTCATGACAGTTACTGCTTTCATTTATTGATGTGGCCAACACCCTGTGGGTAAGATGATCTATCAAAGCCTTATCACTTACTATCTGGGCACTAAAAGTTTCAAGAGAATTATTAGTGCTGTTCCTATTCTGATGAAATAGCTTTATTTTTTCCATCTGCATTTCTCAAACCATGGTCAAGTAATAAAATGAGGACACAACTTGTCAATTATAAGGTATCGACTGTGTTCAGTTTTCAGACAAAGTGGATAATCCATAAAGGGAACGTGAGTGGGTGTTTTTGAGGATGCACCTGTTAAGAGCCCGCTTTGGTTGAAACCAAACTTTAAAGACATTAAAATAAAAATGTGCTGTCCCTCAAATTTTCCTCCAGACGATGTGTCTAGGGTCATGATCTAGCTTATGTTTTTAGCTCTTAAAAATCATTCCTGTGGGAGAAAGAATCCTCATAGCTTCCTGCACAAAGTAATAGCTGTTTACCCAAACCCTTTGTAGCTTTTGCTGCTGCCTAAAATTGGTCATTCACTATTTTATCAAAAAATAAGTATACTTAATAAATCCTACATGGTTGCTAGAAGAAATCATTATTTCTGAGATTCAAAAAATGTACAGAGTCTAGCACACTGCACGCAGAAACGTGAGGGGCTTGGCACATGGCCAGTAAGCTACCTGCACCAAAGGTGACCCTCAGAAACATAATGAGGATCCTTGGGCTCTTAGGAGAGATTTGGGTCACATAATCTGCCCCCCTCCCATATACTCATTTAGTAAGCATACAACTTTTCCTTAAACAATGAAGTTCTTTAATAAAGGAGGCTTCTATTAATTGTGCCATTCTGTTCAATATTTTCTAGAACAGAAGTTCTCCATGTATAGAGAGTTTAAGAACATTTGGAAGTGTTTCTGAAACATGCAGATGGCTGGATTCTCCGGGGACTCAGGATCAAAGGTCTGGGGGTAGGACCTAGGAATCTATATGTACCACCCTAGGTGATTCCCTATACAACATGAAGAAAAATTCCACTTGAGAGCCTCATGGGTCCTAAATATTTGGTGAGGAAGGTATTCACAGACAATGGCAAAAAGGGAAAAATATTTAATTGGGTTTTGATTTTAAAAACACCTCCCAATATATTCATGTCTCACTTTGTCAGCAACTTTCAGTGCACTATTTTATTTTTTAAAAATTTTTAATGTTTATTTATTCTTGAGGTGAGGGAGGGGCAAAGAGAGGAAGACACAGAATCTGAAGCGGGCTCCAGGCTGAGCTGTCAGCACAGAGCCCGATGTGGGGCTCGAACTCACCCTGAGCCATGAGATCATGACCTGAGCCAAAGTCAGAATCTTAACCACCTGAGCCACCAGGCGCCCCAGTGCACTATTTTAAATGATCCTTTGACACAATTAAAAGGCAAACTTATGGAGGCATCTGGGTGGCTCAGTCGGTTAAGGGTCTGACTCTTGATTTTGGCTCAGATCATGATCTCATGATTCGTGAGATCAGGCCCCATGTTGGGCCTTGTGCTGACAGCATGGAGCCTGCTTGGGATTCTGTCTCTCTCTCTCTCTCTGTCCCTCCCCTGCTTGCTCTCTCTCCCTCTTTCTCAAAATAAATAAGCATTAAAAAAAAAAAAAGACAAACTCATGGAATCAAACATGATTCCATGTTTGGAATAGTCTTTGGAACTAGTCTTTGGACTAGTCTTTGGAACTAGTCTTAGGAGTAGCCATAGGAAGTAGAGATTGAATGATATTGTTAATTGTAAAGGAATTTAAGGTATGCCAACTGATTGCCCAAGTGCTACGGCTGACCTTTTTGAAGTCCTACTTTATATAAGATATACCAGGTATCTTATATAACTTTATTTAATATTATATCATGAAGTGTAATCAATACCATTTTAAACATGAAGAAACTAAGGCAGCAGGAGAGATCAGGATAAGTAGGTTGTCCTCAGACAGTAAGAAGTGAGGGGCACTGGGTCCAGGCAAGTCTGTGAGACTATGCCTGCTTCACTGCATCGCAACTTTTCCCAGTAACACGGAAAACTTGGGCGACTCCTGCTAACACTCTGAATGATAACACTCAAGTTGAAAATTATCTTGATCAGCTGTAAAGAGGAGAACCTCAGAAAAGAATGAAAACATACTACCGAAGTGCAGAACAATGCAATAAGGAAATTAAAATCCTGCAAGAAGAGGAAGATAAATATATGAGGACATGGGCGTCCTGGGCCTAAATGCAGAAAAGAAAGGCGTGGTAATACAGTCCGTGTGATTTTGAAAATGCCCCAGAGAAGTGACAAGCACATGACCCTGCCAGAACACAATGCACTGCTCAAGGTAGAGACACTAAAAAGGAATCGAAGAAAAGAAGCACAAGTGATCAACAGGGTAGAAAAGAAGGACCATGCAAAAAGAGACAAGGAATTAAGATCATTTATCTAACCAAGGAGGAGACCAGCAGGTGCCCTGATGCAGTCTTCCACTGGAGCTTTTCAAGAGTAAAGGAGTATTTCTTACCCACCTTTGACTTCTAGCGATTAGCAAAATGCTTTTAACACAGTGGTCACTTAGTAAGTCTTTATTGAATGAATGTCTTAAAACCTACAGCCGGTATTTATAAAGAGAGTAGTGACCACATGGGACCTATGTCTGTATGCAGGACATTTTTGAACACGTAGGTTTAAACAAGCATGGGAGCTCTCGTTTTTACAGAGAAAATCTGCGTCTTGTCCTCTCTATATTCTTAGTGCCTAGAAGGTAGCATGTCCTCAATAAAAGTCAGAGCCAGTTAAATGACTTTTGGTTGTCCATAAAAGGGCATCTGGAGCCTCGGCACATACAAATGAAATGTATTACAAAGGAGCGTTTATTCATTCTATCCTTGGGTTGAAGAATAGTTACCTGACATGAGACAGGTCAGTTCTCACTCCCCAACCCAATCTATAAAAAGTAAAAAAAAAGAAAAAAAAAAGTTATACTCTCTTGATCTCTTCTTCATTCCTGTCACCACGAACCTGGCTTATTTCCCTTCTGGACTTTTGTACTTGACGCCCAGGTAGACATCCCTTCCAGTCTCTTTTACACACTGCAGCTATATTGGTCTTCCCAAAGAACTGCTCTAATCAGGTCACTCTTTCATTTAAAAACACAACAAGAAACCCAAGAGTTTCCTAATGCTTCTTTCAAAAGGCAATCAAGGCCTTCCATGAGCTAGCTCCAACCCCCTTTCCTAACTATATATCCTTCTTCTTTTCACTTTATCTATGTTCCAACCCAATGGACATGTTCAGTTTTCTCCATACATCCAACATTTCCCCTTCTCAGGGCTCCTGCTGCTCCTTCTCCATGGAAACATCCCCCTATTCACTTTTGATAGGTTCCAACTGTGCCCATTTTTCAAAGGCCACCCAGCCCAAATATTGTTCTCGATTGCTTTGTAGGAAGTACTCCCCATCCCGCGGTATCATTATAGAACCTTGCTTTATCCTTCTTGCATAGAACTTATTTTTACCCTCAGTTCAGTCATTTTGGCAAATTCCTTCTATCATCTGCTAACATCAGGGCCTTGAGACAAAGCTGTTTTGGCTTTTTGGCCCTCATCTGACCTGGCCCAATATCTTATTATGTATCCACAGTACATGTGAGAATACATGTGCTGAATGGAAGATCTGTCGAGATTAATCGCATTCTGAAATTGTGCTCTTTTCATAATCTACCTATTCTTTTCCCATTTATGTTCTTAGGTAGCAGGATGGATATAAAAAGAAAGAAACAAGAGACAAAAATGGAAGTATAATTATGTAAAGATGACAACAGGCCTAATTTTGTGGTCTTTCCTCTACTGATCTCCAGCAGGTAACAGGGCGATTAGGAAGATAAAAGGCATCTGTAGCGATCTTCAGATGACCTTACACGGGCATCCCGACAATATCCAGAGAAAGAAGGAACATGTCTGAATGCTGGTTCCACTGAGCACACCAAGAGACAGCCAGTACACGGAAGAAGCCAGTAAATTTACTGGCCAAACTTTCATCAATGATAAAATGCGATTAATAGAATAAAAAGAGCATGGAAATAAATATTAGTGACAAAATGTTATATTTTCAGTGCCAAAGCAGTGAAATATATATCCATCAACGATGAGAAAGTTAACTGGGTACATATCAGAGAGACAGGAAATGAGTATCTGTCAAGAATAAAGTGTTATGAACTCAATATTCGTAATGATTAAGTAGCTATAGACCATTTTTCACCATCATATATGGAATTTGTTTCAGAAGTCTTTCAACTGGCCAAAATTTCTGCTGGAGAATAATGACAATGGTCTGGGCCTTTTTAGAAAGAAAAAAAAAGAGAAGCTTATAATAAGATCATGCTAACATGATTTAAACTGTTAAGAATAATTTGATTTAATAAAATGGTTATGTCATTTCTATGACCATGCTCTGGGAGTATTTTTTAACTTCCTTGTTAAAAAAAAACAAGGAAGAAACAAGGTAGAAATCTGAAAATTCTCTTTATTAATCCCCTAAACTCTCTAAAAGACACATGTAACCCACTTTGACGAGGCCTCTATACATGTGTGCATGCACGTATTTGTACATAAATATACACCAGTATCTAAAGAAATTATTCAAAGACATAAAAGGAGAATCCACTAGATTGGCAATATCAAAGGTAATTTTGTTTATCACGTTTACTGTGAAGTCATATATAATCTTGGGTAGAAAGGTAAAATTAAACCCTGCAAAGACAGGCGAAATCCCAAGTAATAACTGATATGCCAGTATATGTTCTGACCAAGAGCACCAACTGAGGAAGCTGTTATAATTAATAATAAACCACAATTAATAATTGCATCATTAGCAACACCAATAAGTAAATTAGACTGAACATCAATTACATTGCTTAAGTGATGTACTGCTTGAATATTTACTAGGAGTAAATGGGAAAACTCATCAGAGATACTGATAGATGTGCTGAACAGGTGCCATTTATTAACTCCGAGACAAGTGCCAGGCTTACTTACAAAGATTGTTTCTCAGGGATAGTTATTTACTCTCCTAAAGCAAAACAACATGTGGAAGAAAACTCGCATTGCTTCTCAGTCCCTTATGAACTACTGTGTATTTTTCCAACTTCATATTCAATGTCTAAAAAAGTTATTCAATGAGATAATCTAGAAGCCTTCTTAATGGAGTGCTATTGAAGTGCATCCTCTCGTGCTCCCTTGAGAACTGATGTAACTGAAGGGCAAATCAGAGAGAGGTGTCCACATACACACCAAGGACAGTGAGGAACAAAGGAACTCCAAATGGCCAGGATGACAAAGGGAGCCTGGCATTTTATTCTATGGCACAGGGAAGAGCAGAATAGGTTATACACTGCTTTGGGCTATTCCTGCTTCAAATAAAGTAGTTGTCTTTGAAAATGTGGTAACGTTTTCATCATTATCATCATCACCATTATTGCCAGTAGCAAGATAATAGCCTGGGTCATGCTGATGCAGTTTATATCCCAAAGATAGGCAAATGGAGAATATCATCTGTGGGGGACTCATTACAAGCCTTGACATATGATAGAATAATAACGTTCCTCTCACGCTCCAGTGCTCCTGGAGACCACAGTATGTGCATGGTGCTCATGTAAATAACACCCTCCGCAGCATCAAGAAATCCATTCATTTTCCCATAAGTTCACATTTGCACCTTTCAGAAGGGCTGCAGCCCTCAAATTTGGGAGTGGCGGTGGCCCAGGTTAATGACCTAGTTCTCTTGAAAGATCAGAGAGCCATAAAACAATCTTCTATTGGGATAAGAGCAAAGCTACCAAAGAAGTTGCTAGCAATGGCCAATTCCCCCTCTTTACCCTGAGCCAGCTTTGTGCAGGTCCTTTCTATCTGTCATTGTATTCATTCTCCCAAAACCTACCAAGAAGCTAAGAAAAGTAATCTCTCTGTTATGCAGATAGGGAAGCTGAGATTTAGAGTTTAAGAGATTTGTCCAGGAAACCTGGACTTTGGATTTATTAACTTCTATCTAAAGTAAGTGTAACAGACAAACAAGAGGAAAACAAAACAAATTCTTTCTAAATTATGTGCATTGAGATCCAGAGTTCCTGGGTGAACCACTCTACTAAAATCCGATACAGAGACTCGGTAGGCCCAGATTCCTGTCGGATATGTTTGAAAACTGCCCTAGGAAATTGTGTGATTTTGAAAATGATCTTGGAATCTAAACCTGAGGGCCCTCAACTCACTGTTCCCCATGAGCTGGTCAAAGGGACGCGTAATTCTTACACCTTTCTCTCACTTGTACTCACTGGGCAGACGAGAGAGGACAAGGACCAGTGCAAACCGGAGGTTTATCCTGAGCAGCCCTACTACTGGCATGAAATTTCTTTGAAGTCTGTTGTTCAATCTTTTCAAAAAATAAAGATAAAAAAGCATGCAAATGTTGCCTTTTACTTCATGACATGTTGATTTTTAACAAAAATATTGTTTTGAATGATTTATCAAGTAAAGTGAGACTCCCTTGGCCCTATATCTTCATGATGTCATAGATTCACATTTGACAAGCACATGAGATGGGAAAGCAGCCAAATACAATTCTGTAAAGGAGAGCAACCTCTCTTCCCCCTGTCCTTAGGACAGCCTTCCTGGAGAGAGAATGGCCACGTGGTCAAGAATATATGATGGTTACCCTAAAGGAGGCTGACCAGGCATAAAAACCAAATGACATAACTGACCTACCTAGACTAGATCCTATAGTGGAGGAGGGAAATGTACAAAGGGCATGTTAGGTTAACTGACAAATGGGAATAAGAACAGTAAAGTACTGAATTAATGTGAATTCATCAAGTTGATCACTGTACTATGATTACATAATAGAATATGCCTATCCTTAGGAAATATGCACTGAGATATTTAGGAGGTGAAGGGTCATGACATATGTCAGTTGTCCTTGAATCCTTCAGAAAAAAAAAAACCGATGTATGCGCGTGTGTGCAGGCACGCATGCATGCAGAGAGAGAGCAAATGATACAGCAAATAGGGTAAAATGTTTATAAGAGGGAAATCTGATAAAGGATATACCAGTATTCTCTGTGATATTTTTATTTTTGCAACTTAAAGTTTGACATTATTTCCAAATAAAAAGTAAATGTGTTCTGTGTTAAAAAAAAAAAAAAAAGTAAAAGAAAAGAAAAAAGAATATATGGCGGCTAAGCTAGAAATGCCATGGTTTGAGTACGAATCAGATTATTACCCAAGATCCTTTCACCTTGGTAATGAAGATGACAATTCTAAAAGTAGCATGAGTGTTGGGGTGAGGTGGGGGGGCGGATTTTAACATGTTGGAATTTTAAGAAGCCTCCCTCTCAGGGGTGCCTGCATAGCTCAGTTGATTAGGCCTCTGATTTCGTCTCAGGTCATGATCTTGGTTCAGGTCATGATCTCGGGGTTCGTGGGTTCGAGCCCCACGTTGGGGTCTGTGCTGACAGCTCAGAGCCTGGAGCCTGCTTTGGATTCTGTATCTCCCTCCCTCTCTGCCCTTCCCCTGCTCGTGCTCTGTCTCTCAAAAATAAATAAACATTTAAAAAAATGAAAAAAAAAATAAAACGAGGCCTCCCTCTCAGTCCACTAGAGTCGCTGAGGACCCCGTCTGGCATTGACTGATACTGTCAAGAGGGCAGATGAAATGAGGCAATCTCGTTGAAGGGACTGTGCTTTTTCTCTTTTCACTTGCCCATCCTGACTGTCCCCTGACTCATTTACAAGGTCAGGAAAGCAAGTGAAATGAGAATTCTTTCTCTAAAAGGGGAAATTTGTTTATTCTAGATCTATCCTTGATATTTTCTTGATCTGTTCATTCTTCTACATCCTGCTGGGTCACAGTCATGAAGGAATTTCTGACTCCTTCCCATCCCGATTACGTATATGGGATCATACCCATAAATACTTAAAAAAAAAAAAAAAAAAAGAAAAGAAAGTCTCTCACAAATACTAAGTATTTCACAGGATTCTAAAAATACTCATTTATGAAGGAGACTAGTCTAAAGCCAACCAAAACAGCAGAGCATGGCCCTTTGCCTACAAATTTTTGAATGAAATTGAAGGATTTCTTAGACATAAAACTGTCACAATTAATCTTGATGCCTTATATGCTAAATTGTAGTGACTTTTTTTCTTTTTTTTTTAATTTTTAAAAATGTTTTTCATTTATTTGGGGGGGGGGAGGGGCAGAGAGAGAGGACGACACAAAATCTGAAACAGGCTCCAGGCTCTGAGCTGTCAGCAGAGCCTGATGTGGGTCTCGAACACATGAGCTATGAGATTATGACCGGAGCTGAAGCTGGATGCTTAACCGACTGAGTCACCCAGGCGCCCCTGTAGTGACATTTTTTTTTTAAAGCAAGGGATGAAAGGAAGGATGTCATGAAGGAAGGTATCTACCAACAAGTAGATACCTCTGAATAGCTACTATGTATCCAGTTCCATGCTGGGCACTAGGGTGAAGAGAATGACCTAGAGAAACAGATAAGTGCCATTCAATTTTGATAAATATTTAAAAAATATCCAGGTCCTTTCCACATTTACTACTATCAAGGATGAACTAACTTAATTTTACTATAAAATTTAAATAACATCTTCCCATACTTAAAAAGGTAAGAATAATTTAACGGATAAACATAATATCTTTCACACAAAAATCTTATTTTTCCCCCACTATGCTGAATCTTTTCCCAAACACTTGGTTTCTTTTGAGCTTGAAACTTCACTTGCAGCATCCATGTTGGCCATGTACAATGCACCAGATTAATAGTGAAATTAAAAGGTAGATTTCCTAAAATATGACATTTTTCAATTTGTGCTTTTCAGGCCAGAAAGCTCTATGCCTTAAGCAAATAAAAGTTAAATACATTGTTTTATTTTCCTTTATCATCATGCTGATAGAAGGGAAAATGCAAAAGGATATTTAAAACTGAAGTTCTTTTATAATGAAAACCGTTACATAGAAATTCTTAAGTTTATGTAGCAAAAATGGAAAACAATATTGTTTTGGTGCAATATACATCTTTTAAAATGTATTATTTCTGAAATTAAATGCTTGACATTTGACTCAGTATTTCCTTCCCCAAAATGACAAGGAAAAAGGAACAGACTCTCCCATGGCAGTCCTGTATCCCCTCACCATTTTCTTGTAACTATACTGTTTTATAGATGAAACTGCCATAGCAAAATGACAAATATAACACATAAAAGAACAAAAAGGGGTAATAAATCACCAGTGACACTACAGCCCATTAAAATGCATTCAGCTGGTGTTGCAGAAAGAATAAAAATTTCCCCTCACTTTACATCCTTTGTAGCTGAAAGGGAAATTTTTAGAATCCTCAAGCAACCCTTTTAAGAGATGCCGAAATTCCAACCAAATTCTCCTCTTGCTAACTTTCTCTGTTGGCCTCCATGGCCAAAATACATAGTGCTGATGTGTCCTTCATTGTTTAAGAAAAATTGCCTAACATGGGGCAGCCTGTGAATTACTAATCACCCATATTGATATGATAATGCGCCTGAAAAATCAGGATATGTAATTAATTGGAAAATGTTTGTTCTAATTCAGCCACTGTTTCCTATAAATAGATTATCAGCTTAAATGAAGAGGTTGGCTATTTTTATTTACGAGGAAGCCTAATGGAGGCATTATCTTCCCTTTATTTCTACCCCAAATTCTCTCAAGATATTTATTCAAAGCTCCTGACACTGAGAAGGACTCTGGTATCATATAGATAGTATGTTTTAGAGCACAACTGAATATATGCTAACTTACTTCATTACGCATTTATCATTGTTACAAATGGTTCAAGAAATTGGTGGATTTTGTTGACGCAGAATATTTAGTCAACTGTTGACGTTGGTGTTAACAAAGATCCTTTCTTGAGAGCAAAGAGTACACATAACACTTCTCTGAATTCTCTCCATCTCTTAACACAGAGCTAATTACACAGCAAGCTTCCCGAGGGGCCAAGGAGATCTTCATGTAAGGGATGAATGGGTGACACTTCTCTCCTAAAGTATGGACAGTGAACATGTTTGGAGCAGTGCAGAGCCTATGTCCCTAAAGCTGAATATTTCAATGATGGCAAAGCTGTAACAGTTCCATTGGGATGGACCTGCATGTCTGAACACAGAATGTCTATATGACCCTGGTCTATGACCATGAACGTCTATGTGACACTTGGTCTATGACCACGAACGTCTACGTGACCATGGGACGTCTATGCGACACGGTCTAGCCCACACCTCCCTGAGTCCCAGTTGGGAGCTCCTCTGTGATGCAGATACTATTTTTCTTAAAAAAAGGGGTGTGGAAATCAGTTCACGCCTTTAAGGGAATTTTATCTTCTACAATGAATTCATTCCATCTGACATTTATAGCTGGTCTCTGAGGGTCTTTCAGGTGCCCAGCACTGAGTGGCAGGTTGTGGAAGATATCAAGATAAATGAAATACAGCCCCTGTAGTAGATGAAAACATTTCTGCACATATTTCCTAGTAGACAAAATGAACACTCTCCAAGACAACACTTTATGAATCTAATGACTGAACTCTTAAAAGGGCAAAATATAACTGTCTGCAGCTAACAGTGGTGAGATTTTATCCGAGTGACCATATATTCAAACAGCATTGCTGAGTTTTATTACCCTTTATGTTCTTTGTCGGTTTTAATTCATACAAATACCCTGGTAAATAGCTCTCAAAATGAATAAAGTGGATAACTCAGGCAAGAGGCTGAATGAAAGCATTCCATCTCTAAGGTACTTAAAGTGTTCCTTTGATATGTTTGAACCTGTCCCTTAAATTCCCTATAGTGCACTCTTCGATGCTGATCGAGGATCATCAGGACCCCAGAGCTGGCACTTAGGCTGCACCAATTTTCTGGCATTTAGCTCTTCTATGCATGCTCAATCCATTTCTACTCACTATACTTTTTTCTCTAGGCTGGCAGACGTTCCTCCATTTCTTAGAGTTTTACTCCAGTCTTTTGGCCTAATTTCATCTGCCCTCCAACGTTTCTAGTGTGCCTAGCCAGAGGAGCGTGGCCTCTGATTGTCTGTACGACCTGACCGCTCACCACACATTCGTCTCACTCTCCGCTCTCCCGCCATGATGGCCTTTTTGGCAATGTTTCAATTTTGGTCATGCTACCCCTCACCACAGGACCTTTGCACTCGCTGTTTCTGCCCCAGATGAAGCTCAAGTTCAGTAAACAAACACACCATCTTCAAGCTGCATCCGGTCCTCTGTGCTACTCAGTGCGGCTGAAATCTGATTTTAGTTATGTCTTCATTTTATAAATAGAGAACCTGGGTCCACAGAAGGGCAGATGATGTCTACTTGCACTGAGGCCTGTCCCAGCTTATTGCTCCTAAAGATTACCCAAGACCTACTGGCTGGGTCTGACAGGCGGAGGTAGAAAAGTGGTCAGATGAGGTGTGGGGAGCTGGAAGAAACAGATGATGCTGGTGCGAGTGAGTAGGCCACTCTCGAAAACAATAAAATGAACATTAAAACTTTCTTATGGTTCTTGCTAAAATAAATGGTTGGTTAAAATTGTGCTTTTTCAAAATGGGTTGAGGGGCACCTGCGTGGCTCAGTAAGTTAAGCATCTCTGACTTCAGCTCAAGTCATGATCTGATGTTTGTGGGTTCAAGCTCTGTGCTGTTAGCAGAGAGCCTGCTTGGGATTCTCTCTCTCTCTCTCTCTCTCTCTCTCTCTCTCTCTCTCTCTGCTCCTTCCCCATACACACACGTGGCCTTGCTCTCTCTCTCTCTCTCAAAATAAATAAACATGAAAAAGAAAACAAAAATAAAAATGGGTTGAAAAACCATGGGTTTGTTTTATTTGCAGTATAATGGTCTACTGACTCAAATATATACACATATATATATGTATATATTCTAAAGAAGACATGAATTTTGCATCTAATATAAAATCAGTCAAGAGTAGGCAAAATAAAAAGATTCTAAAAATTCATATCCTCATCAAAGTTTTTCAAAATTTACTAATGATATAATGAAAGCTACAGAATGCCTGGGAATAAGTTTAACAAGAAAGGTCACCAACTGTTCAGTCATCTGGTAAATACAGTGGACCACCAGCTAGGTGCCCATGCGGCTACATCGGGAACAAGACAGAGAGACGAAGCCCTGCCTGCCTGGGCTCCAGGAGGAGACACACAGTCATCAGGGCACTTCAAAAAGAAGCAGAGGGGCGCCTGAGTGGCTCAGTCGATTGGGCCTCTGACTTCGGCTCAGGTCATGATCTTGCTGTCTACGGGTTCGAGCCCCACATCAGGCTCTGTGCTGACAGCTCAGAACCTGGAGCCTGCTTCGGATTCTGTGTCTCCCTCTCTCTCTGCCCATCCCCTGCTCACACTCTGTCTGCCTCTCTCTCAAAAATAAACATTAAAAAATTAAAAATAAAGCAGAGTGATGAGTGGGACAGTGGTCTGGGGGCCAACAAGGCACTGACTTCAAGACGCTGGTCTAGGGAGACTTTTGGGAGGAAAATATGTCTACACTGAATCCTGAATGTTGCAAAGAAGCTGAAAATACGAAGACTAGGGGAAGAGTTTCAGCAGAGGGTGGAGGGAGTGCAAACTACCAGAGCAGGATCTGGCATGCTGCTTTGAAGAGAAAGGAGACCAGCACTGAGCGTGGGAAGTGACAGAAGATGAGGGCCAGGTGTGAGAGGGGCCAGACCGTGCGGGACCCTTTGCTGGGCGACAACTTCTGAAGCTGATGTTAGTGCAGTAGGAAGCTATCCAAAGGCATTAAGAAGAGAAGCGATGGAAAGGGACTTCAATTTCCAAAAGTCAGTCCGGCTGCCATGTGGCAAATGAGTCAACAGGGAGCCATGAGAGTAGTTAAGACACGTTTGCACTGGTCCCGGCTGGTGTGGTGGCCACGAGAAGGTGAGATATCATCGAACCTAAAATACATTTTAGAGGGGGACCTGACAAGGCCGGCCCTTACAGAAAACTCCAAATTTGTATTACAAGTCTTATAACAAGATTTGAAATTGATGGAGAAATCGATCATATTCCTAAAGTTGTGGTAACACATAGATTTGATAAGATTCCAATGAGAAGTTCAGTGGCATTTTTGGAACCCAACTGCCTGGGGTGCACTGGAATATAAATCAGAACACGGCAGATGAAAATGTCTGCCCTTAGGGGGCTTATATTGTAGGAGGGGGAGGAAGACAGAGCATGTAAGGTGAGAAGTGCTGGAAAAAGGAAGAAAGCAGCAGCCTAAGGGGGGGAAGATTGTATGGAAAGGATGGGGAAAGGTCTCATGGAAGGCTGCAGCATGAAGACGGGTTAAGTATTCATGGCAGACCTCGTGGAGAAGGTAGAATTGAGCCAGGACTTCAGGAGGTAGGGTCAAGTGGATATGTGGGGAAGAATATTCCCAAGCAAGGGGAAACTGGGAGCAAAAGGTCAAGGAAAGGAGCATGGCTGATGTGGCCAAAGAACCACAGGGAGGTCAGGGTAGCTGGCGTGGAATAAGGCAGAGGAAAGAAGGTAGAGAGTGCATCAGGGGAGTGGGGCCATCATTTAAGGCTGTAAGGACTCCAGGCCATCGGGAGGACTGATAAGCAGACAAGGAGGGATGTGAGGGATTCTTGACAAAGAAGATGGAGAGAATTCCAGTTTTATCACATAAGAAAATATCCTCAAAAACCAGTATAATAAAAGAAAAGTTATGCTAATAACGTAGGAAGACCCAAAGAGGACCATAACATAGTGTATATACATGTATCGTAATATAGGACAATATGGCATTTCACTGCTGTGAGAAAATAATTGTTTATTTAATAATAAGAGCCGGTCTAGCTGTTGTCTATCTGGAAAAACTAGCCCTCTCCCTTGGCAATACCCCATACCATATCGGTGGTAGTTTCTAGACGGATTCAAGAGCTAAAATTCAGGTGAATGGCTAAATAATCAGAGATGTGAATACCTTCTCCAGCAAAACAAAAACCTTGGAGAAATAGAGGAAAATGGGAACATATTCATTATCTGAAAATGAGAATTTCTTTATGCCAAAAGACACAGTAAAGTCAAAAGAACAGTGATTGCAGGGCGCCTGGGTGGCTCTGCCCAGGCGAAGCATCGGTTAAGCGTCTGACTTCAGCTCAGTCCATAACCTCACGATCTGTGAGTTCGAGCCCCGCGTCAGGCTCTGTGCGGACAGCTCAGAGCCTGGAGCTTGCTTCACAGTCTATGTCTCCCTTTCTCTCCACCCAACTCCCCTGCTTGCACTCTGTCTCTCTCCCTCTCAAAAATAAATAAACATTAAAAATATTAAAAAAAAAAAAAAGAACGGTGATTGACAGGAATAAGTATGAACAGAGGCAGAAGAAGAAGTGCACGTGGCCAGTAAACACAGGCGAAGATAACCAGCTTCAGGAAACGTCCGGAGACGTTAGTGCACCATACAGGAAACATGGCGTGGTAGGCATCCAGCGCAGGGGGAGCACTTAGCAGGCACTTAGCGGGAGAATGGGGGAATGAATTGCTACAATTGGGAAGGAAAGGAATATGGCCCTACATATAAAACAAACTTGCCCTTTGACCCATATTGGAGAATCATTACGAAATAAAGTTACAGGGGCCCCCCCGGGTGGCTCAGCCAGTTAAGTGTCTGATTTCGGCTCAGGTGGCGATCTCACGGTTTGTGAGTTTGAGCCCCGCGTCGGGCTCTGCGCTGACAGCGTGGAGCTTGCGTGGGATTCTCTCTCCCTCTCTCTCCGCCCCTCCTCAGCTCTCAATCTCTCTCTCAAAATAAATAAATAAACATTAAGAAAGCAATAAAGTGACAATGGAAAAACACGTACACAAGGTTATGTATTCCAGTTTCTGGTGGTTGTTGCTGTGAGTAGGAAAAAATCTAAAAGTGGTGAAAATCTGAATGCCCATTAACAAGGGACTGGGTGAACAGATCTTCACCTATCCCTATAGAGGAACAACTAGGTAACAGAATGTCCTAGATTGATATATATTGGCCTGAAGGAGAAGCCTAATAAGTGTACTTTACTTAGTTGGTGCAAAATGCAAGTGACAGAGTTAAGTAAATACACGGTAATGGGGAAAAAAATCTGTATATATTTGTATATATTTACATAGAAAGAAAGATGGCTATCATAGGGGCTGGGGATGAGGTCAGTCTAGACTTAGAGTAAACGTTTTCAGTATATCTGAGTTTTTATATGCTTTGTTCACTGACGTATCTCAAGAGCCTCACTCAGTGCCTGACATATAGCAGTTAGGAAATACGTGCTCGGTGCATCAATGAAGGAATAAAAAGGTGTACATCATCCCCATACTTTAAAACAATGTGTTAAGGTAGAGAAACGGTAATAGCTAACATTTACGGAGTGTGTACTAAATACTTTACTTGTGGACGTAATTCTGACAACTTTACTGTGGGTGAAGCTGTGGCTCCCACTTTACAGATGAGCAAAGTGAGGTACAGAGATTCAAAGTAACTTGCCTAAGGTCAATCTGCTGGTAGGCGACACAGCTGAGATGTGAACCCGAGCAGTTTAATTCTTCACCTGCCCAACAGTTATGCTACCCATAATGGTTTAAGAAAAAAAATTTTTTTTTACATTTTTATTTATTTTTGAGAGACAGCACACGTTGGGGAGGGGCAGAGAGAGAATGAGACGCAGAATCCAAAGCAGGCTCCAGGCTCTGAGCTGTCAGCACAGAGCCCGATGCAGGGCTCGAACTCACAAACTGTGAGATCATGACCCGAGCCGAAGTCGGACGCTTAACTGACTGAGCCACCCAGGCGCCCCTATGCATAACGGTTTTTAAATAAGTTGCTGCCCAGCCCAGAGGCCTGCATGTGAAGTAGCTCCCTGAGGCTTTCCCGTGGAACCCCACAGAGCACTGTTTGAGAACCACTTGACCAGATAATTTATAAGGTTTCCACCCCTGATGGTCTCCGGCAACCAATTAATGAGCATCTGTGGAACGGGGGATTTGAGATCGTCACCTTTTTTTTCCATTGTACCTCCCCCTACACAGTCACCACCAAACTTAGGTCCTCACTTAGGCTTCCATCTGAGTCAGCCCTTGACTCGAGCTCAAAACCCATAGGCTGAGACATACAGAATTTAGCACCCTCCTTCATTCTTTGTAAAGATGGAGGGACACACTTGTGTTCTGCAAAGATGGTGTTTGCCATAGGCCCGCTCCTCAGCGAGAGTCTGAGAAATTTCCTTGGGCTGTTGCTGGTGAACCTCAGTTTTGGTTTCTGTTCCTAAGGAAAAGGTGTCCTTCTCTGTGACCCAATGGCTAGGACCCCCAGGGGTGAAGGGCAGGCCTAAAGTGCCATGGTTGGCAAAGAGCTGCCCACCCAGGAGAGTGGGCACAGCGATGGGAGGGGAGGCCTGACCAAGCCAGCTTAGGGCTCAGGCCGAGGGAACCGCTGGGTGGGAGCGCTACCATTGCGTGTGCAGGGGACATTCACTGGTCAGCAGAACATATCAAGGCGGAATTCAACGTACCCCTAGTTGAATTAACCTCTGCTGGTTGTCAAATAACACCCGGAAGTATGAGACCAGGAGCCAAGAAAGCAGGCAATGAGATTTTCTCAGGCTGGGGTTAGTGTGATGTGTGGTGGGGACAAGGGAGCAAGGGGCCAGGAGGGCCCAGGTGTCAGTGAGAACACAATGTAAAGGGCTGCATGGGGTGTCAGGGCTGGGGGTGGGGGAGCAGGTGAGGCCTGAAGGGCTCAGGAGGGGAGAGAGGAGAACACAGGGCAAAAAGGGAGAAGTTCCAACAGACACTGAGGTCAAAGGAGCCCAGGGCTCAAGTCACAAAGGCTGGGATCAGAGTTCTGTCCCTGACTTCCCTGTGTAGCAGTGCTCTAAGGCCTGTGTACTTGAATCTAATGCCTTTGAGCTTACTTTTCTCAACTGAAAAGTGTGATGATGTTCTCTCAGGTGGCCATTGTGAGGACTTAGCGAAATAATGCCTGTGGAGGTTTCTAGCACAGGGTCCAAAACAAAGGAGCTTCCTGTATACGCTCAGTTGCTTGACTTCCTCAGCGGGGATCTAGTTCAGTGACTTCCATGTTTTATATTTTACATTAAAAAAAAAAACTCTATTTGCTTTAATTTTTTTTATGTTGTATATATTTTTGAGACAGAAAGAGACAAAGCATGAGCAGGGAAAGGTCCAAGAGAGAGGGAGACACAGAATCCAAAGCAGGCTCCAGGCTCTGAGCAAGCTGTCAGCACAGAGCCCAACGCGGGGCTCGAACCCACAAACTGTGAGATCATGACCTGAGCCGACGTTGGCCGCTTAACTGACTGAGCCACCCAGGCACCCCTAAAACTCTTGCTTTAAGAGCCACATTAGGGAGAAAAAGAAATTCCTTGGGATTTATTTCATGATCGCTTTGCAAAGATTCTCTCTGTGACCAAATTGGCAAAGGTTACATTGGCAAAGATTCTCTCTCTGACCAAATGCCAGCCAGGCTCCTCTGAGCCCTTCCTCCCCCAGGCCTCACCTTGGCCTGTAAGACTTGAGCAAACACTGATGGTTTTATTACTGCTCAAGGCTGCATACCACGGTGACCCATGTCCCTTAAAGTGCCTGCCTGAGAAAACTGAAGGCTGTCACTGGTTTGTTCCAGTGACACCTGAACACAGGGCTCCTGTGTCCCAGCCCCGGGGGTGGAGGAGAGGGAAGCAGCTTGACATTGATAAGCGCCAGTTGGCCAACCAGATGGGTGCCTCCTGGACCAATACACCCTTCCTGCTTTTTATAATTTTTCACTACACTGACTCTACTGAGCCTCTGCTCACATCCCCCCTTCATTCTTCCTTTAAAATGCCAGCCCCTTGGGGCGCCTGGGTGGCTCAGTCGGTTAAGCCTCCGACTTCAGCTCAGGTCACGATCTCACGGCCGTGAGTTCGAGCCCCGCGTTGGGCTCTGGGCTGATGGCTCAGAGCCTGGAGCCTGCTTCTGATTCTGTGTCTCCCTCTCTCTCTGCCCCTCCCCCGTTCATGCTCTGTCTCTCTCTGTCTCAAAAATAAATAAAAACGTTAAAAAAAAATAAAAATAAATAAATAAATAAATAAAAATAAAAAAAATAAAATGCCAGCCCCTCAGGGAGCCTGGGTGGCTCATTTGGTTAAGCATCCCACTCTTGATTTCCACTCAGGTCATGATCTCATGGTTCATAAGTTTGAGCCCCACTTCAGCTCTGCACTGACAGAACGGAGCCTGTTTGGCATTCTCTCTCCCTCTCTCTCTCTTTCTCTCTCTCTCTGCCTCTCTTTTGCTTGCTCCCCCCTCGACTCTCTCTCTCTCTCTCAAAATAAATAAACTTAAAAAAAAAGTCAGTCCACTCTGCACAAATCAAAATGGAGCCCACCTCTATCCCCTATAGTCAGGAGTTACTGAATAACATCTCTTTTTACAGCTTTTTTTTTTTTTTTTTTAATTTTTTTTTTTTTCAACCTTTTTTATTTTATTTTTGGGACAGAGAGAGACAGAGCATGAACGGGGGAGGGGCAGAGAGAGAGGGAGACACAGAATCGGAAACAGGCTCCAGGCTCCGAGCCATCAGCCCAGAGCCTGACGCGGGGCTCGAACTCACGGACCGCGAGATCGTGACCTGGCTGAAGTCGGACGCTTAACCGACTGCGCCACCCAGGCGCCCCTCTTTTTACAGCTTTAATGTCCAGCTGTATTTATCTTTGACAATACAGATATGCCACATATATCTTTTTTAAAACTTGGAACTTTGTGGGAATAGTCTTTGGCTAGTTCTCTATTTTTTTTTAGTACTAATTATATCTAGCAAGTAATTCTACATGCTCTGATATATCTGATTTGTACTTGAATCCCAGAAGCCACTTTGTTTATAAATATTCTAGGATACAGATCTTATCATATTAGATGTATGGGTTAACCAAATGGGATGATAAAAAAATTTGTTTAAGGAAAACATTCTCCACAGCATTTCAGAGCTAGCTGGGTTATTAAATCATAAACAGAAATATCTTAATATAAAATAAACAGCCTAGAGATATTTATAAAGTTAACTAAAAAATCTTAAAGAGAAATTTCTAGCATGTACAGCTTTTAATTTTCTTCCTAAAGCAGTTCTATATTACAGACAATTAATCACATAGTAAAGGGAACAAAGTAGAAACCAGAACCATTTCCAATTTCTAGAACTTTTTCTATGTGCACTCTTTAGAGTGCTTTTGAGGCAGATGGGACCTTTATTCCAGTTATATACCGTTTCCTTTCATAATCTCCTATATCCAGTGGTTTAATAAAGCATTTTTTAAAATCTGTGGGTTGCAACCCAATAGTGGGACATGAAATCAGTTTAGTAGGTAGCGACTGGAATTTTTAAACAATGAAATAGAATGAAATGGAACAGAATAGAACGAATCAGAGAGCGTCTTATTCAGTATGTAGTCTTGGCAGTGAGGTTTCTAATGCTTTCTCTTCAGTTAAACTTCTGTGTATGTGTATGTGTGTATATTGGATAATGATGTAGTTCACCGTTGACTGAAGACAAAACATTTCAGAAACACTCCCAGTGCAATGACAGGCCTGCTCATCAGACACACCAGCATTCTGCAGCCTGATCTGCCTTCGTTCAGTGAATCAGATCAGCTAGTATTCACGAGCATTTTGCTGTGTCCGGAAGTCCTGGCATGGACACCAGGTTACCAGGATGCTTGTTTACTTTGGTGTTAGACGAGCGAGTGAGGTCCCATCTGGGCCAAGGAAAGCCCAAGCGGCATGTGCCACATTCCGGGACAAAGGAACTATGCTGCGGAGGACAATCTCGTCAGAGCTTCCGTGTGTAAGTACAGCCTTGAACAGCACTTGTAGGAGTAGGAGGTCAGCACAATTAAAACAAAATGAACAAAAACACTGCTGAGGGCACTTCACAATGTATCCCTCATGCATCTCCTGTTGGCTTCTGGAAGGCACCATATTGATCTAATAAACAAAACCACAACCGGCCAATCGGTCACAGATGTGCAATGTTCAGAATTGTCCCACTGACCATTTCCTAAGCTGCTGCACACGATGAGAAAGGTTTTGAAATACATGTCCTGTCTGCCCATTAGTTACCAAACTATTGTCCTTTCCTAACTGCTAAATGACCAGCATGATAGTGATTTTCATTCCTAAGAACATGTGGGTACGTAGGTTTTGATGTGACTGATGCAAAATGCCTGATGCCAAGAGCCTGGGCAACCACACAAAGTAAAACTCTTTATAAGACTTAGTAGATCTATATCTTGGCACACAGAGGGTGCTCAATAAATGTCAGCTAAGTGATTGAATGCATTAAGTCTCAAGCTTGCAGTATGACTCATGAATAAATCTATTAAAAAAGACAGTGTTACTGCTATCACAGTTGATGGCTGATGCAAATGGAAAATGCAAAAGAAATATTACTTGATTTTGAATTTACCTGGGTAAGATTACCCATCTTAAAACAAGCAGTAAATACTAAAAAAAGATCAGGAGTAGTTTTTTGGTTTTTTTTTTTTTTTCCTACTGTTTTTTTTTTTTTTTTTTGAGGCTTATTCTAACACTCCATCATTTTAATCCCTAATAAACCAAAGTAAATGATGGAGATCGCCTGCAGCCCTTAAAAGAATGGCGGCCATACACTCGCGCAATGTATGTGTCCTTCACAGACTAGTTCCCAAATAACAAGATACCCGGGATCTGAATGCACTGTGAAGGAGGCTGATTTATGAGCTATCTTCTTAATTATGCAAGTTTTGGAGAGAAATCTGTGTTCAGAAGTTTCACTTACTTCACTGCCTAGTAAACAGCATGCTTAATATGAAGGTTGTAGATACAGCTAAAGCCTTAGAAGGGGACTATTTAACTACATTGCCCATAAGCACTTGTTTTCGGATAGTGGGGCCATTTTTATTGGTTTGCTACAACCATAGGGCCAGTTCAGACTCAGCTGGTAGTCAGACTTGAAGGTTACTTTCAAGATAGACACCTAACCCGACCATGGGCCATGGGCCAGTCCTTAAATACGAAGGTTTTAAAACAGAGGACTTAAGAAAGATGCTACACTACTCCATAAGTACTTCTGTTGGGAAGAGAACTTCAGAAGTTCAGGATAAGAAAGGGTCTGTAACAAGCAGAACTTCAACCCGTAAAAGAAATATGCTTAGAAGAAGCTTGAAAACAAAGAGAAGCAGAACTATCAATAATAACCTTATAGCTCTTAGGCCCCGAAACAGAGGACTGAAAATATGTGTGGAATTCCAGTAGGGAAAGAAGTAGAATTAGCCTCCATTTCGTTACCTTCCAAAAATCAGTCTGTAAATTTGCTGAGTCTCAGTTGCTTTTATTTTTCCAAAATAACAAGCTCACAGGACAACTTAAACATTTGTGAATTCTTACCATGAGTTAAGCTACACTTTTTTATTTTCTTAAATGTTAGAGTATATTCCCTTGTTTCATACACTCAAAACAATTGCTGGAGTGGAAATTCTATGGAAAACAGCTGAGTTTTAACCATGCCTAGACTACATGCCATAAACTACAATGTTGATGATGTCTCTGAAACCAGAATTTGAATCCTGCCCACGCAATTATGTTAGAAATCTTGACAATGGCTTGCTTTTACTGCAGGACAAAAATTTGTCTCCTGGGGTTCTCTGACCACTCACCTTCCATCTGGAGTCATTTACTGGACTCTTTTCCTATAGGAGTTTATGCTGATGTCCATACACCTTTAGAGAGAGTACGGAACGGACAAGCTAATTTCTCTTTGCTACGTTCTCTTTCTGTGTGCTGCTTCTTCTATATAGAAGCACACAGTTTAACTCCATGACTCTAAGCCATTCGATTTTCTAAAAACTTCCCTAAATTATTCAATGCATTTGACTGGCAGAGGTACCACTGCTCTATATAAACACTTCGAAACAAGGCTCTATAAGGAATGTAGACAGCTCTGCTCCAGTTGTACGTACACGCAAAGCTGTTTGAACAGCGTCACCCCAAACAGCTCTGGGTGGCTTCATCTCAGGACTGTGTATGGCTCCGTGCGTGTGCACACGAGACCCTACGAGGTGGGAAGTGAAGTAAAGCTCGCTCACCCTGACACCACAGGGCCTTTCTAGGTGAATCTGCATAACTGGGCATACATCTTTATGTACTCTGATGGAAATCCTCTTTGATGGCATTGCTATCGCAAGTCCAGCAAATTTCATTCTGTACAACATTAGGCTGGAAAGGAACACACCGACAGACAAACACACAATGAGAACATGCAGTGGCGTTGTGCTTAATGCATGGGTATCAATGTGCATACACAGAAGAGGCCAAGCACATCACTTCATTTAATGCGGGCACAGGTCTGTACCAAGAGCCTGACACATTGTAAACAAGCCTTAAGCAGAGGAGGAAATGTAGAGGGGAAACAAAGCTGAGAAAAATGAGCAGGAAATGGGCAAGATGACTCATCTATACTTGAACATCTGACCTGTCAGCTGGTCGTCGCCTGCGGCAGGGGCGATGCGAATGTAAGGTGTTGTAAGCTGAGTCACGATTATCGCAGCTATGGCAAAGGAAGATTCCCAGGTCAGCATGCATGAGGGAAGAAAAAGCCAGACTGAAGCTAGGCTAGCAAGGAGAATCTCGATCAGTATATCACATTGTCTCAACTTTGTTCCAACAACAACAAAAAGAGAAGAAAAGAAAAAAGAAAAAAAAAACATAGCAAAGTGTTGAATTTTCTGGATTCTTTTCCCTTAAACAAGTTTTTGTCAGGCAGTTAGATTTCTAACTATGACACAGTTGCAAGCTTTGGCTGATATTTTGGGTAGGTCAACCGAAGATGTGGGGCGGGGGGGGGGGGGGGGGGTAGTAAAAACAAAACATACCTCCTAAATAAAGCTCTAGACTGAACAGTGTTTCCAAGTACTGTTGAGTGTGGTGTATAAGTGATTCGCTGCTAATTCTGATGATCCAAACTTTAGGCTTTTAAAATTTATTAGGTTGCTTAAAATTCTGCTGCTGAAGTCACAATATTTTCTCTTCTTGCTAAAATCACCTTTGTGGAGAACATGATCTTCTTTCATTAGAGACATTTTTCTATAAAGGGATTTCTCTGATAAGTAAATTTCACGGAGAATGTTTCCATTTAGGAACCTTATTTTGTCACATTAAGGGACTGGGGAAAATGCACCTCAAAGCATTGGTCGGTTCAAAAAACAAAAACTAATAACTGCCTTTGCTGTAGTCGTCATGGTTAACATGTGACCACAGACACGATTAAGATTCTGGAGGCAGACCAGTCGAGCTTCTTGGTTTGGCTGCACAGCTCAGCAGTTGTGTTTAAATGGTTAACATTCATGACACACAGATATCGGGGAAAAAAATAGAAAATTAAAACGTCAGTTCTAACATGATACAGCTGGAAAATGATGCAAAGAAAAAATATTGGAAAATTAAGGACAGGCTTACATGAAAGATTACTAATTTACATGGAACAGCCTGGGTGCTATTAGAAATGTGGCAGCGAGTAAGGAAAATAGATCATCTACCATCTGCAGACAATTAAACCCAAAACTGCTGCTGCATAATATTTTGAAATATCCCTCTGCACCATTCAAACGGTGCTGCTTCTTGTAACTAGACAACTGTAGCAACTGGGTTCAAGAGTGGGATAATCGTCTTTCTCACGTTATTAATGAAAACTTTCTAGTCTTGCTAAGTGAGATGAATAAACTACCAGTTGGGTCAGAAAGTGGAGAAACCCCAGGGTACTACGGAGATAATTTTCTCGATAGGATAGAGTATGCAGTTTTGCATACTGAGATAGCAAACTGTAAACAGTAAAATGTTATTTCTAAGCCTTGTTACAGGGTCGGTACCAAGTTTATACATAAAACATTTGCGGGGTCACAGACTGTTGTTCAACCAAAGTTCCTGTGTGGTATCCTGTTACTCACAGGAGAATGTGACCTACTCTGCTTTTTGAGAAAAAACTATATTGTCTTATCAGAAACAGAGCACCTATCCAATACTGAAAAAGGTCAACAACATGGACGCAAAGTTACTTGAAAATGGCGAGGTTGGGCAGCCATGTCTTCACAACTAAATGAAGGGCAAATTGCGGTCAGAGGCTCAAAGCCCCCATAGAAAAAGTACACTATAGGTATCAGGAGGGATTTTTATATGATCTCTAGGTTCTGCATGGTAAAGTGTTCATTTGTGACTATTATTTTTAGTTACAAGGACAAAACTTGAGTCTGTTACAAATTTCCTTAAAACAGGAGTCAGCCAGGCCACCGCCTACTTTTGCAAATAAAGTTTTATTGGAACACAGTCAGACTTAATTGTGCACACATCACCCACGGCTGCTCTTGCACAGCAATGGTAGAGCTGAGCAGTTGTGGCAGAAATCACATGGCTCACAGAGCCTAACATATTTACCATCTTCCCTTTACACAAAAATTTGCTACCCTCTGTCTTAAAAGGTCAATTACATTGTATTACAAAAGAGAATATTGTGAAATTTGGTAAAATAAAGTCAGATATTCCAATCCTATGCTATGAAGACAGTATCTAATAGTTGATAAATTCAGGGTCTCTTTTGGGTCCAAAAGTATGTATGGAAGAGTAAAAAGTGTATCAGACTTACAAAGTACCATTTCAGTTGCATGCAGTGGGGTCTTGTGGAATCTGATGAACCAGTATTTTACCAAACTCTTTTGCGTGACTTTCGTGTTCCTTGGAAAATTGAGTTTGGATCAAATTATTTGGGAGACATAGCGTTGAACAAAGTTAAACAGGTTTCTTTTCCTTGGTAACTTCTCAGGGGCCTGGCTATATTCATGATGTATATTAGGAAGACCATTTCAGATCAAGCAAAGAAAATACTTTCTCTCTAAAATGTTGAATGACAAATGTAGATCATATCTATATTTCTATTTCTAAATCCATAGCTAAATGATAGATTTGCATAGATGAGTGGTCTTACTATATAATTTGTTTTCTCGTGTATTGAATATGAATAATTAAAAGGAATCTTAATTAGCTGTGCATGTCAACATTCTTTTCAGCTCTTTTATTGGTGTGCTTTCGTCTGTGAGCATTGTGGCCTAGAAACGATGGTATTTCTTTGAACAAAACCGTGAATAGGAAAACAGTGTAGAGAAACTTCTCAAAGAGCCTAGTGATTAAAAAAAGAAACATTCAAATTTCTGAGTCTAGTTAGAAACTGTATAGGGACAATGGAAGTCCTTCAAAG
Source organism: Panthera uncia (assembly GCF_023721935.1). Classification (NCBI taxonomy): domain Eukaryota; kingdom Metazoa; phylum Chordata; class Mammalia; order Carnivora; family Felidae; genus Panthera; species Panthera uncia. The sequence goes on along the minus strand of NW_026057586.1, from coordinate 57,451,548 downwards.
TTTTCTGAAGGTCTTCCAGCAAAGTATATGTGCATTGGAGTACAAATGTAAGTTAAATAAATTACTGAGCTTAAAAACAGGGAAGCGTATTTTGCACAAAAAATTCACCTTAAAATATGAACTAGAATAATAGTTTGTATTCTTTCTGTTTAAGACTTACAGTGTAACTCCTATAATGCTTTTGGAAAGAATTTAGCATGTGTTTTCATGAGGTTTTTGTTTTGATTTCTAGTTACCCTACCGTCAGCCAAATCATAGCAAAGAAAGGAATAAGTACACACATCTGACTCCAGCCCCCATACACTAAAAACAAACAAACAACAACAACAACAAAAAACCCCAAATGTTTACAAACTCAAAATCCTCAAAAACTTAAGAGTGATATATTTATGTACCTAAGAAGTCTCACAGATTATACTATGCCTAACTTTTAGTAGGCGCTCACAAATGTTTTAAAATGAATGTGTAACAAGGAAGATGCCAAATGACTACACTGTCTAGGAGAAAGATTACTGGCATCGTGTTATGGAAAATATTATTGTATGGAAGATCGATGCAAAATATGCCGTTTAAATTGATTACTGTATCAATTAGAAAGAATGTGCCTCATGTAATATGAGAAATCTAATTTACTAACAAGAAAGGTTTTGATATTTAAGTGTATCCTGTCCATTTAGAATTGATAATCAACAAGGCCTTCCAGAACTAGCATAAAAGGAGTTTTAGCCCTTCTACTGACCGCGAGGCAGCCGTTAGGTATGCAAAAGCCAAAGAAAACCCATATACTAACTGCTAAGACACAGTCGGACCAGGTGGTCTTGAAAAGAATCCAACTATAAAAATGTGAATGTGATTAAAAATCAAAATAAAACTAAGAGGATCTAAAAACAGTTAAAAGCTATTCTGTTAACTCCACCATACAGGTTGAGGGTAACATCCAAACATTATGCATATCCTATAGCTGTATGGTGTCTTTATCTTTTAACTGAAGAGACAGAATATTCTGTGATGAGTTTGCCTATAGCCAACAATCAAAATACAGTCACATACACCTATGAGGAATCTAGATATATAAATGAAAGGATACAGGAAAATACAGGCAATCCCCCACACATTTGGAGATAGGTAAGAACATACCTTAGGCTTTTCCCCCATGTCTAATTTTTATAAGGCTTTATGTTAGTGTCAAAATATACCCTTGGAATAGGATTAAAATAATCACAACATTAAATTTATAAAGAGTATGAAATATATCTTTAAGAGACATACCCATACTTGAAATTACAAACTAGCTTCCTGTGAAAACAAATCCACCTCCATATTTTCTCTATAAAGATACTTGTCAACAGTTGTTTCATGAGAACATCAACATCTCTGTAAATTCAAAACGCTGCTTAGGAGTGTGGCTTCGTGCCTGAAAATGCAATTAAGCCACCACACTGTCAGCAATATGTGGCAAAAACACAGAAAGTTTGAACTTTTTTCAATTGCAAGCATCCTTCCTGCAGGGTACCAATAAAGTTATTAGAACTGCCTAGCTCTCTGTTTTGACTACGTAGTCAAGATGGAATGGCTTCCTGCACCACTGAAAGAGCTTTTAGCATGAATAAAGAAAAATTATCTGACTGTAGCAGTGGTGAAACATTAGACTGCACTATAAAGGAAGTTCACTGAATCTGCACACGTAGAACATAGTAAAATAAAATAAGACCAGACAGTTCGGTTTTAACCTGCAAGGAGAATATCTCCCAAGGTTACCTCCTATATTATGCTTTTACGAATGGAAGGACAATGTTACATAATGACTGTTAACACTGGTTTCCCTCTTTCCCCAATAGAGTTTATTTGGATAGAGTTTGTGGCTAAATAAACGTTTGCAAATGACTTAGAAAATATGAGTGGGGAATATTCAGTCAATCAGGTCATCCGATTGCCTAATCATCCTTTGGTGAATTGAAAAACAAATTACAATATTGATTAAATCTAGCTGATGGAAGAAAATGATCCAAATCACCATCTAATTCAATCTATTGTGAAAACAGCCAACGTCAGATTTCCATATCTACAAGGGTGTTATTTATATAATTATTTAGCTATGTAAATGAACGTGATGACAAATTTCATTGCTTTCAGAGTGAATTAGGCAGGGACTCAATTCTAATAAAGGGGAGAGCAGATACTTATACAATCTAATACTATAGTTGGTCTGAGGATCTGCTGGGTGAAAAGCCGTGAAATACAGAGGAAACACTGTGGGTAGGAGTTCAAAGGTTCGGGATTAAGCCTTGACCCACAGATTATCAGCTGAGTGACCCTGGTAAGTCAATTCACCTCTAAAAATATGCATTTTCTTCATTTAAAAAATAAAAACAGAAATACCTGCCTCCTTTCTCACAGTAATGTTGAAGAACTAGGTGAGACAGGTATGAAAGTGCTTTCAAACATTTTAGCTGCGATTTCAGTGGAAGGCATTATAAATTAGGCACTGCGGAAGCGGATTTACTCTTTCAGACCTTGAGGGTAAGGCGAATTCAGTACAACAACTGGAGCACGGGTGGTGGTCTGGATGGAGGCCTAAGAACACTGATACCTCATTCAAGGGCTTCATAATCCTTAGTAATTAATAGCTAAGATCGTATTACAGTTTATGAAATACACCAATCTCTGTAATTTCATTTAATGTTAATTTATCCCTAGAAATAAACGCACTTAATCAAGAAAAATATGATACTACAAAACCAAATGTTTCAAAATCAATACAAATAAATTCTTAGAACTAGAACATGAGCCCATGAGCACCTGGCAGTGTTTGGCACAGACCATGAAACCAAGAAATATTTGTGGAGCTAACGGAATAAAAAGGTCCTGGATCTTCATGAAATTAGAATTCAATGTGAATTTTGAACATGCAGATGGATGTCCATGATATATCAAACTATACTCCCTGCAAGGGAAACAATGAAATAATAAGGTATTTCTACCCAACAGAACTCAGGTGACTGTCTCTGGCCTGACTACATCTAGTGTGACAGACCCAAGGATGCCTTCGTGCCATCATTTCTAAATTGAGTCACACAGAACTTATCATGGTCATGGGTCACTTGTGATGGTCTGAGAGGGTATACTTAACTACAGGTGTTAATTTATAATGCCTCATTTTAAGGTGGGATTTTATATTTCTCAAAGCATTGTCTCATACATTTCCCATGCCCTGGTTAAGATCACACTCCAAGGTGAACAAGATGACATCACAGCTCGTGTGTGCACATACAACCGTACTTGGTTCTTCAGGAGGCTGTGTGTGGTGAGCTTATGACGGTTCAACCCCAGCCACTCCTACATCTTGTCCTTGATCGCATTTTCCCAGGATTTTAACCAGGCCTGGGAAACAGAAATTCCACTAAAATCACCCAGTTACTGGGTTTAGTTGCCCCGTGTTCCGTGAAAAAAGCCCATGCAGACTCCATTTGGGAGAGCTCTTATCACTAGGTACTTGCTTAAAAACAGCAGGCAGTATTTTCCTACTTTGCATACGAAGATTCATTAGTCACAGGACTACTGCATATGCTACTATGGTTTAAAAAACATGTACCGAAAGCACGTTAACATTCATTTTATTTTAAAGAATTCTGAAAAGGCTAACCACTGAAAACTCCTTGGAATGCAGTAACACGACTCCTTATTTAAAAAAAGTATTGGCATGAAATAGTATTAACTTCTAAGACTCTAATACATGCACCCACAGATAGACACGCTTATTTCAACGAAGTTAACCTTACAAGAAGTTCTGAAATACCATCTAAAAATTTAAAGGACATAAACTGGGAGAGCATCCCACAGTCTCAACCTACCTTTTGTGGCCACTCGGACACAGTCTATTTTGGTTTCCTGTGCCAAATAAAGAGGGGGGAAAAAGTCACTATTCGTGCTTTATTTAAAACAAATAAAAATATCTGTAGTTCTATTTAAATGCTGATAAGAAAAGAGCTCATTGTTCCGAGTGTGGTGTTAATCACACAATGATGAATTGCACTTAGATACATGCTCACACGATGATTACTCCTTGTACCATGCTCAGATACATTTTCTGGCTCTGGAGCTGGTGGCCATGGGCATTTTTGGAGCGGGTGACAAATGAGGAGCTACACATACAATGTCTCTGCCTACGGGCCCTGTCTTCTCCAGACCCTTGCTCACTCTGTACAGATACTACTGGAGAAGAACTTCTGAACTCAGTTCAGAAGAACTGAAGAAGAAGTATTTCCCCCCTTTTCACTGGCAAAAGTCAAGTCAATGATACTTAGACCCATGCTGTGAAGGAGGGAAACCATCATGGTGTCCAGAAAACTCCCATTTCTTTCTAAGGAGATTTTAATATCTTACCAGAGTTCTGGGTCGGTCTGAACAGAAAGGGGGAAAGAATTCAGGAACGACTCCATAGTTTTTATTTTGCTTTCATCTAATCTTTCTAAAGCTGCTTTCTCTCTCTCTCTCTCTCTCAAAAAAAAAAAAAAGATACCTAATTTAGTTACAGCTATAGGAAGCATAAACTCTTCTGAAACCAAAGAAATGGGACAGAATATGCTAGAAAGACAGATGTTGTGTATCTCACAAAATTTTAAATGAGCTGAATGTATGTGTTGTAGCTATACTATTTCCCTGTAAAATAGTAAGCGAAGCAGAATTGCTAGCCAACTTTTGGTAACGAGTAAAAACTGAAAATAAAAACCATCACGCTGACAACATATTCTCCCTACCAAAACAAATACAAATTTATTCATTTCTTTCCATAAATTTCTCTAGGTGAAGATAAGTTTACAAAGAAAAAAAACCACATACGTTTGTTCCAAGTAAACACACACACAAAAGCATGACTTTATTTCTTACCACTATCTTCCTTAATCTATGTTCACATTAATAACCCTAAATAGCCTAGGTAAACAGCCAGCTATAAAACTTACCCCATTGGCTCTACTAGCAGCTTGGAAATAAATTCTGTAGCTTTTATGGGGGAGAAGGGGAGTGTTCCAGTATCCGTTGTATGTCTTATTATCACCAATAGTAAAAGGCTGAGCAGCTTGGAGACTGTTTGCTGGGAATTCTGCAGCAAAGTAATACTGTGAGTTCAGTATTGATGCATTCTGGAAGTGAATTGGCACGGGGTAACACTTTAAGATTTCGGTTGTCTTTTTAGTTCTTCGAGGTCGTTCTTCCTCAACAACTACTTGATAGACACTAGGGAGGAAAAAAAGTATTGTCAGTGATATTTTATGATGATTGAGCTGATTCCCTTTGATTTCAACTGCATGGACCCGCAGGATATCCAAAACAAAGAATACACTGGATTTAGTCAGTAAGAAGTACTAAGTACATAACAGATCCTCCCTTAACACTTGCTCAATGAAAGAGAAGGAAGGGGCTTAATATTCTCCCACAGAACTCTCTCACCCCAGGGGCGCCTGGATGGCTCGATCAGTTGAGCGTCTGACTCTTGATTTCGGCTCAGGTCAAGATCCCAGGGTGGTGGGATTGAGCCCCACATCGGGCTCTGCGCTGGGTGTAGAGCCTGCTTAAGATTCTCATTCTCTCTCTCTCTCTCTCTCTCTCTCTCTCTCTCTCTGTCTCTCTCTCCCTCTACCCCTCCCCTGCTGGCGAGCATGCTTTCTCTCTCAAAAATAAAAAGGTTAAAAAATCTTAAAAAAAATAGCTCTCTCACCCCCAATAATACAATGTGGTTGAGGGGAAACAAAGTTCACCAAAACTACAATTTATACACATGTATAACAATCTCTGCTATTTCTGTGAGGCAGACACTAAAACAATGTTTTTCTCACATGTAACTGAAGATGAATTTATAGAAAATTAACTCAGTTTACCTAACAAATGAAATTATATTAACTGTAAGTTTATTTTTAAAAAGGCAATGTAGGGGAGCCTGGGTGGCTCAGTCGGTTGAGCATAGGACTTCAGCTCAGGTTATGATCTCATGCTTCGTGAGTTCGAGCCACATGCAGGGCTCTGTGCTGATAGCTCAGAGCCTGCTTCGGATTCTGTGTCTCCCTCTCCCTCTGCCCCTCCCCTGCTCTAGCTCGTTTTTGCGCTCTCTCTCTCTCTCTCAAAACCAAGTAAACATTAAAAAATTTAAAAAAAATTAAAAAGGCAACGTATTATTTTCTTCAATGACATCTGAAGGAATGCATGTGACATTTTAACACGTCACAAAACACAGTATATAACGATTCACGTTAAGCAAGGTTTAATGACCCATCTTCTCCTACATTCTTTTGCCCCTCACCATATCAGATCAGTGGAAAGAGAGGACATAAGAAGATCTGAGAAAACAGACTGGAATTTTAGATGCCAAGGCCTTGGATCCTGAACTGGGTTATTTGAATTACATATAAGGATTAGATGGGGATGGCATCCTCTGGAGATGCCCGTATGGACAGGAGTTCCAGCACCTACCCGCCTTCCTCCCTGCCCCCTACCAATGTCTGAATTTCGAAGTAACCACAGGAGAATGAGACCAACTTTGAAGAGACAGGGTGTTTCTGTGAAGATATATATTTTAAGGGCATGATGAACATTTGTGTAGTTTGGGTGGGGAAAAAGAGTTTCTGATACTGAGAAAAACTAACTCTTGCCAGCAGCTTTCAAGAACTGAATCCAGAATAGATTGGCAAGGAAATGCATGTTTTCTCTCACTGTATCAGAAAAGCACCGGGACTCTCTCTGGAACAATGTTGCAATCCTAGAGTTGCTCACACTGGGACTCCTTAATGCTGAAGAAGAACCGGTGAGAGGAGCCTACCATCCCCAGCGGCCTGGGGAGGTCCCTCTTTGGGTCTCGCCCTTGTGTCCTCTGAATGTGCATTCAGTGAAATCACCTGTTTCTGGGAGTACAACCACTTAGCACGTTCTACTACAGGAATGCAATCCAGCAGCTGCTGTTCGGTTTGTAATCTTGCCCAAAGAAAAATCAATTGTTGTAGAACATCAGAATGATTGCTCAGTAGACAGGTGGTACAGTAGGTTCACAGTGTAATGATAATGCGAATTCTGAGTGTGGTGTAAACATAAATAAATAACAACAAGAAATACGACTCTTGCTTCCTAACCTCCTAACATCAGAGACTTTCTATTGGTTATGTTAAGTTGTTCCACCAAATCTGATGTAATTCTCAGTGCATGATGGGTCTGACATGAAAGGACGCACGTAGGGAGCATCTTCCTCTGGGGAAGACAAGAACACATATGGAGATAAAGTGGACTCGGATTTCTTGCCCCCTTCTCCCTGACTTCTTACGTGTATAGTTAGATGTGGCGAATTTAAAATATATCTGCAAATTCTGACACTTCTCCCATCTAGAATGAAATCATGCCATTTGCAGCAACATGGATGGAACTGGAAGGTATTATTCCGAGTGAAATAAGTCAGTCAGAGAAGGACAGATCTCATGTTTTCACACACATGTGGAACTTGAGAAACTTAACAGAAGACCATGGGGGAAGGGAAGGGGAAAAAATAGTTACAGAGAGGGAGGGAGACAAACCGTAAGAGACTCTTAAATACAGAGAACAAACTGAGGGTGGATGGAGGGTCGGGGGGGAGGGGAAAACGGGCGATGGGCATTGAGGAGGGCATTTGCTGGGATGAGCACTGGGTGTTGTATGTAAGTGATGAACCATGGGAAACTACCCCAGAATCCATGAGCATACTTTACACACTGTATGTTAGCCGATTGGACAATAAATTATATTAAAAAATAAAAATAAAAAAATAAAGTGCTTAGGTGTCCAACGATGACGACAACAAAAGAATGGGCTTGGCCAACCTTAATGACTACATACAACGAAAAGACTGTAACAAAGGGATCATCGGTAACTCTCAAGGTGCTGGTCAGAGAAGGCTATGCATCTTCAGCCAGGCTCCCCAGCAGAGCTAGCTTTCTGGGAGAAGAAGCCAGCCACCACGTAAATGGTCCAATGACCCTGAACCTGCCACACCGGAGAGGCCACCTGCAGGCACTCTGCCCTGCAGTCCCGAAGAACTCCCAGGCAACAACTGGCATCACTGACAGCCATGTGCGTGGACCATCTTGGAAGCCTCTGAAGGCGGAGCCTTCAGATGATGGCCATCCTGAGACGCCAAGCACGAACTGCCCAGCCAACCCTCTGCTGGCCCACACAATCGCCGCAAAATAGAAATGTTCTTCTAAGCTGCTGAGTTTTGGAGTAGTTGGATATGTAGCAAATATTAAAGCAGAATATCAGGTCATACAATAGCAAGAGTAAGGGGTCAAGGTCAAAGCAAAAGATAGCACAATGCAGACAACAGTTGATTCATGAAGAAGTTTAACCTAGTCTGCCACTAAATACATACAGCACTGAGAAAATGTGACTGTTCTCTTGAAATGCCTTTTGTAGGGCTGGGGGGAGGGTGGCATGTGCATTGATCTATGCTCTTATCTGAATTCTGCTAACAACTGGGGTTTTAAATTAACTCCTTTGGGTCTTAATTTGTTTTTTTTTTTCCCAATGAAATAAAAGAGTTAGATGGATCTGTAAGGTGCATTTTATACTTTTATTCAGCATTTTAGTCAGCATGCAAGAGCTACTCTCAAAAAAATGGATAAAGCAAAGGAATAATTAACTGCTTTCCAAAGGGACTCTCCATTAAATAAAATGATGTTTAACACTGGCTCCCTTTTATCAGCTTTTCCGAGTTGTTTGCTACATGACACTATTTTCAAAATTTCACCTTAGAAACAACTCTGGAAAACCTGTATACCAGACAAAGTGGAAATGTGAAGATACACGTGAAGAAAAAAAAGTTGCAGAAATTATTCCATCCAGGAAGTGCTAGGCGGGGAGTCTGGCACATGCAGGCTTTGTTTTCCCCTTTGGATGATGCAAGAACTTGCATTTTGATGATGCAAGCGCCCATTCTATCCGGGGACAGCTGATGAGGTAGCGGACGTGGTCTCATGACCGTCAGACAAGGCAGTAGTAGTAGCACGAACTGTTACAAGCCCTGGCTAAGGTGCTCATTTGAACCGTCTATGCCACAGGCTTCTTCCCCCGCTTTTGCGGTTACAACCGACATACAAACTGGTTCCCACCTACTTCCCATCATCAATTTCAGTACTGTTAGACAGATTCTTCCTCTTTTATCACATCAATGGGGCTACAGATGGAAATTACACCTTTGACCTCAATTCATTCTCCCGTCTCTCTCTGAGTCATTAATAACTTCCAGGGAGGACATCCCTGGACTTTGCAGGGAGGCCAGCACCTGACTCGTGTCCTGTTCAGCTCTCGATCCCAACCAGGAACCTCGGTGCCACTGGTGACAGTGATCACTCATTTTTCACGTCTAACTCCTCTGAAAGACTAGCACCGTCGCTTCCAGACTGTCCAAGTCCCACCATGTTGAATTCTATCACAAACACCTTGTCCTCTATTCCTTTGCCCTGGCCTGGACCCAAGTTTGTTACTGAAATGGTGTTCTCTCCAACACCCTGAAATACTCTGCTGCTCTCAGCAGATGACCCTATTCATAAAAGGACTGACCCTACCTCATAAAAAGAATGAGTCCCTCTCATGAACCCTCTGTCAGGGGCTCATGATCTGCTCCCCGATTGTGATATACTCTTGCTCTGCACCACACTCACAAAAACATACTTCTTGTAAAGACTAATAATCATTTGTGTCTATCAACACTTCCAAAAACTTCAAGTTCCTGGAGGAAAGGTCTACAGGTTAGTCATCTCTGTGTCTCAGCACACTTGGAATGAAGTGGGCCATGAGATACATATTTTTGGAGCATAATATAATCCAGAAGTAATTTCTATTTTGTATGCATTATATGTAGTAGTAGTAGGGAAGAAATACACCGGTAATCACAAATATGCTCTGTTTTACTAAAATTTAATACTAAGTTTATTTTGCATTCATTTCTTGAATATCCAAGAGCTAACAGAAGAAGAAATGATCAAGAAACAGGTTTTATGATGAGAGAATGCAGGGTAGATTGTAAGTTTATTCAGGATAACTCAGAATTGAATAATGAGCCCTGAGAGAATCAAAAGCTGCCTCTCTGTTTTTCTACCCTCTTCTCAAACCTTCACCTCTCGCTTCCCATCCATCTTTTCCCCAACTCTGCTGTGCGTGTGTTGTGTTGTGAGTGTTGTGTGTGCATTTACTCATTTATTAACTCAAGGAATGTTCTTGAGCACCTACTATGTGCCTGGCAGTACTTTAACTTGAACAATTCAATGTTTCACGTTCCCTAAGGACAGAAAATTTTGTTTTGTAATTTAAATACCCTCTAAGTGAATATGGGCAAAAAAAAATTGATTTTTCCAAGCAGGAATTTTATGAGGATTAGATGAAAACTTGAGAATTAAATGATCATTTAGTGGACCCCTATTTTAGCCAGCTGGTATGTTATACACTCCACTCCACTCATATTACTTTTTAAATGGTTACCATCTAGTCATCTTCAGATATATTAAAGGAAGAACTAAGTTGACTAGAGCAATTTCAAACCCAAAATGTCTTTTCATCCTGGCTCCACAAGAGAAATTAGATTTGCAAGCATCCAGACCTCAAATCTATTTGCTCTTTAATAATTTAAGCACTGAAAGGTCAAGCAGCTCTTTTCTATTCCCCTTTATCAACGTCCAAGCGCTAATGAAAAATAGCTAAATCCTATCTGCTGCCCAATTGCCACACATTGCTGTCTCCCTGATGGAAATTAACACATTATTGGCACCTAGGTCAATGGCACCTCAACAGAACTCTCTGGCTGATAGGCTTTTCATCGGTGCCAATACCATCATTTCACTAGTGAATTTCATAAAATCTGTGCAACCCCAATTGTAATCTCAAAGAGTAGCTTTGAAAATCTTACTCTTTGAATGGTTTTTCTAAAAAGATTTAACAAAGCAAGTTCTCAAGGATGGAAAACCAAGCAGAAGTTTCTAGCTTAGTGGGCTGACTTAAAATTCTATTATCCTTTTAATGTATTACTCATGCTCCTTTTGTTTATTGAAGTCACACCATGCCTATCCTTATCCCACTCTTCTGGAATTTAAAGTTACATAAAATCTTCCTATCACTTTTGCAATCTGAAGGCATGATCCACAGTGAAGATGATTCTGCCGAAAATGTGGCATCACTAGATCATAACTTTCTTCTGGAATGAAATTTAATTTAAAGTTTCATTTATGCGAGGCTTTTCTACAACAACACTCTAAGGCTTTTATAAGGAGAATAAGGAATCTGCATTTATATAGACTGGCACACGACGACATATAACCTAGAAAAGAACATCAGAACATCTTTCGTGTATTCTGTTAAACCTGAAAGTTCAAATGTGATGAGATATGTTTGGTGTTTTCTAACTTTGAAGACGTTGAGGAGAAGCCTGCTGTAGAGTTGAAATTGACTTTAAAATTTGGGTCTTAATTCATTTCGAGATTAAACCCTTAGCTGTAAGTCCATTTTTCTTATCCACTTATTCTATTTCTTATCAGCATAAAATATTGGAGGGTTATACAACTGGATAACAGAACAGGGGGTGAGGGAAAGGGGAGAGAGGGAGAGAAGTTAATGATCCATTTCACTGTTGCGTTTGCTAATCTTTTAAAGTCTGCACTTCTGATCATTTCAGACTTAGACTTCGAATGTTGTTCATTTCATGGTACCTCATAGTGCCTTTTAGTTTAATTTGCAATTTTTGGTAAAACCGTCTCTTCTATATGTACAAAAAAAGAATACAGACTAGCAGTACTATCTTCCTGAAGATTATTTTTTTTCAGGGTGGGAGGGCGATGGAAAATGAAAGTATAAATTCTATGCAAAGCACGTAATATAAATGTGTGATTAAAGTTTATTGCCACGCAATAACACAGAATTTATTTTCTCCCTGTTCTTGGTTTGGTCCTTCTCTTTTCATAAACCTGTCAGCACTTAACTGGAATGACACCCTGATCATTCAAACAGCCTTGTACAACTAAACTAAGTTTTAAAAATACTGTCATCAGTTAAAAGTTAGGGGGGAAAAAGGTCAGTTCACTATGTTCCATGTGTTGATCATCATGACTAGGATTCTTCAGAGACCTTCACATAACACTCGTAATGCAAGTAGCTGACCTAACACGGCGCCGTTCACTAAATCAGAAATGCCGACTGGCACCTAGTTGTGTACAGACGGTGGGCACTGTGCAACACGCCTCGCAGCCTCGATAGATCTGGGGATTGAATATTCTATGTCAGCGACTTTAATTTCTCTTTGTCCTGCTCTCTTCTAGGTAAGACTGGCCATAAATTGCTTTGGAATATTTGCGGGCACCACAGATATATTTTATGTTCTCTCAGCCAAGATTCATCATAAGGAGCTAGCCTCACATCCGCAAGTTACCGTCATTCTGTGGGTGCGTGTGCGCGTGTGTGCATGCGTGTATCGTGCGTGTGCAAGTGTGCCCGAGCATGCGTCCAGGACCCTGCTGCTCTGCCAGTCAGTGATAAAATCTGATACAATAAAATATTAATTACAGCTGAAAGGTTGGGTGAGAAATATGAAGTCGATTACAGTTCCATATCGGGCACAAAGGACAGGAAGAAAAAATCGTTTAGTTATGGAGGTTTGGGATAATAAAGTAAAAACTAAAACATTAGACTCAGGCTGAGCAGCTCTGTAAAAGGCCACCTGTTATTAATCTTCACAACAGGCACCACATTTCAAGTAAATGAGTCCTAGATGGAACCTCTTTAAGACGGAGTTCTCCCCGTTTTAACAAATGAAGCCGTTTTCCTTTGCAGATTTTATTTCCCCTAAGCTAATCATAATCGAATCATCGCAATTTCATAACAAACATATGATTATAAAAATTATAATTCAAGGTCAGCTACTACTATTACAGTGTGTTTTCTTAAAGAGCACTAGTGATTTGAATAAAAATGGAAACTGAATGCCATCAAAGCCACACTAAATGTTTTCATTACTGCATGTTTGTATTATACTCAATTCGGAATCTTTCAGTCCCTCAAAGTCCTAAGACTGCAGGCTAGGTAAGCTGGAACAGAAATGCCACCATCAATGAGGCAGGTGAACCAAAGGGGGAACCCTTGAGAGAACAATGAACTGAGAGTCTCCATACCACAGGCAACTGGGTCCAGCTTTGCCACTAAATCATCGACTGACCAGGAAGGTCCTTTCAAGTTCTGACATCTTATGACTCCTGGCACAAGATCAGGCGACTCTCCACATCAATACATGAGAAGAAAATTATTTCATTTCCATGTCCTCCACCCTCCATTTTCACAATATTGATCATGTGTCAAGCACTGTGCCAGGCACAGGGGAAGAAGAAAAGGAGGAATTGGCCACTCACTGCCCTTGTCCTTGAAGACCAGCCTAAGGGCGTCAGAAATAGGTCGCTCCAACAAAGAACTGCTGTGACAGGCACCTGACATGGGTTTGTACGTAACACACACACACATAGCACGTACACAAACCCTAGCGTAACGGGACACAGGGAAGGAGTGACAATGTTTATGCCCAGCTCTTAGAGCATCTGCTTCATGGAGGACATCTGGGCTGGACCTAGCGCCCAAACACTCCCACCGCTAACACCCAAATACGGCGGTACTGCCTAGGGCCACCAGCTGTCTCCCAAATTAAACATAAAGGGATGGGAACAGAAAAGCTAATGTCTTTAGATTCCCTACACAGTCCCCATTCTCTCCAACCACTTGTGCAAACAAAGTTCCAACAAGCTTTTCCAGCACACTCACTAATGACTGCCTGCAACAGCTTCCAAGAGCCCACAAGGACTCTACATCCAGAGTACAGAAGACTGCAGGGAGTGGGCTATGCCCAGTCCCGATACCTCCTGAAGTCCTGGCCGGTGTGCCCCAAGGGTTCCCCAAGTTACCTCAAGAGCAACGCCCAGAGTGACAGGGCTTTCCTTACAATTTCAGTACTGCTCAGCTCCTGGCAAAAGTGCACCTTAGGGTGTGACGACGAGCAGCGTTCCTCTTCTTGACTCCCACAGCCTCCAGTGATGCCTGAGGTGAGGGCCAAGCACCTAGCGATCTCCGCTCTCTGGGGGCGGGAGGGTGAAGACGCCCATGGGCACACAGTCCTGCGCTCTGTTCCATTCTACCTCTCTCCAAATCACTGTCAGGCAAATTTGCAAGTACTCTTCCTGCCCTATATAATCACTCCTCAGGTTACGAGATGCACAATGTCTTAATTTTAGGACTGCAATTGATATCCATTTTCATCACGCAGGTCACATCAAAGTAACTCCAGGTGGGCATTGCTGTGCTTTGGCGGGGGGCGTGGCTGCAGAGTTTGGGCCTGAGAACCGTCTCCGGCTGTCCCTGTCCACAGGCTGCCTCTCTCTGCAGAAGGCCTAGCTGGGCACGGGGGCGGGGCTCGCTGGTGCACCTGCCCTGGAGGCCCAGGTAATAAGACTGGCGCTCTGATCTAATACACAGAATCCTTCAGAGGAGATTATGTTGAGGAGAAGAACATTTGAAAAATAGGGGGAGGAAAGCTGCGCACTATATTCTCATGCACAAAAGCAAGTTTGAAATGGAGTTTGAGGGAAAGTTAAATTAAGTTTCATTGTATAAACGCTCAAATTCATCTACTCTATTATTATTATCTTCCCCTGCCATTTTTAAAGCTTCTTTTCAAGGGTTCTTGAAGAACAAACTTAGTTTCCAAAATGAATTTTCAAAGAGATGACTGACATTGTCATCCTAGAAGCAACATTAATAAAAATGATCTTTGTTTCCCGGCAGTAAAGGAATCCAGAGTATTATTTTTTAATACAATAAAATTCACCTAAAATCAGGTGGGGGATGGATGGTAGTGGTGGTAATAAGAGATTTAGCACCTTTTGTTAACACACACTGTTGCAACTCAGCTATAATAAGTAATAAAAAAAAAAAAACCCAAGCCAATATAGCAATAAAAAACTGAAGTTTTACCAGTGAATGACATTTTGGTCTTTGTGACTATGGGTATCCCGATGAAAAAAGAAAAAACAAATTAGGTAGGAAGTCAGATATTTAGAACTCTTTTTCTAAAACAATTTTAGCACCAGATAGAGTCTTTCAAAAAGTTCAAACGCTGGCAAAAGAACATTTAGCCCAGAGGGTTTATGATGGTCCTGCAGTTCTCATTTCTTCAATAAATAAAAGGGAACAATTAAAAAGCCACTAATAAGCATTTTAAAAGAAATGGTATCTTTTTTCTTGATTCTCTGGAGACTATTAAGTATGGGGAACTGAAGGAGAACATGCACATCAACAAAAAAAGACTGATTAATTTGATTACAATGATCCAATACACTAAAGCAAATTTGTTTAATCCATGTCCGTTGAGTGTTTGAAACTGTACCGTTAAACATTGAGTAAATCAAGGGTGCCTGGGTGGCTCAGCTGGTTAAGCCTCCGACTTCAGCTCAAGTCACAATCTCACAACTTGTGAGTTCGAGCCCCGCATCGGGCTCTTTGCTGACGGCTCAGAGCCTGGAGCCTGCTTCAGATTCTGTGTCTCCCTCTCACTTGCTGCCCCTCCCTCACTCATGCTCTGTCTCTGTCTCTCTCTCAAGAATAAATAAACATTAAAAAAAAATTAAACACTGAGTAAATTATAATGGAGTTGGGCTTCACCAAAAAAGAAGAAGAAGAAGAAGAAGAAGAAGAAGAAGAAGAAGAAGAAGAAGAAAACAATAAGAAAAAAAAAAACCCTCCTAAAATTAAGTAACAGGCATAAACCCCAAAGATTCTGATGATCATAATTTAAAGTTAAAGGTGTAATTAATATGTTTCTTAACGCTAGAAGAGACAATGAAGACAGGATATTAATTTGTGGAGTGGTTCATCCATGCAAAGGAAGGTGTAACCAGTCTGGTTCCAGAAAGAATCTGCAGGGAAGATGTCTGAGGGCTGAGGAGGGGATGGGGTGGGGGGGGGGACTCCTGGGAGGAAGCAGGTGCCTGAAGTTCACATGGCTTCGCTGGTCATGTGATGCTGTGCAGGGGAGAGTGCTGGCTGTTCACCTCCACAGACCTCACTTCCTCCCGTGCACAAGGATGCTGGCATCTGACAAAAAGTCTGCTCTTGACGATTAGAAATCACCTCATAAAGGACCAAGCATCAGCCTGATGCATTATATAGCTACTCATTCCAAGTCTCAATGATTATTCGTTTTTCATTATCATAATTATTTTTCTGGGATGACATACTGCTCAGATCATAACTGAGGTTCAGGAATATCATAGTAGGACCTGGCAAATTTCCCAAGACGTGGGCAGAAGAAAAGGGGCCACCAGGTTATCTAGTTATTGTTATCGCCATCATTAGAGGCCAGAATCACATCAATAATAAATAAGTAAAGCTTTCCTATGTTGGGCAGATAACATCTGTGCTGATACCATCCATTTGCTGACTGTCATTAATTCTCTCATGTCCTCTGAGGTAGGTTCTTACTCACATCTAATTGATGAGGAAGGAGCATGAGACTCAAAAAAGCTACTTCAACTTGTCTAAGGTTACGGCACAAATAAGCACCGGGATGTAAACCCAGGACCATCAAACTGCACACTGTGGTTGGCGGCATTGTTTACGATTCTGAACACCTTTGTGCCCTCCTTCCCAGGAAAGAGCTATTATTTGTAACTACTCTAGCCAATAGTGGTTGATGGAACCGAGGGTCTTCTGAAACTTCGATGCTTTTACAGAATGAATGTGTATTATTAATACCACACACACAGTTCTTACAGCTTCCATAAAATTACTGTCAGAATATGGGTTACCTTTAGAACATAGATCCTATTTAAGTGATAATCACAGTATATGGGCATAAAAGTTAAAGGGAAGTGATGCTTAGAAATTTGAAGTTTATGGGGCGCCTGGGTGCCTCAGTCAGTTGAGCGTCTGACTGTTGATTTCAACTCAGGTCATAATCCCAGGGTCATGGGATCGAGCCCCATGTTGGGCTCTGAGCTGAGAATGGAGCCTGCTTAAGATTCTCCCTTTCTGTCCCTCTGCCCCTCTCCCTCACTTGTGTTCATGCTCTCTCGAAAATATAAGCACATACATACATAGATTTAAAGTTTTATTACTAAAAGCATGATATAAAGGAAACAAGACTAAACAGCAATCTAGCCAACATGCTTTGTTAAGCAAATACTGATATCATAGATTTTACCCCTTTATTTTATTTTTTTAAATTTATTCTTGAAAGAGAGAGACAGACCATGAGCAGGGGAGGGGCAGAGGGAGAGAGGGACACAGAATCGGAAGCAGGTTCCAGGCTCTGAGCTGTCAGCAGAGTCTGACGTGGGGCTCGAACGCACAAGCCGTGACATGACCTGAGCCAAAGTTGGACACTTTACCGACTGAGCCACCCAGGCACTCCAGCTTTACCCCTTTAAAACAAAATTTTTTTGATGTTAGTTTTGAGAGAGAGAGAGAGAGAGAGAGAGAGAGAGAGAAAGCAAGCACACATACACCAGTAGGGGAGGGGCAGAGAGAGGGAAACAGAGGCTATGAAGTGGGCTTTGCACTGACAGCAGACAGCCCCATGTGGGGCCCAAACTCACAAACTGAGAGGTCATCACCTGAGCTGAAGTCAGGTACTTAACCGAATGAGCCACCAAGGTGCCCCCATAGTTTTACCCTTTTTGAGCACTTAAGTTTACAAAGAACTGTTGCCTGTATCAGTCTTCATGACAATGCTGTGAGACAGGCAGAGCATGTGATGGACTCCAATGTAAGAACCGAAGAAAGATTCGAAAGTTCACAGGATGGCCCAAGCTCACAAACCCAAGGCTTCTGGTCCATGCTGAGTGTTCTTTTAATTAAAAAAGAAAACATTTTTTAACGTTTATTTTTGAGAGAAAGACATAGTGCAAGCAGGGGAGGGGCAGAGAAAGAGAGGGAGACACAGAATCGGAAGCAGGCTCCAGGCTCCGAGCTGTCAGCACAGAGCCCGATGCAGGGCTCGAACCCACAAACTGCGAAATCATGACTGAGCCGAGGTTGGACGCTTAACCAACGGAGCCACCCGGGTGCCCCTGAGTGTTCTTTTAACTAGATGAAGTCCTATGAATGATTTACATTTAGAAATACCAGATTCCACTCACTCTAAGTAAAACTTCGGTCATTTGGAGAAAACTGCGCGTGTACCACGGAGGCACCTGCCAGCCTCCTTCCACCCAATAGCCTCTGTGTTTGGTGGGAGTCATGGCGCCGAAACACCCACCCAGGTGACCTGGTAACTTTCTACCAGGATACCTCGTGGGCCAATTTTCCTTCCTCTGTGGCCAAATGTGCAAATGCAATCATATCTCTGCCCCATTAAAAATACTACAGTCCCGTGATTTATGTGTGTTGAGGGTGGCAGGTGGGCAGAAGAGGGAAGAAGGAAGAAGATTCTACGCTAAAAATACATCAAAGCTACCTGGCATATTCTCAGTGCTGAGCGTATATTTACATCTTTTCAGCCGGAGGATGGCCTGAAGGGGAGGCTGACCCAGGAAGGGACTGGATGATAGACACCTTCCACATTAAACAAAGTCTGGAACTATCCTGAGGGCAGTGGCGAAACCCTGATGGATTTTGAAGCCAAAGAGCCAAAGACCCCTGCAGCCACACTGTGCAGTGGGAACTGGAGGGCCGAGAAAGGCAAAAGTATGAGCTAAGGCAGTGATGAGTAAAAGAGAAAAGGGGGTGTCAGTGACCTTGAGAAGTGAGAAGCAGGATAGCGTCCAAAGGAGTCAGTGCAGATGTGCAAGATTATAGGGACCATCCTGATGGAATGTGAATTTGGAGTAATGGCTTATTTGAAAGTGGCTTTTCTGAATTTCTCTTCTAGTTAAAAAAAAAAAACAAACCAACAACGAATTGATTCAAGGGTAAAGATAGGGTATTCTTTCATGCTTCTGTGCTATACGGATGGGACATGGTATTTAACTTTTATTTAGGGATGAAAATATAAATTTAAAATCCTTCTCCTTCCTGATACGTCCAACCAGTTAAAAGGAGATCTCAGTCCTTTGGCTTCTTATCTATGAAAGTTTCAGTGATAATTACTTTTGCTCAACAAGAAGATGAGGTTCAATTCAATAAACATTTATTGCACACTTAATTAGGTTTGAGGTACTGATGATATTCAGGAACTAAATTATGAAAATCATTTTGTGATCATTTTGCATTTTCTATTACATTTACATATATTTTACATAATGATTACCCCAGGAAAATGCTCACTTTCAGCATTAAATGCATAAATCTAATTAATACTCCTGAGTGCTGGTCAAACCTCATTCTTCTATATGTGTGTGTTTTTAATTGTGTTTACTAAGATGACCACTGTTTACATCTCTTTACTTTCTCATGTTCCAGGCTTTTCTACAGGTTGTTCCTCTTCTGGGTGGACCTACACCTGTATCTAACCCCCCACTGGCCACCTCCTACTTCTCTTTTGCGTTTCAGCTTAAAGAGCATATCCTGATCCCCTGTTGAGATTTTGTCCTCTGTTTGATGCTCTTTGAGTACTCTGGACTTTTCTATCCAGCTTGATCAGTAGATATTTGGTGAAAGAAGGAAGAATGAACAAATAATGGCCAAAGGTCAACTGTGAAATTTCCTATAACACTTTGCAAGGCTAGAACTGGCAAGAATTTTAACTCGAGACGAATAATTGCAGAGAACGCTTATCACTTCTCATTGAGCAGAAAGCACAGCATTGACACTGGTCAGGAAAACACTTTCAGGGCAAAGCAGAGAAGCTGAATGCCTGGGACACAGAACAACACAAAAGGGATGTGGTGATACGGGAAAACTCACATTGCTCCCTATCATTCTGCTACCAAATAGGTTGAGGAACTGAGTGGTAATTAAGTAGCTGAAAACCAAATACAGGTGACCTTCAGGCACCATATAATAATACACTTAATAAAATCATTTTTGATGAAACAGAAGGCATGTCAATATTTTCGTGTGCTTTGATGTTCTCACCATACACAATTATAGTGAAGGTATTGATAAGTGCTGGTTGATGAAATGTTTCTGCTGAAGAGGATGACGCAAGACATCGTTCCTTATATGGCTATGCTCCCAAAATAGGAAGTGCTGTCACATGAGGAAAGTGGTCAGATCGTCTCTGGGTCCCTCCTCAGCTCTGAAAGGAAGTGGCTATAAGCAGCACTCCCGGTTGGCTTTCTCTCTCTGCCCCATACGTGACTCGATCAGCCTCTTAGAGAACCTGGGATCTTCTCTCTCAACTATATGTGATTTTAGCACCTTAAAAAAGTAAAAGGGAGGCATCTATATTCAAATCAATTAGTCTTTGTCAGAGTTTCCAAGATCCTCACTCCCCAAGGCTATCAGTCTTAGCTCGCAACACCTGTAGAAATTCACCCCTTAAATTCCCTGGAATCAATAACTGTGATTAGGAAGACCGGCAGCTCCTGAGAGCAAACGGCATGGCAGCTTTGTGTTTCATAACTAAGGGGATGCAGTGTTCCGTTCAAGGCATTTGCAACCTTTTGGTGTTCTGCATATACAACTAAGACTACTTGTCAATGATTTCACTGTTAACATTTAGATGGACCAGATAGATGGGGGAAAGACACATCATGTCAGTGGAAAATGAGATCAACCTGTATGACCGCCTCTGTCCCCCTGATGGATGGTTTCCGGGCGGGTGGTCAGTCTGGAGCGGGGAATGTGCACAACTACTTCCTCTCACCTTTGGGAGACAGCATGAATAGCTTTTGGCCACTACTGTACGTGACATTCAAAGGCTTTCACGTAATGTGTAGTTCCGATCTCAGGCACCTATCTTTTGAGAGACAAGCATGGGTTCCTTTGGGCATAGCAGAAAGGAGTTATCACATGATCAAACATTCGGGTCTTCCCTGGCCCCAGCCGAGAACTAGCCACGGCCACCCACTAAGAAAGATCCAGAAGCTTCTCAGCAACTGGGATTAATAATGCCACATTCTACTGCTTATGAAAATCGATATTTAAAAATATTCATACAATTAGCAATTTCCAGGAAGTTACTAGATAGTCACTGCCAAGACTGGCTTTAAATTTCTAGTATTCTAGTGTCTACTTTAACAATACTCTAAACAGTTCATATCACCAATTGCTTTGGTTAGTTAATAACGCTTTTTCCTCTAAAAAGGACTAAATGTTTTTGATTCCTTTAGATCCTGTCTCTAATAAAAATTGGCATGTGGCACTTACCAGACCCCTTCCCTTCATGCCTATAGGTGAGCTATGTCTTAACTGGGCCCAGTCAAAGGAACAGCGGGAGGGCTCAGCACATCCACCAGCTGCACTTGCTGGGAAGCTCTCCTATGTTCCTTCCCCGGCTAATCCCATCCCCCATTGCAGGGCTGATCTTCCTTACATTTTTCTCCCTTGCCACTCACTGCCTGAAGGCTACATCTCTACTCCTGGGCGTGGAGCAAAAGGGTGCCCAATCTAGCCCCGATCTCCCTTGTGGCTCCCCAACCTCCACATCCTCCACTGTAGCTGTAACACCCTTCCCATTCCCAGATGAGGCCAACTTGCTCAGTCCTCCCTGGCCTTGTGGAATTCATCTGTCTTGCCCCTTATTTATTCCCTGCCATACACTTACCCCACCCTGCAAATACCTCCCCATGACATACATACATGACCAACCTTGGGCACTACCCAGCTGCAAGATTCAGCTGCTGGGCTCCAGAGCTCGCTCCTCTGAAGCCTTACCTGACCCTCCTGTGTACAACCCCTCCCCTTGGGCTCACTATGCCAGTACTTATCCCTGCAGTAGGAGGAGAGAGGACACACTGGTCGCATCTAGATTGCTAACTCCTGAAGAAAAGAGCCCCTAACAGGCTCCTCTGTGTTCCCAGTACTCAGTAAAGTGCCTGGAACCTAGTGAGCGCTTAATAACTATAATCCTAACAACTCCCTGAGATAAGGTGATATTACTTTGCTCTGCAATGATGAGAGACCCGAGGCTCACAGATGTTAAGAAATGTAGTCACATAGTCATAGTCACGTAGTCACATAGTAACACAGGTAGTTGTTAAGAGAGCTGGGATTTGAAATTACGTTTATTTAACTTCAGAGTATGTCCTTTCCCTATATCCTGCGGCTCATTTTAAAAGTTAGGTCCACGATTTATGTGACACATAAAACAGAGTAATTACTTGAATATTACTCTTTCTTTTTTAGAATATGCCAGAGGAGGAAAGAGTGATTCTGCCTGCCTAACAGGCATGACACCTGAAAGTATCTTATGTTTTCGTCCACAATGATCTTGATCAATTATTGATAGATTCAGTAGTTTCTAATTAATGTAGGGCAAAGCGTTGTTTAGATATGGAAATTATACATGGATTTATAATTGGCTAATTTAATATGAAGCTACTTGTAAATTTATATTACAGAAGCTTTGGAACTTAAGGTAAACTGCATTGTGAGGTTTTACATTATAGTTTTTCCTTTCTCAAAATAATAGTCATTCCAACAAGAAAAGGGATACAATTTGGGGGAATAAATAATTAAAAAAATATATCTGCAAATCACTATTTAACTGGTTCCTCTGACCCAAGATCAAATTCTTGGACAACTCTATTCTGAATAAAAAGATAAGTTTTAGAATCTAGGGAATAAATTCTAACACATTCTAACATAATCCTAATGATTGTACCATAAAATGGTACTTGAATCACAAGTATTTTTTTCTTTTTTTAAGGAAGGGGAAGAAGAATCAGATTCTTCAAAGGTGAACAGAACATTAGACACCATTGGGCCAAGCAAGTTCCATGTCTCAATGACTCTCCATTGGTGCCATATTGTGAATTTCACTTTCAGGATGGTTATAAATAGAAGACCCATTTCCTTTTGTTCTATAGTTAACCTGATTCAGTAGAGCTGGCCATAACCATAATTAGGTAATGATTCAGGGGCCAACAGGGAAACATATAACCTTTTTAAAGACTTGTACGACAGAACTGGAGCAGGGAAGAGTTCATTACCTATTTATAATATCAATTCCCAAAGACTTGCAAATGCATACATAAATAGGTAGCCAGATATAGCCAAAATTTAACATGTAGTAGAGATACCAGGATTTATTGTAATGCTATTATTTATGACTTTATTGATAGAGACAACTGTTAAATCCTTAATTTATTTTTCATGTAAAATTAAGATGTTAGATTTGAAAAAAAAAATGACACAAACAAAGGAAAAGCTAGCGAACCAGAGTTTGTCCTATGTGGGTATGTGGGGGGGGGGGGGAGGGGCGGGGGACACACCACAAACCGCCTACTGACACAGTTTGGAAGTACTGCAGTAGAAAAACACTTATGTGGCATTAGTATGTGTGAAATACAGTTTGGAGTGTTGTTGTTTTTTTTAAACACTACTTCCATTAATCCTCACAAGAACATCATCATGTTGATTTGCTCAATGGCTCCTTGCATGAAGCAGAAGAAAACGAGATGCCCAAGCAGGTGGTGTTCATAGAGTAAAAATGTCTTTCCTTGGACTTACTGATGGCAGACAATCAAATGGATTGTTGCTGTCTTAAAAAAAGTCTTTTTTTTTTTTTTAATTGGTCTTTGGTCTTTACATCCTAATATAAAACTTTCTAAACTATAATTAATTGTATGCCAACAAGTATAATTTCTAATATAGGAAACATCTTTTTTTTTTTAAAGTTTATTTATTTATTTTGAGTGAGAGAGAGAGAGAGAGTGCATGAGAGCTGGGGAGGGCAGACAGAGAGAAAATCCCAAGCAGGATCTGTTCTGTCAGCATGGAGCCTGACATGGGGCTCAAGCTCACGAGCCGTGTGATCATGACCTGAGCCGCAATCAAGAGCTCTACGCTTAACTGACTAAGCCACCCAGGTGCCGCTCTAACATAAGAAACTTCTTAAAACAAAATGCATGATTATCTCCTATCATTCATTAGTCATAATGATCTCTTTCCCTGCTTTTACTGTCAAAAGATCCGTGTCTCTGTCCATCTGAGGTGGCAGTTTTCACAGACTCCCTGACACTCTCTTGCCGAATCCCTTTAAGAAAAACTTCTATGTGACAACCAGCTGGGAACATGAGTGCAAGCTGATGGCCACAAAGAAGAATAAATCTCATTTTCCATACAGCTCGAGGATCAAATCAGACATTTCTAGGAAGTGTAACAAATTTTCTTAAAACCCATACAATTGCTTTACTGACTATTTATCCTCAATGGAATGAAAACCTGTCCTTCACCTTGTTCTAAGAACACAGCACAGAGTTTTCAAGGAAAAAATGCTCGGTTATGAGAAAAAGTAGCATCCTTTAATACATTTTTAATTGTCTGATTTGTTTCAAAAGAATATTTGATGAATAGTTTGGGCAAATCAAGCAATACTAGAAGTTAACAATGAAGCACTAAGATCTGTGCACGTTTTGCTGGCTAACTACCTAAGACAAAGCATCATCAGGAAAAAATGACAGGAGATAAATGAAAACATCACATATTGGTAAAGTCTCCCAGGGTAATGAATTCAAGGTGAAATCTAGTTAATGAAAATCTGGCCACATTATATACAAGTAAATAAATTCTCGATTTATATATTAGGCTGAAGTTTTCATATGGTACGTTTTTTTTTTTTTTCCAAAAAAAAAATCACAAGTATTGTGGATGAATAAAACATGTATGCCTGTCTTCTACTAGCAGAAACTATTTCCTATCTCATTTGAATCTTACTTGCCAGGACCCATGCTTTAAAAAAATAAGGCAAAATATTTCTTTCATTCCTTCCTTATGCCCTCATCTCTTCCCCATTCATAATGCAGTGAAGTTCCCATTTGCTTTGAGATTGTGGCCCTGATTCTCAGCAATGGGAACTCGTCACAAATTGCTTTTTGTTTTTATTTATTTTTATTTATTATTCGTTATTTTTTTTTACAAATTGCTTTTTAGCTATAACTGTCGAGGAAGCGTTCATTGCAAAGACCACCATAGTATAAGAAGTTACCAATGACAAGAAAATTACAGCATTAAAATAATTAGGACTAGCTTTATTAGAAGAACAAGGTGTGTATTCGCATGTTTCAGCCATCAGTTTTAATGTTTTGGTTGTTGCTGCGATGACTGCCCACCTCCCATCCCCATGGACAGACAACTGTAATAGATGTTTTCCCCACTTGGTAGTTTCTCCTGAATGAATGAATCAAAGAATGAGTACTTAAAGTGGCAATTTTCTAACATTTTACTGAAATGAATATCCGAACGTTTAATTAACATATTCAAGCACTGAGTTTTAATTAAGAAGACATATAGCTCCCACACATTTATGAATAAATTGAAGCAACAATGCCTAAAGAACAAAAATGAGAGTCATTTGAAAACACCATCACCCAAGGCTCAACCATGTGATAGAGTCTCATGCTGTAGACCATTAGAACGTATAAAACATCATTAATGAGGGATATTGCACATAGCAGATATATATCACAAGAGTAAAATCACAGAGAGCATATTTGTTAGTGCAAGAAAAGCACACAGTTTGTGTAAAACTCATCCTTTATTTAGGGCTACTATTTTGCTGGCAAATTACAAGGATTTTCTCTGTTGGATTGTGTCTGCATGTAATGAACAGTGGAGAGAAGAGAGAGAAATGAGGTGATTCTAAATGAGTCAAAGAAAATTAAGCTTTTCCTTGTCTTATTAAAGAAAAAAAAATTGAATCCATGAACAGACATTAAAATTCTGTCCCAGGTGCTAGTTTACTAGTTGGAATGATGGAATTTGTGCTCTTCCTGGCCATCTCGGGATTTAAATAATTTTATGTGACAGAGCTGATGTGTTGATCAATAAAAAGACAACAATCGTTTACATGGAGAGTTTAGTGCAATTTTAAGAATCTGCATTAAGCAAAACGAGTGCTTGTAGTGGAATTAATGCAGAACCATCTTACTTAGTGAAGTGCATAAATGAAGTAGGACTGAATTTTTAACACCAATGATTATGTATTAAAGAAAACTCAAATCAATTGAAAGAATTGGTTTTGGAAATCGCACAATGACAGTATTTTTGAGCACATAATACTGTGCAAAATCCAGGAAAGCAAACAGATGTTCACTTTCATTTCCCTCCTTCTTCTAGTATTTATCTTATCATTTGGGAAAAGCTTTCTTGTATTGCAGTTTGATTACATGTGCATTTTGCAAATTTCCAGATGTGTTCAAATGTTTTAATCTACATTATGGCTTTATATTTTAGGTCCCTATGATTCCCTAATCAGAGTTCTTATTTCTCTAAGCATTAAATGAAATTGAAAATTTTCATATACCCCATTTAGTTTGAGAGTATTATGGATATTTTTTCCAAACTAGTCTTTCTAGATATTGGTCTTGCATCAACTCAATAGATAATCAGTCCCATTATGTTGTACTATAATACCAAATCCCTTGGAGAGAATATTCACTTTTCTGCAACAAAACAAAACAAACAACTTTTTGACAGGTGAGGTCGAGATAATTTCCCTTCTCAAATTTGTGCCAATCAGATTTACCCATTTAAGATAAGAGAAGCATCCTTTCACTTAAGGTTGTATCTGTAGTAGGTTTGCCTGTAATGTTTACTTAATAGTATCCCATAAGAACTGATTCTGAATCTAGCATAGATTTAGATGATGAACATAGACAGTACATTTATTAATTTCAAGATGCTAACGTTGTGGGAGAAGACATAATAGAGACAGAATGAAAAGTGACCCTGGCAAATTCAAGGAATGTTTAGCCAATAACAAGATGATGTCTAATCAATGATGAGCTTGGAAATAGAGCATCAAGACAGCTGTGGAGGAGGGTGTGCTAACATAAATTGAAATCTCAGCCGAGTCAGAGACTGGCCCTCATGAAATGATATAAAACTGTGGTGAAGCCAGATATTTTGGACACTTGGATAAGCATTTGAATGTGCATTTTTATAACATAATAAAAAAGAGCCTGAGGATATCTCCAATGAACTATGTAGGGCTCCAGAGTCTCCAAAAACAACTAGAAAGGTGTGAACGAAAACAACAAGGCATATGATAGAAAACACGAATAGTAGTTTGGAATGCAAGAAACACTTTAAAAAAAAAATAAGGAAAGGAGAATTGGGGAGGGGGCTGATATAGATTGCCCAAAGGAATATTATTTGAAAACTCAGAAAGATCAACACAGAGACGTGGATGAAAATCTGACTGAAAGGGTTTGAAGGAAAGAGGAGAGAAGAATAGAAAATGAAAAGGAGTTTATGTGAGAATAAAGTAGAATCGGAAATAACTAGCTGTTTTGGAGAAATGGTTAGGATTTCAGATTCCTTCCATTTGGAGGCATTGAAAGTGAGTGGCCTCTACCCTTTCATTTTATCATGATGTTTCTGGAGAACATTGACCCCTGTCCTAAAAGCCCACAGTGCTGAGTCTGGGCCCCTGTTAAACTGGTCACAAGAAAATGACGCTCTCAAGGCCATGGCCAGAGCATCAATTTATCATTTAATAACACTTCAGCTTTCCGGAGTGAAACCAAGTCTGACTCACAGCCATAGGTACACCTGGATCTCAGCCAACCATCTAATGAGCGTGTGGCTTGGGTCATTCAGAATAGGGCACGCAACAACACTGCACTCAAGTCAACCCAAAGGGCCAAGGTAGTGTCGGTGGCTACTGGGTAGCAGTAATAGTATCTTAAATTCGTAAGAAAGCATTCACTTACTTCAAGGTGTTCTCACAAACTGCACTTAGGAATGGTAGTCCTAAATCCCTTACGTGAACTACTACTATGTTGAGTAACTCAACAACAGAAGAGACTAAAATTATGTAGATTTTTCAAATGCAAATTTCTGTGGTTCTACCCTAATCTGACTTTACCATCAATTAACGCTATTCTGTTTTTACTCCTGACTCCGTGAATTGAAACTTGCACATATCTAATCAGGTAGAAAGAAGTCTAACTGATTGTCCTCTGATATTGTAGTGAAAACGTGATCCAAAAGAGCTGGGTTTCAAAAGGTTAATGGACTAAAACTCTACAAAAAGATTATGGCAAATAATCCCTACATAGCCTTAAATGAGAATGTAAATGTTTCCTTGGAGTATGTTCTTCAAAATAATAGGTTATTTTTTTTTTTAACGTTTATTTATTTTTGAGACAGAGAGAGACAGAGCATGAATGGGGGAGGGTCACAGAGAGAGGGAGACACAGGATCTGAAACAGGCTCCAGGCTCTGAGCTTTCAGCACAGAGCCCGACGCGGGGCTCGAACCCACGGACCGTGAGATCATGACCTGAGCCGAAGTCGGACGCTTAACCGACTGAGCCACCCAGGTGCCCCATAATAGGTTATTTTGAAGGGGATCTATTCTGATAGTACAGAATATCTAAATCCCTCTGAAACAAGTAGAAATTTCCTTTATATAGATTAATGAGCTTATGACAAGTTCATACTCAAGAGTTATTCAGGCATTCCTTTGCTCCCTCCTAGGAAGAATAAATTTATTTTATTCATTCACTGTACAAGTTACACTTGGTAATATCTCAGCTGTATAAATCATCATGGAATGAGAAATGGGGCCTACCTGTTGGTAATAAATATGTTCAAATAAAGACTTCACAATGCTCTTTCCAATCATCTGCTTCTTTTAAAAAACAACTATATACCACTTATCCAATGGACAAAGTAGCCCATTTACCATAAGTTAAGTGACTTAAAACCCCAAGTAAACAAACAAACAAGCAGCAAACCCACAAACGTCCATTTAAGGAGTAGAGCTCAGGATAAAAATGTCATCTGCCCTTGGGTAACTAAACTTCAGCAAGCAATTACTTTTTAGAAGTACAGCCACCTCTCCACAGACTAAGGCTTCTGTTCTTTATCTTCAAAGAACAATGCACTTGCATCTGAATCAAACTCCATACACAATACTTGGTCACCCCAGTTCAAAGCACTTTCCCTTTCTAATCTAATTAGAGCTAATAAAGATACTGGCTTTACAAGCTGACTGATGTTTGTAGCAGAACCCCAGAAAACACGTTCAAGAAATTAATCAATTTGATTTTAGTTCCTATCTCTCTAGAGCCAGCCCACCCCTCCTCTGCTCAGTACCTGACAGGTGCGCCCCGGCTGTGTGCAGGTTTCAGCATGACTGTCACTGTGTTGTCCGTTTGATTCAAAGGGGTCTCCAGTTCATAAGCCGGCATAGAGGGTGCTGGGGGAAGAATGTGTGAGATGGGAGACTCATTATATTTCTGGTTGATCTTTTCAGTTTCCTTCCTAGTTCCATTTCCAAAGAACATCAAGAGCACAGTGCACTTAAATTGCAGCTACGAACCAACGACGGGCAGCCTTTACATACATGCCCTACACAGAATACGAGGAAGCACTTCTAGAACCAATATATGTTGACTTCTTTCATGTTGCGTTTAAGTTGGGTGGGAGTGTGAGGGGGCTCGGGCGGTGTTAGTTAATATTATGTCTTGATGTGCATTCTCACTGAATGGATGTAGTCAGCGAGCTGTGGGCTTAGAATCTGTGTACTTGTTGGTAGGAATGCTTTTCTTTAAAAATGACTTTAAATGCAAATTTAAGAAACAATCACTAGGATCGTAAGACTGAACATTGTAGTTCTCCCATCTGAGTCAAGGTGGAAGGCTGTGTGGGCCAGAGATCCATCTAGGGATCTGCAGAGGACTACAGGAGCCACGGAGGCTTGCTGAAATCAGTGACCACTAGTGGGCTCTCAGGGAGAGCAGCAGGTGGAGAAGACACGGGAACTGAAGTAAGAGAGGCCTCGGTTGGACTTTTTGCTGTTTTGTTTTAATCAGCACAAGAGCTGAGGCACATCAATTATCTCTGGAGCTTCAGTTTACTCTTCTTTCAAAACAGGAGAAATTACCCTCTAGGGTTATCATGGGAATTCAAAGAGATAATAAAGGGAGCCAGGCAAATATAATTCTACAAATGTTAGTTCTTTTTCTCCACTCCACGTGAATCCTATTTCCATTTCCTGGGATTCTTTGTTTTCTAGATTGTTCAGTCTTATTATGAGAAGATAACGACAGAGCTCTTTAGTAATTTTGTCATCGCCATGGACAAGAGAAATCATTTCGTGAAGCCTGTGATGTGGGAGGGCACACAGTCTTTTTAAGACCCACAGGTGTAGGTACCTGATGAGAACGCTGGAGATCAATTTTTTTTTAAATACAGTTTTAAAAATCTCTTACATATAAAAAGCTTTTATGTAAAAGACATGGGTTATATCTCATTTCCATTTATTGGATTTTCTCAGCATTAAAAATTAACTCCAATTCTATTAAAAATTAACTCCGATTCATAACACAGAATTACATTTTGTATAGAGAATAGTTCTCTATTTGAGGTCCACGAAAGTAGAAAATTGGGGCCCATAAACTGTAATTTTCTTTGAACTATAAAAATCAAATAGTTATTCTTGATGAGTCTGCAGGCTAACTAAAATGTCAACTGTCTTTGTTTCTGGATAGAACTGTATGAACTTGCTGGGCTAACAGCGGTCAGACTCGGATCAACCAGAATTTTTATGTAACAAAAGTAGCAAAAAATGAATTATTTTTTCTAAAAGAACATCCTCTTTAAGATAATGATCTTTAAGGGGTGCCTGGGTGACTCAGTTGGTTAAGTGTCCAACTTTGGCTCAGGTCATGATGTCACAGTTTTTGGGTTCGAGCCCCACGTCAGGCTCTGTACTGACAGCTCGGAGCCTGGAGCCTGCTTCAGATTCTGTGTCTCCCTCTCTCTCTGCCTCTCCCCTCCTCACACTCTGTCTCTCTCTCTCATTCTCAAAAAATAAACATTAAAAAAAAGTTAATAATCTTTGAAATACAGTTTCCATAGGAGAAAATTACCAAAAAGGGGGGGGGGGGGGGGCAGGGGCCTGGAGATACATATATTTGCACACATTCCCACCTTATTCTCCATCATAAATTCAAGCAGCAGTGATATCATCTTAATTACATCCAAGTATCAATGCACTTAATCAAGATCAGAGAAGGAGCACATGGAAAATTACAACCAGAAACCATATTTTCTGATTCCAAATCTAGTGGTTTCTCTACTTGCTCAGCTCTATAATGCCATTTTCCTACCTTCCCAAAGACTTCTTCCTCTTCTTCCAACTCCCCATACTGTTATCACCTGATGCTTTCTATGAACTATCAACATATATTAAACTTCAAGTCAAGTTTGTGCTTAGAAATGAAATCTAACACGATCAAAAATTTCCCCATAAGTTATAGCTGCTTAAAACCAATGTCCAAACCTAATAATGCTTATAGTACTCAAGCTGTAAGCAATTCCCTGTCTCTGATTCTAAGCAAAAAACTTTCCAAGAACTAGAAATGAGGGACAGTATATACGAAAATCAGGCTAAATATTATTTAGCCAACACTGACTGACTGAAAGAGTTACTTCCCTCACCTGCCCCCTGCTCATCTACCCCCAACCAAAACAGGCAAAGCCAAAACTCAAATACTTCCCCCACTCATACCCAAAGGGGAAAAGAATGGAAAAAGGGAATGTCCGTGGAATTGTGTTTATTGCTGTTACAAATCCCATAGCAGATGGCAACTCCATTTCCTCTAGTCTGAAGCACAAAGACATTTTCTGCACAGTTGCACATGCCCAGAAATTCTTCTCAAATTATGTCTTTGGTTGGATGGCGTAATTGAGTCTCTACCAGCAAAAAGCTGGAGGCTGTAAGTGCCTGGTGCCACCCCTCTGTCGTTGCAAAGGATGGGCAACTACTAACAGTGAAGGTCCCAAGGATGGTCCCTTCTGGAAGCAGACTCCATATAATGCTGTCTATCTGCTGAGCGCTCAGTCGTTCACAGCTCATTGCAGAGATCTTTCCACCACTGCTGCTCTGGTAACTTGTACTGTGAAGGGGGTAGGAGCATATAGACCAGAACCATCGCCCATGCTCCCGTTCTCCGATGCAAACTGATAAAACATGGCTGCTTCCTAATGCAGGAGGATCTTAAGCTCCCAAATTATAAGTATTGCAGTATTTCATTCAATTCCAGGAATCTGATTTGCATACGTACCAAAGTGGGAATCTGAATACAATGTGTAAGATGGTATGAGCTTTGTGTCCTTGACAATGGGAATGAAAAAGTACAAAAATGCTACTTCCGATAAAAGGCATAACTCATGAATGTATATATAATACCTGATATTTTGGTGGTAAACTGATTTGTTGCTGGAGGTCCAAATCCCTTAGCTGTGCTAGCTCGGATAGTAAAGGAGTACGTGGTCCCCGGATACAGTCCAAAGAATAGAAAATGGGTTTCATTTCCCAGTTTTGAAACTCTTCCACTTTGATTGGATAAGTCTATTTCTGGGTCAAAGGAACTGACAGCTTTGTAGGTGATCTGCAAGAGAATGAGAATGTGATAACATATCTGGAGCAGATGGACTGAGATCACATCTTTATCCAGTAAACCCTTGTGATGTATGCACTGTCAGATGCTTTATGATAAGCTCTTCTACTCACTCAGACTCTTCAAATCCTGGATCCGGTGAAGGGGCGCAGGAATTCAGCCAAAACTGTTATGAGTTATTACTTTTATAGACAGAGGAACTGAACGCCAGTAGATTAGAACATAAAGGATGAGTTCAGGTTTAAGCTAATACCTTGAAGTTGTTTGCTTTCAAAATGTCACTTTGGAAAACTACATTACAGTTGGCTTCAAACAACATGACAAAATGTACAACTAGCTCAAACAGATGAGGACCTTACAAGGGGAAGGCCTCATCTCTCAGCCAGTGGCCAGTTTGATTTAGCACTGAATAGGATTATTGTCTACTGGAAACTAAGGGCACTTTTAAATGTGTTCATCAATGTGGGCAAAGATATCTGCTCTCAAAATAAATCCCAGACACATGTCAGCAGCTCTTGATGGTATGACTGTGGTGCTCGTGACGGGTCCTATTTACTTCTTTTCTTTAGAGCAACCCTGTCCAAGAGAACTTTCTGCATGATAGGGAAGTTCTACTCTGCACTATTCAGGACAGTAGCCACCGGTCACAGGTAGCTTGAAATGTGGCTAGTGAGACTGAGGACCTGAAAATTTGATCTTACTTAATCTTAATTAACTAAAATTTAAATTTAAATCACCATGCACGACTAGGAGCTGCCATTTCAGGCTGAGCCACTCTAAAAGCTTTCATATCTTTGCCACGTAACTAACAGCTGTTCAAAGCACATTGGATGAGTCTGGAATGCATGAAAATAAATATAACATAGGTGTCTTTAAATCTGTCCTTTCAAGTGATTTTTAAAAGAATTTCACTATAAGTAGTTCATCACCTATTCACGAACACGCATTTTAGTGGTGATTACTAACTTCTACTGGTTGTAATGACATAATTTTTAAATGTGGCATATTCAAAAGTTTTAAATTGCAAAACTGAGCACTTTTTCTTGCTTTTAAATAGGTAAACTTACTTATAATTTATGTGCATGAACACTAACACTGTTATTATACGAAGTGATAATTGACATTCTTTCTTCTTATATTTATACCATGTCATTATAATTAAGGAGACCTCTCTGGAAGAATATTTAGATTGAATCATCTCAGCTTTGGCAAGAAAATGTTTGCTGTATATATTAATCACCGCGGTGCATGCCAGTCTCAGAGTCAGGCGGCGTTATCTGTTGTTAACCCTTTAGCAGACTTCCCTTATAAGAGACAAGACCCTGTCTACCACCAGCTGCTGTGGGAGGGACTTTAGCACTGTCACCCCTGTGTGCTTAGTTGCTTACTTGGTCCTCGTTCTGACACTTCTCGAGAAAAAGGTAGTTCAGAGAGGGCAGCTCTAAGCTCTGATGGCATATTCACTCCCCAAAGTTCATTCATTCATTCACCCATTCAAAACCTATTCATTGTATGTCTCCGGTGCACCAAGCCCTGTACTCTGAGCTGGGATCTCACTTGGTGATTGGGACACGGTACCTGTCCCGGGGGAGGTAACAGTCTGGTAGAGAAGTAGAGAAGCAATTTAACAATTAAGATACAGTATAATTAAAATGAGGACTAGCACCACCCGTCAGGGCTAGGTACATCTCCTTGTTCATTTCATTGCCTTACCAAAAAGTTTAGTGGTACACAATCATATATGGGACAAAGTCCAAACTCCCTACCTTTGGGTTTAAGACCCACCGACATCCTCTTCTTCAAACTTATTTCTGCATACTCGATACCATGATATTATATTACCTTCTGTCCTGGTCGGGGGATAAAGATTTACTGTACCACAAACACTGGGCTTTTCTGACGCTGTTTTTCCTCTTAAACTTTCACCTGCCTGGAATGTGACAGGGCTATCTGTGACCCGTTTTCTCTACCTACTCTGATTCATTCATTCCAATATTGATGGAATAGCACTGACATCACGAGCACCACGGTCAGCAGGTGGACACAGGTCCTGCCCTCAGGTGGTTAAGAAACTGGACTTCAGTGGGTGGAGCTGGGAGAGATGCAGTATGTAAATTAATAATTAAAAAAAACCCTGTAATTCAGTAGATGAGACAAACACGGTGCTAAGATAAAGAATATTGGGGGCAGGGAGGGATACATGCACAGCCACCAAGAACCACTGGGGAAGGGGCCACTGAGGGGATGACAGTTAATCTGAGGAGACTTGAACTTGTGAGAGAGCCAGCTGTGCCAAGAGTTTGGGAAAGAATAGCATGAACTAATAAGGCCATGAAGCAGGAGCATTCTGTGCACAGTCAATGGACAGAAAGAAGGTCCGTGTGGCTGTGGCCCAGCAGGTGAGGTGAGCGTGGTCCCTCAATCAGTGGCTGGAGGAGCGGGCAGGTGCCAGAACATGCAGCGCTCTGTACCCTAAGATAAGAAGGATGGATGCACACACGGGGGAGCCTTTGAACATTTTTAAGCGTGCAAACAAAATGATCTGACTGCCCTTAGGAGAAGACCGTGTTAGCGGCCAAGGGAGAAGTGGTTTGCTGGAAGGAAGCAGTAATGGTAGTAGGGAGGCCACTGGGAGCCTCCGCAGAGACCGCGAGGGAAACCTCTAGTTCCTGTGCTAGTGCAGTGGCTGGGACTAAGGTGAGCACCGTGAAGAGCGCAGTGAATGAAGAGAACTGGCATACTGGAGAGTGAAAATGGGCAGAACTCCGTGACAGACTGGATGCGGACACTATGAAGGATAGTGTCAAGGACAGTGTCCACATTTTGAGCTTAAGCAAAAGATGGCCCCGCCTTTACTGAAAGGGGATAGAATGAATGAGGGGAAATGAACTGCTGGCTTGTGGCCATACCGTGCATTGTATAAGCTGAGATTTGAGACGTTTGGCCTGGAAATAGAGATGTGGGGGTGATCAGCATTGAAATAGTATTATTTAGGAAGGGATGAGGTCGTTGGGGAAAGGATTTTAGGGAGAACACTGATGTTTAATGTAATCAATGGTGGAGGAGGAGAAACCAACAAATGAGCCAGAAAGGCCAACAGAAAGAGCTGTTACTGAAATCAAAGGGAAAAAAAGGGGGGGGAAAGGGGTCTTAAGAAAGAAATGCTTTCAAAGACACTGGGAGTTCAGGCAAGATTGGAGCAAAACATGTCTGCCCGCCCATGGTTAAAGTTAAAGTTCCCATTTTACTTCTCTGGAAAGCCTTCCAAAATCTGGCCTAACAATCATTGGACCAGCTGAATGCCTGATGTTGTCACTGCATTCGCAAGTTCATTTGGCCATACATCATGGAGCACTGTCAAAGCTCTTCTGTAGTATTAAGTCATGATTCAAATAGGCCAATGGAATTGGAACTTTTCATGTAATTGTATCTTCTTTCTGAGGAGTGACTGATGTCTTCTTCTTCTTTCTGAGCCCATGGTGATGAGTAAATATTTGGCACTCAGTAGATATTTTCCTAAGAAGACTCCTGGGAGAAGAGGTGTGTGCATGCACTCACATAAATGCTCACACGACCGCGAGTAGGATGTGGCCGTCCCCACACTGACTACAGCGCAGAAAGTAAATGCTTTATCAAAGGACCCATTGTTCCACTGTACTCACCTATGGCCATGGTCAACAGGATAAGCTAGATGGGGCTTAGTAACAGTCTTTCAGGCACAGCCATTTGAGAAATTGCTAAGACTCATAGATCCTCTCTCCCCTACCCATGCACACTAACTCATGCACTCCTGAAAATTATGGATCCTCTCCCTAACAAGCAAGTATGTTGTATATAAGCAGACACAAAATGTCAGAAAGGTCATCGATCCCCCTCAAAGCCATCCAGAGCTCTGGGAGTTTGAATACCAGGAATAAAAAACTGGCTCTTCAGCAACAGGAGCAGTCAACTCTAGAATCCACTCCTACCGTAGAGTGGATGCTCCATATACATTTATCTAAGCAATTATTTTAACGGATGCCAAAAAAACAACTCTACACTCACACCCAAACGTATCATACCATGTCCTTTTGGCATGTGTTTTTTTCATTTGTTTATTGTTTATTCAACTCATGTTTATGAAGTTCTATTAAGTAGCAGGCTGTAGTAAAGCAGCAGGAAACTCCCTGAAGGAATGCCTGGGATTGCTTCCACACTTGCACTGTGGCTGAGGGATAAGGCAATTTTCGTGCAGCCTCTATGAAAAACACTGATGTTCCATGTTGGGTCTAGGCAATTTTATACAATTCCCCCAAGTCAAAAGGGAATGCAAATAACACAGGTGGGGGGTTAGAGTTAGGTGAGATGGGGGTCAACGGCAGCTTGTATTGGATGATTTCCGATTTGTATGTAGGTGCCTGAAATGTTCCCAAATTATCTTCCCCTCCTCTACTTGTGGTCTCAGGTCCTAAACTACAAGATTCATAGAAAACCAAAATGGAATAACATGCCATCTTTGACCAGGGGGGGATTCAAAATCTTCTAGGAAGGGTGAGTTGATTGGAATTTCAGCCAGGGTTAAATACAGTCTTTTAATGGAGAGACAAGCAATCGGAGGAAGGAATAATTAAATCTGATTTGGGGGGTGGGGAGAAAAGAACCTAGAATATTTCAGGGAAAGGTATAATATTTGAATGAAAAACTGAAATATAAGCAGAAGTCCCAGAGGAGGAGAGAAGAGGGGACAGTATCAGGAAGAAAGAAGGAAATGACAGAAAGAAGGTGTGATGGATTAAAATTCCATATACATAGCTCATTAAATTCCAGAAATTCCAGGAAAAAAATAATGGGAGATACGGAAATAAATGTAAATTGGAATTAGATCATGGAAGGCCTTGAATATTAAAACCAAACTTCTTAACAGGGCTCTTAAATTCTACTTCTTTCTATTCTATTACCTATCTCAGTCGGTAGTGATTAGTTGAGCCCAGTTATCCAGGCCAGGGATCTGGACATGTCTTCAACTCTTGATTCGTCAATACTTCAATCATTTGACAAGCCCAGACCATTCTACTTTGTTTGCTACATACCCATATAACACTGCACTTTATACTCTTCACACATTAGATTGGTTTATGGCCTCAGGTTCTAAATACACATACACACACGCGCGTGCGTGTGTACTGGAATTAAGTTTTTAATTCTAGTTAGTTACCAAACAGTGTAATATTACTTTCAGGTGTAGAATTTAGTGATTTGTAATTCCATACATCACCCTGTGCTCATCACAAGTGCCTTCCTTAATCCCCATCAGCTATTTCACCCATCCCCCTTCCCATGTCCCTTGTGGTAACCATCTGCTTGTTCTCTACAGTTAAGAGTCCTTTTCTTGGTTCACCTCTCTCTATGGAAAGAGAGGGAGAAAGAGAGAGAAGTGTGTGTGTGTGTGTGTGTGTGTGTGTGTGAAAAAGAAAATATCCAGGACAAGTACAGTTATGTCAATGATACATATATTTTTTGATATATATATATATATATATATATATATAGGCTGTGTATCTCCAGAGATAGAAAGATATGTATGTGTGAGTGTGTATGTATGTGTGTGTATGTGTGTGTGTGTGTATATATATATTTATTATTATATATATATTATTATATATATATGTATTTTTTTTTTTCAAAGTTTGTAGATGCGTTACTCTCATGACCAGGAGTCTGGAGTTTACTCACTAGGCAATTGAGAGCCATTTAAAGAAAATGCTTGGACATGTATATATCCCCGAGTACTGTGTACTTGGGAGTATTACTGGCTGAAAGTTCTAGAAATAGACTTGATAATGCAATGTTTACATTTTGAAAGGTTCTCCCAAATTATCTACGTAAGAGATGCATGTTCCCGCCAACAGTCTAAACACATATGCATTTCCCCGCATCACTGTTTAACCCTTGATATTATACAGACTTAAACTTTTTGTAGCACTTATTTCATTTCTGAATCATTAGTAAGATTGGGTAGGTACCTTTTCACATGCTTACATGCTACTTGGAATTTTTTTTTTTCCTATGAGTTGTCTCCTCTTATTCTTTGTCCAGTTTTTCTAATGGAATGCTTTGTCTATTTCTTACCAATCTGTATCAAGTCTATACATTGCAGCCAACAGCCCATCGACTGTTATAAATGTTGAAAATTATTTCCTCAAGTCTTCTGTCTGTATTTAGACTTTCTGAGTGGTATCTTTTGTCATTTACAAGTTTAAATATTTATATAGGTAAATCTGTCAATCTTTTAAAATAGAACTTTCTGGTTTTATTGTCAAGCACAGTAAGATATAGAAATATCATCCTTATTTTTCCTAACGTGTTCTGGTAGTTTAACTTTTGTGTTTAGAACATGACTCCGTTTGGTAGGAGTTTCTTTTGTATGGTGTGAGGTAGGTGTCTTATATGGCATATTATTCTTGTAAAAAATGCTGGATTTGTGAATATTTATTAAATTTTATTCTCTTTTCATAAGTGAATTTGCACTATAATTTCTACCTCATAAAATTTTGGAAGGACATGACTTAGTTGTTAACAGTTGTTACCTCTCTCTGTAAAGTGCAAGGATACTATTTTGAATACTTCTGTACTTAAAATATTCCTTCAGAGAGTGATATTACATTTCTAATTTAATAAAATAAAAATTTTGATTGCTGTTGAGGAAGGCCGTAAATGTCAGTCTAGGTCTCAGGCAGATGACTGATAAAAATAAAGGGCTGATCAAGAAGTAAGGGATGTGAAGGGCTAAAGCCTAAACAAAGGTGGGGAGAAGAGAGAGGAAAGGCTAGTTCGAGAACACTGAAGATGGACCTTAGGGGAATAAAACGGAGAGGAAAAGAGTAAGATCAGAAGAGTGCTTTCATGCTGTCAATTGCCAAAACGTCTGGCAGAAAACGATGATGTTGACATTTTCTGATCATTAATGGTTTGGTGTATCTTTCATAAGAGGTAAGGAGAGAACCTGAAAATAACCTGAACCCACAGCATATTCATGTACAACATCTACTGCATTCAACCTGTTTTCTCTTCTTTTCTGCAAAAAGGATCCAAGCATACTCCCTGCCCTAAGGAAACATCTGTATCATTTGTTACTAAGTTTTTTCCAAAGAGGATAATTTACCTTGCCTTCTGGTTTTTACCTATAGTCAAATGTGTTTCTATGACAGAACGTACTGTTCCTAAGATCGCTGGTTTTTTTGTTTGTTTGTTTTTGTTTTTGTTTTTCTGGACAACTGTTCCATTTCCTTAGCATGATGTCAGTCCCCAGAGCCTCTGGTCCTCCGAGGAACATTCAACAACAGTCCTTAGCTCCAGGAGGAAGCCGTGCCTATCACTGACTCTGGCACAGGCAGTACATCTTGACTAAAGAAGAGCTTCCTCATGAGACACCATGTAAGCCCTATTTTGAGAACAGAAACCCCCTTTCCTACTTCTGGAAAGCATGGGGGGAAGACAGAGAAAGATTTGGTGGTCAGAAAACTTACACATTTGACATTTTCCCTTTGGTACCTAGAAAAATGAACCAGCCTGTGCTACTTAACTATATCTGATGTTTAAAACCCTGATTTATGACACATTCACGTATCCCCATTATAACAGCATTTAGATCCGTGTTCAGCTGGGAGACCCTGGCTGCTGAATTCAGAGAGATTAATAGCTTCTTTTGAATTATTTTTCCTATTGTTTTCATGTTAAAGTTACTTTTTACACAAAGATGTATGCTCAGTGGGATCAGAAAGAAAGGATCTGGCTATTATTTTCTGTTTGTCTAGATAGGAACATGGGGCTTCTGGGACAGATAGACTTATTTCTTGGAACTTAACACTGATTCAAAGGCTGTTATCTTTTCTCATAAAATATTCTGTTACTCTTAGGTAGGAATTTCCAAAACTGAGGCCAGAAAATGGTCCTGGGGCCAAAAAATATTAACTGAAAGATTCTGATCATTGAGGAAAAAAAATATGAACTTGTTTGATTTGATTATAAAACTTAGCTCTCAAAAGGCTGAGCCATCGATGTTCCTAACGCTGAATTCTTTCACAACGAAGCAACCAATGAACAGCATCAATAACTTAACATGAAAATCAACTTTTCCTTTTCTCTTACTTTGTTTAGCTTTCAATTAAAAACATTATTGTTATTAATTTTTGCATTTCAATACCAATTTTCAAAAGGTATAAGGCAACATAAATGTGAGGCTCGTTGGGTCAGGGAGGGGTTTACCAGTGATTACTGTCTGACAGCTAATCTGCTCAGGCTTTTGTCAGGAGTTCTGAAAGGTATTCAAGCAGAGGCTCCACCAGAGGAACAGTCGCGATTTTTAGAAACCTAACAACATATAATTTTGTTACATTTGCATTCAAATACATGCTAGCTTAAAAAAAATGCACCTGCTTGTTTCTATGACAATAGGCACAGCGAAATGATGCTCGTGCAGATGTGATGATGACTGTCACCCCGTCACTGCTGTTATTTTTTTCTTGAACAATTCATCAAATTCTTCTCTGCTCTCTACCATTCAACCATTTGATATGCCTCAGTAGACAAAACTATGCCACGGAAGCCGAAAGGATGTTTTGCTAATACTAAGAACCAAAAGACATTATTCAATTGTTATCCCTGAGACAATGTCTATTGACTTTGCTAATTGGATAATCACCGTTCTTCTATAACTCAGTAGTAAAATATTTTATAGCTAGCAAGATGGGGTTGCCTCCTAATCAATGCTCGTTACAAAATACTTATTGTTTTTAATACAGGTTATTTTTTAAAAATATTATGTTGTGTCTTTACATATAATAGCATATAGTCCAGAAACATCCAAAGCATTATAAATATACATGCTGAAATGATACATTATTTGAAAAAAATCAGTGTTTTTTTTTGCTTCTATGCAGTAACCATTATAACTATCAAAGACAATAAACTTCTTAAAAGGCATGATGCCATTATGCGTTTTGAAAAATACTAGACAGTCTAGCTGCATGGAAATTATAATAAAAATTAAATTACTAATGAATGTATATACTACCTCATATAATGTGATGACACCATATGTTTGAATCGGTTCCCGCCACTGAAGAAATATCTTCTCTTCAAAAGTACTTCCTTGGATGGATTCAGTGGGAACAGCGCCTGGCACTAGAAGGGGGGAGGGGGGGGGAATCAATAAAAGTTTGAGTGACCCGCCTCAAAATTAGATTTTTCTAGATATATTAGATTTTTAACTCTCAATTGAGACATAAGATTTAATAGTCCACAGATACATTCAGTTTTCTTTTAAAAATACGAAATTTAAAACCATTTAAATGGTTTTAGCACTGTCTTTATGAAGAAAATAATTCCATCATTTTTTTTCTTTAAAACATGAATCAATTACACAAAGATCAGTAATTACCTTTGAAATGAACTTTTATATTCTTCAGAAATAAGGAAAAATACAGAGCAATAATAATTCCCACACACTGCTTGTGAGAGTGGAAATTGGTACAGCCACTTTGGAAAACAATTTGGTCATGGTAGTACTTAGTAAAGTTAAAGAGGCATGTATCATGTGACCCACTTCTAGGTATATTTCCGAGTAATATTCTTGCACATATACGCCAGGAGACATACAGTTATTGTCAATACAGCATTTTTTAAATGTTTATTTTATTTTTTTTTTTTTGAGAGAGAGGGGGAGAGAGGGAGAGAGAGAAAGAGAAAGAGAGAGAGAGCGAGAGCGCTCATGCATGCAGAGCGGGAAAGAAGGCAGAGAGAGGAGAGATAGAATCCCAAGCAGGCTCCGCCTTGTCAGCACAGAGTCCAACTCAGGGCTCAATCTCACGAATCCTGAGATCATGACCTGAGCCAAAATCAAGAGTCAGGAGCTTAACCGACTGAGCCACCCTGGTGCCCAACAGAGCATTTTTTAATAAAAATAATAAATTGGAGACAAACCAAATGGTAGGAAAGAAAGTTTTAGTCATACAATATGATACAAAAAAAGACTGAAAATAAATGGCAGCTATGTACATTATCATGGATGGATTTTATATTTATAATTTTATATTTTTATATATTTTATATTTATATTATTGAGTAACAAAAGCATGTGAGAGAAAAATAGATATGAACTGCTGTACAGATCTTTAATGTATTACATATGCACAAAATACATGTTTTAAAACGATGTGATATAGGTGAAATAATATGCAATAAATATTTTTTAAAAATATTTTATGTATTAATGATTACAAAAACTGGGAATTTTGATGCCATTGTAAAAAATGTTTATTTATTTTGAGAGAGAGAGAGAGAGAGAGAGAGAGAGAGGAGAAGGGACAGAGAGAGAGGGGGAGAATCCCAAGCAGGCTCCACACTGTCAGCACAGAGCCCAACATGAGGTTCAATATCACAAACTGTGAGATGATGACCGAGTTGAAATCAAGAGCAGGATACTTAATCAACTAAGCCATCCAGGTGCCTCTTTGGTGTGACTTTTTTAAAAACCTGAACTAACTAGTTTTGAAAAAAAAAAATCTAATGGGCATAAGGGAAGGTGGAAATTTACCTGCCAATTTTCTATAAAATAACATTTAATATTGCTTAAAAATATTATTTATCTCCTCTTCATTTAAATTCCTTTTTTGCACATATGCTTTGTATTGTATATAATTTAGTGTATTGGTGTGTCTATCCTATTTAAAAACTAGTATACCTGTAGTATTTCTACATATATTTGAAGGTGCATGATCAAATTTTTTGGTGATGGTGTGAGTAATCAAAGAGTGGTTGGAGAGGCCTCACACTTCTCAAAACTTATTACAAAGCTATTATATCATGACAGTGTGGTATTGACATAAAGATAAGAATACAGATTAGTGGAAGAGAATTGAGAATACAACAACAAATCTCTACATTTGCAGTCAAGTGGTATTCATTAAGGGTGCCAGGAAAATTTAATTGGGAGATAATAACCTTTTCAACAAATGGTGCTGGGACAACTGGATATCCGTATGCAAAAAAATGAAGTTGGATTCTTACCTCACACCATATATAAAGTTTACATCGAAATAGATTAAAGAGCTAAATGTATGAGCTAAAACTACAAATCTCTTAGAATGAAACACAGGTGTCAATATTCATGACCTTAGATTAGGCCACAGTTTCTTGGACATGACACCAAAAGCACACATACGCAAAAAAAGTAGATAAAGTACATCATCAGAATGAAAGGCTTTGTGCTTCAAGTGGCATTACCAAGAAAGTGAAAAGGCAACACACAGAATAGGAGAAAATTTTTGCAAATCATTTATCTGGCAAGGGACTTAAATACATAAAGAACTATTAAAACCCAGTAAGAAAACAAATAATCCAATTAAAAATGGGCAAAGGGTCTGTATAAACACTTTGCCAAAAAAGATACACAACTGGCCAATAAGCACATGAAAAGATGCTCAACATCAGTAGCCAGCCAGAAAATGCAAATCAAAACCACAATGACATAGTATTTCACACCATTAAAATGGGATAATCCAAAGGCAAATAATAAACATTGCTGAGAATGTGAAGAAACTGAAATGTTGAAGGGAATATAAAATCATACAGCTCCTTTGAAAACAACCTAGCAGCTCTTCAAACAGATACACACAGATAAATGTACCGTGTGAATTCCACTCCTAGGTACATACTCAAGAGAACTGAAAACAGATATTACTCAAAAAATTATACATGAATATTAAAATAAAATCATGAATATTAATATATAAATATTAATAGCATTTTCATAATAGCTCAAGTGGAAACAACCCAAATGTTCATCAACTCATGAACGGATAAACACATCTCAACACAGTTTAAAAAGGGGGTTAGAGAATGTTTTAGATTGTGGGAGGATATGAATAGACCTTTAAGGGTTGGTAAGATGTCCGAGGTTGGAAAGGCTGCCTAGAATTTCAAAAGGACTCATAGGTAGTACACATTTTTTTAGTTGAGGGGCTACTGAGGTAGATGTAAGATTTTATAGTTATTTTAAATACAGCTAAGTATAGCTCGGCAGAAAAAAAAAGATACAGATTCAGATTCAGATTCAGACGTGAGGACTGGGTTATGATTTAAGACTTTTCAGTAATTATTTATTTATGTATTATTTTTGAGGGGGGAGGGGCAGAGGAAGAGGGAG
Organism: Panthera uncia; assembly: GCF_023721935.1. Lineage (NCBI taxonomy): Eukaryota > Metazoa > Chordata > Mammalia > Carnivora > Felidae > Panthera > Panthera uncia. Next base: position 57,406,870 of record NW_026057586.1, on the reverse strand, counting down.
AGGGAGAATCTCAAGCAGATTCCACATCCAGCACAGAGCCCAATGTGGGACTCAACCTCATAACTCTGGGATCCCGACCTGAGCCAAAATCAAAAGTCAGACACTTAACCGACTGAGCCACCCAGGCACCCCAAGACTTTTCAGTAATTAAAGTGTACAATTTTGGACAATTCACTGAACCTCTTTGGGCCTCAGTTTCCTCATGTCTAAAATGAGGAAGTTGGACTAAGTTCACCTCTACCATCCAAACTCTAAATAATACATAAATATGAAAATAATTGTTTATCTCAGGTTGAAGGAACTGATGTGAAACTATGCAGAAATAAAGAAAACCAACACATTTAAGAAGTTATAACACTGATAGGTTCTAAGAAAATTCAGAGTCCAGAATTTAAGATGGTAATATTCATCAATCAGAAGCTGAAGTAAAATGGGCCATGCCAGAGAAAACTCAACTTAGTCTCTTCCTCTTGACCTTGAAAGTGTTTATTATGACATCATCATCAGTCTTCTCGTGGTATCAAGGCAAATATGAGTGGCTCTATTATTCTGAGATGATAGTTCCTAATTGAGAATACTTACTAATCTATGTATGTGCAGATGTAAAGAGGTGAAGACTTAGAAAAAAATCTATCTTTGGTTTCATTCAGTTAGTTTAAATCATAGTAAAATAAAATGGGAGAGTCAAAATTATGCTGAAGAGAGGACAACTTAAAGGGGTAAACTTATTAAAATGTACTGGAGATCCTGTACTTGATGGCACTGTGGACATGTTAACAAGAAAACCTGAGATTCGTATATATATCATATATATGGATATTATATAAATATATATGTACACTATATTTATAGATAATTATATATATGTACATATACATGCATATATTATATAAATGAATATATATAAATGATTAAATAATAATAATTAAATAATATATAAATGAATGTATATACATAATATACATATATATTTTTAAGGTCAGGAGCAGACAAAGTAAACTAAAATAAAATACCAGAAGAGCTGAATAAATTAGGAATAACAGTGTCTCACAGGAACTAAAGTCTACTACCTGTTTTCAGAAGTTCTTAGATATTAAGGATTTGGGATAAATAAGCTTTAGTTTCTAAGTTTGTGGAACTGAGCTCTATTCTTGTGATACCTTTAACAGTGATAAAGAGGTAATTTTTTCCATGTACTTTCTCATGAAATAAATACTCAATAAAAATATTTTACCAGAGTAAAATTCATAATGTTCAATGAACTGTAGCCTTTTATAATGGTAGACACATAAAGTGACCACCCCATTTTTTTCAAACTCAGGAATGACAATTATTCTATTTTTGTCTTTTTTCTCTTTCTCTGTTTTCGAAGTCTTTGTTGTTAGGAAATAAAATTTGAAATAAAAGCTTTTCTAATTAACTGCATGCCCGTGTGCTACGGACACAGTAGAATTTTTTTGGAAGTCATGCATGCCCCAACTTCTGGGACTAGCAAGATAATTTACACAGAAAGGTAAGTTATTCTTACCTCATGTTCTGATGGAACTTAACAGAACTCCCATCTCCTGTCCTTTCTCAATTCGAAACCCAGAAGTAGTGACTGGGTTCGCTCACGTGGCTTTGAGTAAGACACACCTGCTTGTCTCTAGAAAGGACTACATATCATCTTCCCTCTCCTTGGTTAAAACATTACTGTTGATGAAAACCTCAATGAGGTGAAGATCAGCAAACTTTACTGTTTTATCTAAAGACGAATAGAACACTTCTGAGTGTTTTATTTCGCAATCTGTATCGTGCCTATTGTTACAGAAGAATAGAAGGCTTCTTCTCTCCAGTTTGTAGTTAAGAGACGAAAAGATTAAATATAACAAAAAGAGCAAGGAAAGGTCACAAGGAGTTGCTCTGAATCACTGCAACAACAATAATGATCGCTCATTAAAGGCCTCTCTCTGTCAGCTACAAACGGCTCTCTACGTAAATTTCCTCTAACTCTAATATGCTTGACAACTGTGATTATTCTCACTTTTCAGATGAGGGAATTAAAGCCCATAGATTAAAAGATTCTTATCAGGTGCAAAGGAGGTCAGAGGGGTGAGAGTGCTACAGGCTGGAGGAGTTGGAGGCAGCTTTGTGAAGGACCTGAAGCCTGAGGAGCCCTTTGGAGGGCAGCAGAGGAAATGGAAGCGAGATGCAGCCAGGTGGACGGCAGGCGGCGCTGGAGAGCAGGCCTGGAGGAAGAGCGTGGAACGGAAAGGACATGGCCTACCAGACCTGCTGCCTGGGTGACATTCTGGGCAGAATGATCTGCACTGGAGGAAAAGTCACTAGTCCTAGAGTATGAGCCAGGAAAGCAGAAGACCTTGGAAGCCAAGTTTTAAACAAAGTCAATGAAAGCTCTATGGAGACAGTGACACGATACAAATGTATTTTTATATTGTGATTAAAACGTTTTTAATTCAAGTATAATTAGCATACAGTGTTATATTATTGTTAGGTGTACCATACGATTCCATGATTCTATACATTTCTCAGTGCTCATCAGCGTAAGTGTACTTTTAATCCCTTTTACCTATTCCACCCATCCCCCCCCCCCCCAACCTACCTCTCCTCTGGCAACTACCAATTTGTCCTCTGTATTTAAGTCTGTTTTTTGGTTTCTCTCTTTTTTTTTCCCCTTTGTTCATTTGTTTTGTTTCTTAAATCCCACATATGAGTGATTTGATATGGTGTTTGTCTTTCTCTAACTTATTTCACTTTGCATTGTACTCTCTAGGGTCCATCCATGCCACGTGGCAAGATTTCATTCTTTTTTTACAGCTGAATAATGTTCCATATATTGTCCATCTATATGTGGACACCTGGGTTGCTTCTATATCTTGATTATTGTAAATAATGTCACAATAAAAATAGGGGTACACATACCTTTTTTAATTAGTGTTTTCAATTTTTTGGATTAATACTCAGTAGTAGAATTACTGGATCATATGTTAATTCTATTTTTAATTTCTTGAGGAAACCCCATAATGTTTTCCACAGTGGCTGTACCAGTATATGTTCCCACCAACAGCGCACAGAGTTCCTTTTTCTCCACATCCTTACCAACACTTGTATTTCTTGTGTTTTTGATTTTAGCCATTCTGACAGGTATAAAGTGACATCTCATTGTGGTTTTAACTTGCATTTCTCTGATGATGAGTGATGTTGAGCATCTCTTCATGTGTCTATTGGCCATCTGTGTGTGTTCTTTGGAAAAATGTCTCTTCAGGTCTTTTGCCTGTTTTTATATTGGATTATTTGTTTTCTTGGCACTGAATTGTATATGTTCTTTGTATATGTTTGATATTAACCTCTGTCAGCTATATCATCTGCACATATCTTCTCCCATTCAGTAGGTTGCCTTTTTGATGTTTTGATTATTTCCTTTGCTACGCAAAAGCTGTTTATTTTGATGCAGTGCCAACAGTTCAATTTTCCTTTTCTTTTACCTTGCCAGAGGAGGCATACCTAGAAAAATGTCTCCACAGCTGATGTCAAAGAGAGAGGACTCAACTAAATAAAATCAGAAACGAAGGAGGAGAAATAACAGAGATGCAGGAGTATTTTAAACATGTTTTGTGGCTGAGTAGGCAACATTAGAATGGGCAAAAGCTGGAACCATCAAGGAAGGTTAGAAATTTCAGCATGTAGGGGCGCCTGGGTGGCTCAGTCGGTTAAGCATCTGACTTCAGCTCAGGTCATAATCTCACAGTCCATGAGCTCAAGCCCCACGTCGGGCTCTGTGCTGACAGCTCAGAGCCTGGAACCTGCGTTAGATTCTGTGCCTCCCTCTCTCTCTGCCCCTCCCCTGCTCATGCTCTGTCTCTCTCTGTCTCTCAATAATAAATAAACATTAAAAAAAAATTAGGGGCCCCTGGGTGGCTCAGTCAGTTAAGTGTCTGACTTCTGCTCAGGTCATGATCTCACAGCTCGTGGGTTCGAGCCCCGTATTGGGTTCTGTGCTGACAGCTCAGAGCCTGGAGCCTGCTTCGGAATCTGGGTCTCCCTCTCTCTCTGCCCCTCCCCTGATCATGCTCTGTCTCTCTCTGTCTCAAAAATAAAACAAAAACATTAAAAAAATTAAAAAAGAAAAGAAATTTCAGCATGCAATAACGAGGATCCGGATATAGGTAGTGGAAATTGAGAGAAAAGAACAAGTTAGTATTTTGGAAGTAGAAACAACAGGAGTTAGAACCAAATTAAGCATAGAAATATGGAGGTGAGGGTCAGAGGTGGCCAACTGATAATGTTGACACCTTATTCCACTTTTCTGGAAGATGACCAAGAACTCGGAGAAACAGAGACGGGGCCCCGAGTCTCAGCCCTGATTGGGTGACCTGAAGGAAGCTAATATTCCTGACAAAAATAACTGCAGTGAGACAACTATTTGGAAGCAACCAGCACAGGCAGGGCTTGATGGGGCTACAGAAAAGAAAAGAGAAGTCTGTGGGATGAGCTCATCATTTACTCTGGCTGGTTCCCATAATCGGTGATCAAGGATCACTACATAATCAGTTGCATGAAGAAAAAGGAAAAAAGTGAAATATCTTTTGCCCAGGAATAAGTAAGTGTATTCACTTAATGGGCTTCTCAAGTTCCTTGCCATCTTATTCTGATGCCTGGCAAAGAAATTTTAGGCCAAATATATGATATGCTACCACCATATTTTATGTGCCATATGTACATGTTATTGTGCGCGAGGGTCCCCTGTATAATCAATGTAAAAGCTCATTTGTGTCCATGCTCTGGGATTCAATGGATAATTTTACTATGTTAAATTATTTTAGAGGTTTACTGCAACTCTGTATTTGCTTTCTTTGATGAGTTGCTAGTGACATGCACTGCCTATTTGTTAAATCCTTGTTTATTGAGGTAATAGCCAATTATAATATTGGTCCTATGGGAAAGTATCATCTATTCCATGGCCAGCAACCTAATGGGGTAATTTCTCAGCACTGTGCTGAAAAGCAAGGGCAGCCTCTATTTTGTGCTGAATTTTTATCTGAACTATGAAATATGCTTCAGAATGCCATGTAAATATATTTAAATAAGCATTTCATATAATCTCCTACCCAAACAACAACTCTTAAGTCTAGCATGATAATAAAATTTGAATGAAGAACTATTCAGAGCAATGTAGAATAATTACACATAGAAAGGCAACTGTACGACGCATAAAGAATTAAAATAAACTTCTGTATCTTTACTCCTTTACCCTTTTACATCGGTGCTTAAATTCAGAGGCACAGATACACATTTATATTTTTCAACACAGTAACTCATTCCTTCACTTTCATTACAGAGATCTCAACCTAAAAGAAGTAACGGGCTGTTTCTTTGAAAGAATATGTATTTCATGTAAACATATCATTTAAAAGTACTTACAGTCTTCATCTGTCTGTACTATGAGTTCCTGACTTTCTTTCCGTCCCTCGGGATTCATGAGGATGAGTTTCACGCTGACATTGGTGTATGGTGAGAGGTTAGTGATCGTATGTTGAGGGTGTGAATTATCTGTGTCCCAGCTTACTTCTTCTCGCACTTGTTCCTGCCCTCCCACTTGGTAACAGTAGTGGACCGTGAGATTATAGCTATGGCAGCGAGTTACATTATATCCGAATGGCTCCCAGCGGATGGTGATTTGTCGAGACTTGACTTCCACCACTTCCAGTTTTCTTGGGCCACGCATGGGATCTAATACAGAAAAGAAAAGGAGGAACAAGAAAACAGAAGAGAAATGAATTGTAAGAGGTCGGTGAAGGCCAGATGTCACAGATAGTCTTAGTTGTCCCGAATATCTGGTCTCTTCCATGATAACGAAATCCCTAAATCGTAACTGGGCATAAGGCCACCCAGAATAAAGAGCAGAATCTTCAGTGGCTTCTGCAGCGAGGTGTGGCTCTGTGTCTAAATTCTGGTGATTGGCATACAAGATGAGATCGAGAACGGTTTCTGGGAGGCGTCCTTAAAAGGAGCTCACCATCTTTTCTCCTTCTTCCTTCCTGTGTGCTGGATTGAGGATATGATGTTTTTCGCTCATGCCAACAGGATGGGCCATGAGGCACATAAACATTAACCATTCGAAGCAATGATGAAGGACCCAGAGTTTCTAATAATCACTGAGTTGCCATTCTATCCCTGAACTGACAACTTCCAAAATTTTCATTAGAGGGAAATACAGTGCTTTTCTTTAAGGCTCTTCTCCTCTGAGGCTCTGACACATGAAACCAATCTCAATGTGAATTGACAAATATGTTTTATCTTTTAAAATTAATTTACAATTACATAATTGGAAAACATAAGAGAAAAAGCTTGAGAATTCAGCATGAAATAACCTAACGATTAGAGAGCATAAACCTCTGAGCAGGACTCCAGGCCTTTTCTGCATTTTGATTTGCATAGAATTTCATGCAATTACTCTACAAGTAGTTCTTTCCTATCCCTGACAACGTCTTCGTATTACTGCTGAGCCCAAGCTCCAGATACAGAGTTTCAAACTTAGAAATCTAAATGATTTGCAGGGACTATATAAGTATTTTAAAAGTTTTAAAAGAAAGAATATATACAGAGAAAGCTTTAACTTGTTCATGAGATGATGATGAAAACCACAGTACTAAATACATAATATTTGGGGTGCCTGGGTGGCTCAGATGGTTAAACATCTAACTCTTGATTTCTTACGGTTCGAGAGATCAAGCCCTGTGTCAAGCTCCTTGCTGTTAGCTTGGGATTCTCTCTCTCCCTCTCTCTCTGCCCCTCCCCTGCTCATGCTCGCTCTCTCTCTCTCTCTCTCTCTCTCTCTCTCTCTCTCTGAAAAAACAAACTTTAAAAAATAAACATGGGGTCCCTGGGTGGCTCATTCCATTAAGCATCCGACTTTGGCTCAGGTCATGATCTCATGGTTTGTAGGTTCAAGCCCTGTGTTGGGCTCTGTGCTGGCAGCTCAGAACCTGGAGCCTGCTTCAGATTCTGTGTCTCCCTCTCTCTCTCTCTGCCCCTCCCTCCCCTGCTTGTGTGCTCCCTCTGTCTCTCAATAAAATGAATACATGTAAAAAAGATACATAACATTTATTGAGCACTTACTATTTGCTATACACTTTTCTAAGCAGTTTACCTTTCATGGATTTGCTCATCTAAAATGCTCTGTTTTGGACTATCCATAAATATACTTACTTCATATATTCTGACTTTTTGTTTTCCTGAATTGTGGTCATCACACATGAATGTAAAGAGATCCATGATTGGTAAGGGAAAATCAGCATGAAAACTTGAGAAATAATAGCTATTTACTGTATGTGCACTTATTCTGTGTGACTTGCTTTCTATACAGTCTCTATTCCTCAAAGCAATCCTGTGAATCAAGTGCTATTCTTCCCAATATACAGATGAAAAAAATTGCAGCCAAGGTGGGTCCAAGAACTTGGTTCAAGGTTTCACTATGGCTCTTGAATTCATATATGTCTGACAACGAACCGTGTTGCTTTAACTCTCTACTGCAGAGTATCTACCAAAATAAAGAAATTATTAGATTTAAGTTAGAATGTTCAAGATATCCCCAAACCCACCTAAAACATGACCAAAGACTGTAAAATATAATAAAGATCGCATGTATTTAATCTTTGAACAAAAGTGCTTTGTGAAGATTCTTTCCTCTTCTCTTTCTAATTCCATAGAAGAGGGGTCTATGCCATGTTCCCCATTTCAGCCTTGCCAGAAAACTCTATCTATACTTTGTGGCTATTGGAGATTTGTCTGGACTAACATTGAAGTTCATTTCTTGATTTCTGTTTGTGCATAAATTCCTTGTTTTCTCCATCACTTAGGACATAGGGAGAACCTAGAACTACTAACTACTTCCTTTCCTGTGACCTCCAACAAATGAAAACACTTCAACGGAAATGATACCTTGGTTTTATATGTGCAAGATGGGATTTGTCAGCCAGATATCTGCTCAAACCATAAAATGAGGTTAATAATGATCATCATGCTACTCTGTCCTATAGTAATTCTAGGAACCAAGGACGAGTGAGACAAAAACTCCCCCAGAGAATCCTGAGTGGCATCCTCATGGAATGCACCTTATTACTAAATCAATGTCTTATATTTAAATTGCTAGTATTAGGGGAAATATCATAAATAAGTTATTTGTAAATAACATTGACAGTTTTTTCCAGTCTCATGAAGTTTTGCAATGTAAAGGAAATGTCTAATTTTATATAATGCTTTGTTAGTTGAATGTTTACAAAACTTTTAATATGCTCCAGATCCCTTATACATAAACAGATTAACAAACATCTCTTTGCCCCCTTCCTTATTAATCACAGGTATCCAAGAGAACTGTTCTAAAGCATTTTCCCAAGGTTTTCATCAATTCTGCTTACTAATAAAATGACTAAATGTTTCAGATATTAGTTTAAACAAGGCAGTTCTAACTTAATTTCCATTAAAAAAAAAAAAAACAACTACTTTCTATTACATAAACAGGCCTGCATCATTTCTTAGTCAAGAAAATACACACATGGACCAAGTTCTTAGTCGAGAAAATACAGGCGTGGACTAAGTTCCAGGAATGAAAAAGCCAAGGGTTCAGTCTATTTACTGGTCAAGTTTTCTTGAAATGCATGCTGGCTTCCCCTCTGTTAATACCTCTAAAAATTCCATCATGGTAAAATCATGTCTCAAACTTCCCATAAATTTGTCAAAGAAAACAGCTAAGCCTAGCACAAAACAACCACATCTGTGGCCAAGGTTCCAGAGTTGCTACTGTCAAAAGGGGTAACTAGCAGACTAGAGACAGAGGCTGTTTGAGGTCTAAACCTTAGATGCAAAGAGACGTGTGCTGATTGGCTTGAATCTTCAAGATTCTGGTTCACCCCCAGAACAACACTATCTTACAGAAGCTGTTACAAACAAGATATCACCATTTATGTTCTCTTGGGCCTTTGCCTCGAGTATAATGCTGTTGTGTCTCCTAATATGTCCACGCCAAAATGGCAGGGGCACATCATATCAACGGGGGGCAGGGATGAATGTCACTTTGTCGCTCCATTCCAGCCATCCTGACTTCTCCATTAGTGGAAAACTTAAGAGAGAAATTGAATCAATACCATGATGCAGAGGCTCCTGGGTAGCTCAGTCAGTTGAGTGCCCAACTCTTGATCTTGGCTCAGGTCATGATCTCGTGGTTTGTGGGATCAAAATCTCCTGCACTGATGGTGTGGAGCCTGACTGAGACGTCCCCTCTCTCTCTCTCTGCCTCCTGCCCACCCTGCTCACACACACACTCTCTCTCTCTCAAAATAAATAAGTAAACTTAGAAAAAAATACCACAACGCAGGCAACGAGGTCCACCTTAGATGGAGAGCTGTCATTTCTCTCACCAGGGCCAGAAGGTAAGAATTAGTTAAGTGAGACGGGAAAATGGGAGCTGGTAACATAAACTGAACGCTGTGAGTTGCCAACTACCTGTGATGACATTCTTTTTTGAGGGTAACGTTGACAGGGTAAGTACAAGGACTAAGGGAATCTGACAATCCTTTCAAGTCATGCTAAGCAAATGGCCTGATTTTATTGCTTTTTTTCGTTTCTTCTGCCATTCTGAAAATCAAGCTCCGATCCAGAAATGGTGTATAATGGTTACATCTTAAGTTAGTGTTTTATAGAACCTTTATCTTCAATGCCTCTGCTGGAACCATTTCGATTAGCGCGCTGCTAAGTGTGAATGAGGCATTCCATGGGGACATTTACTCCAGTGAGTTATACTGATGATCGCTGCAGACTTTGAAGGGCATTGTTGTAGAAATATATCACACCGTAGGCAGTAAATGGCAACTTCATAACCAGAAATGTGTAATTTCAGCCGGCTAATTACAACTCATACTGCATTTCTAGGAGCAGAATGTGAGCACTGCCAAAAACACTTGGAATATATTACTACCATTATATGTGCACAAAATAAATCTCTTAGGGTTAGATAACAGGGTAATTAATTATATTCACAGGACCACTAGGCAGATATTTGCTTCTGTTTCCTCATGATCCTGGAGATGCTACTGGGGATGCGAGTCGCTTCCAAGGCCGTTCTTCTTCACACTCACACCCTTGGCCCACACTGGACTGGGTCTCATGACAGGCCCCACTGGCGTGAATCATGAGGCCAGGCGGCCCAACCTGGGCCCAGTGACTCACGATAAGAGACCAGAACAGCCTCCCTGAGGAGAGCAATGGCTGTCGTGCCTGAAGCTTAGTCAGGGAGTTCTTACCGCTTCCCGGGCTGGCGGCAGCATTTTTCATTCTGTTCTCTTTCTGCCAGTTCCAGCCAGGTTTCATGCGGGGAAGTCTGACAGTCACAGTCCTGACCTGGGGGACCAGCAAGCCCAGTACTAGCCTCCGGCACTTTAGCATCCTATTTAATCAGTGATCCTGGCTCGTTCTACACTCAGTCCTGTTTTCCTACGAATAAGGGCAGAAACTGACTGGGAGGATCAATTTCCACTGCAGGTTCAATTCACAGCTCATTTCTCTGGAACTCTGCTCTTTACTTCTATTACAACTACGGTGCTTTTTCAGAAACTCAATTTCAGAACCTGTGAGAGATATTTGGGGTGTAATTTTAGGATCCTGTCATTGACAATCAAATACATAGATTACAACCAATGCTCCCGCTAACAGGTTTCTCTTTTCTTCCTCTTCATGAACTATCCAGAGGTCTATTACAATAAAAGCGCTAACAACCAGAATGGCATGGTAGGTCCCCTTTGGCACCTTCAGCTACTGTGTTTCTGCCTTGTCAGTCACACAAAGGGAGACAAAATAAGAATGCAACAGCTTTCTTTACTAGCCAGTTAAATCAGAGCAAATACCTGTTTAATTAATATTATATTGGCTTACCCAAGCACTCGATATTCCTAAGAAGCAAAGATTCCAGGCACACGGCACTGTTTTCAAGTGACATAAATATAGTCTTTGAGTCAGTCAATGTTTTCCAGAGTTTAAAAAGTGTCCCTTGTCAGTGAAGTTGAAATTTTAATTCATAAAATTTATTAAATTTAATTTATGCTACCTTACAGGCATCTATATATCTGGGATGTAATTGTAGAAGTTAAAAGTCACCATATGAATAGTCTTTTCCCCCATAACACTTTCACAGGTATCATGTGAATTGTTTTTGGATTGTCTCATAATTAAAATCAAGAAATGTACTTGAAAATTGTCTATTTTTCTGAAATATTTCACACAATGCTACATAGAATGGTTTCTTGCCAAATACAAAAAAACCCTAAATTTCAAACATCATACTTATTTAGGAGATGAAAAACAGGCTCACTGAACAAATGAATGGAAGTATAGCAGTGCTAAGGCTCGCACATAATCAAACATTCTCCTTCCTTCCTTGGTCGAGGATGGACATATTCTTCACAGTGTCCCATGTGCTTTCCAAGCGTGGGTTTGAACTTGGCCTAAATGATAAAGGTATGTAATCGACTGGCCCATGTTGCTGGAAAATGTACTATCCACCTACCACTTTTATTGATAGTTTTCATTTCCCTCCCAGGAGAAAGCCGAAATTCCTATTCACATTGTAAGGAAAATGTGAAGGATTCTTGCATGACAAAGTGACTACTCGAAGGTGAGACCCTCAGGAAGGAGCCCGAGGCTGCACACACACACTAACTAGGAGCAACCACTTACAGCCTGGGGGAGAATTCTCTAGTGGTGTCAGGAGATACTTGAAAGAGCAGAGTGGGAAGATGCTTGTTTAGTGTTTGGTTTGCACACTAAAAAAAAAAAAAAAAATTCTATCTACCTATCATCTATCTATCTCAGGTGTTTGGTTAATCACCCAACGTGCATGCTTTTAGGATAATTTCACCAAATCTTTCACGGTAATATTTTTTAAACAATTTTTTTTTTAATGTAACGTTCTTAAGTAAAGTTTGTTGAAAGGCAGGTGGAAAAAAGAGGCAGTGAACAATTCACTGTTGACAACTTCTGAAGAAAAGAAATTTATGCATTGACAAGGCACTCAATAGCAATAGCCTTTGTCATATTTTATTCTGCCTGCATTGATTAACTGCACAGAATAAGGCCAGAAGTCCCACAATGCTTGAAAGACGTTATTCTGTTAAGCATGAGTATTCTTTTCATTGGCGTTAATTTAAGGTCGTTGAAATTTTAAGTAATAAAACCTTGGAAAAGCATTGAAAAGTCCTAAGTAAAACAATCACCTGTGCACCTACTAACATCAAATGTGTTTTTGTGTTTTGCCTCAGATCAGTTTTTACGAAAGAAATAAAATACTACTGATATAAATTCTTGCCACTTTCCTGCAAGCAATCCCAAGGTTATTATGTTTCATTCCCAGACATGTTTTTATACTTTCCTTACATATATCTGGGATGATTACAACTTTACATAAATGCTACCATTCTTTGAAGCTTGAAAATTCATTCAATGTTAGCCAAGTTTAAAAATATAAATCTAGTTATAATTTTAACTGGTGTATAGAATTCTATTAAACAAGCCATAGCTTACTTATAGGTCCCTCCATTGAGAACAGATAGGGTGAGTCTACTTTTTCTCTGTTACAAGCACCGTACAAGGAACATCCTCGCACACATGTTCCTTAGCCACCATTTCCCTTGATAAACATAAAATGTGGGACTCTTGGCCTGTAGAGTTTGTACATCTTCAAGTGTACTAGATAATGCCGAATTGCTCTCCAAAAGGAAAACAACATTCAGACGTTCCTTTCCCCTCAGCAAGATTCTATTTCAAGGCTAAAAAGCTAAAGCCCCTTCCTGAGGCGAGATCTTGAGTTATCGGTATTGGTTCCAGTAAAATGTAAATAAGCAAAGTCTACTATGGGACCATTTTAGGAGCTGTCTCATTTATATGATATAATCTTTGAAATGGAAATGTATTATGTACAGAACTATCTTCCTTCAGCGATAGCAACTCTGCATGGCACGTGTTTATGTTAAGAGTCTCTCCCAATAACCATTCATCATGTCATATTATGTGGATCTGCCCAAAGCAAAATAAAAAATTCAAACTCACCACATAGAGAACTAGATAAATTAATGAACTGATGGATAATATATCCACAAAATAATTGTTAATTTTTCTGATGACAACAAAATGGCACATCATTTACTACGAAGGACTCTTTCGCTTCCACACAACTAGATCCAGCATATATATTTTTTTAATTGCACAGAATATAATGTATCTCCAGTGGCACCTCACACCGTGTTCCTGTCGACAATAAAATAACATGATAGCTGCCTACCTCCTCTCTGCAATCTAAAGAATAACCCTTGGGCCAGGGGCAGCATAGGGAAAGCTAAACCTGAGGGCTCTAGGTTAATCTCAGATACTTGGAAGTAGCTCAAGTCAACAGTAGTAGTCAATAGTCAGTACTGCCACTTGGATTCCAGGAGACAAAAACACAAATGTTCTTGGAAACAAAATCATTCCTAAATACGGTTTTCAAAGATAAAGACCAGCCAAATATGAGCTCATCAGTGGAGATCACCGAAATTCCCCAGAAAACTGCCACAGTGAGTCGGCAGAAACAGGAAACGACAGATGTCGATGTAGACGAAGAAGATAAAATGGGAGTACCACTTCCAAGTTTAAAAATGTAACCACAAAAATAAGCATGCCACCATGGAAAACAACCAGCTGGATTGTGAAAACAACTAAATATAACTTTTAGAAATAAAAGATTAAAATATAACAAAAACTCAAAGGATGAACAAGACAAGAAGATTGGACACAGCTTAAGAGAAAATTAATGAACTAGAAGATATATCAGAGAAGACTATCCAGAGTGCAGCACAGAGAACCAGAAACAGGAAAGCAGTAGAAAATAGGAAAGAGAGATGCAGAACAGAATATGAGAGGCTGACTCATTTCTAATCTCGCCGGGAGGAGAACAGAGAGAATAGAAGCAGAGGCACACTACCTGAAGATATAATGTCAGAAATTTCCAGAACTGACAGAAGACATCAATGAAAATATAAAGAAAGCATAACATGCACAAATTAGGTACACAGTTAGACATCATGTAGTTTAACTACAGACACCAAAATCAAAGAGAAGATCTTAATATCTGGAGAGAAAAGACATATCAGTTACAAAGTAATAGCAATTAGGTTGACAGGAGGTTTCTCAACACATCCATGGAAGGCAGAAAATGGGAACAGTATATCCAAAGTGCTGAGAGAAAACATGCCAACTTACAACTGTACATCTAGCAAAATTGTCTTTCAATAAGTAAAGGTCAAAGGATGATTTCAAAGAATCAAAACTGAGGAAGTTTACTATAAATAACCTACATTCAAGGATAAACTTCAGGAAGAAAAAAAATGATGCTTGAAGGAAAGTCGGAGATGCTAGGAGAAATGAGATGAGGAAAAATATCTAAATTTGTATTCGTAAACTAATAATAATGTCTAATGTGAAAGGTTTTAAAAATAGCATGGAATTAAACTACTAACCATAAGCGTAGTGTAGACAGAGAAGGCAATGCTCAGCGTCGGAAGAGTACAAGATCCTTACATCACCGGGAACGTGGGGGTTTAAGTTATTAATTATAGGCTTTTTTAAAGTATGCAGGATGAATTTTCTACAGTAAACCACAACAAAAATAGCAGTAGGTGACCTTTTGCAACTATAAAGAATAATAATTTTTAAAAACCTCATACATTCATAGGAAAAACAAATAAGTCAAATGCCTATACGAGCAATTCTACTTGTTGGTAGAAACATGTCCAGATACATCACAAATCACAGTAAATGTAAATGGAAACTTGTCAATTAAAACATCCAAAGAGTTACACTCAATGTAAAATCAATACCTTGCTATATGTTGTTTAGAAGGAATAAATCTAAGACACTCGTACATGGAAATCTGAAAGTAAAATCCTATTAAAAAAAAAAAAGGTGATTGGCAAATACTGACCATAAGAATCACAGAATAGGTGCAGTAAGGGACACAGAGAATCATTACATAGTGACAAAAGTTTTAATTCATCAAAAGAAGAAAACATTCATCAAAAAGATAAAAGAACTATAAATTCTTACGCACCCATAAGATAGATAGCCTTAGAGTGTATGAAGCAATTGATATCTTAATACAAAACCAAACAAGGATAATGTGTATGAGCAACATATTTCATTCATGCATCGATGAGTAAATTATGGACAAAATATTCAAATCCACCGTATACATAAAAATGATAATACTGCATGACCAAGTTAGATTAATTAGGATGGTTTAACATAAAATGTCTATAAATGTAATTCATCACATTAACAAATTAAAGAAGAAAGACCATACGATAGTTTTAACAGATGCAGAGAAGTGTATTTGTCAAAATGTCCACTCACTAGAAGGAAAATTAGCAAATTAAGAACAGAATGAAATTTCACATGCCTGCATCAGCAAGTATTGTTCTGAATGGTAACAAACAAAGGAACCACACAAAGATGCAAGCTATCGCTGAGTCTCCTGAATATTTTCCTGAAGGTTCTAGCCAATGTATTACTACATCTTATTTCTTACGAAATAAAAGGTATAGGGGCGTCTGGGTGGCTCAGTCAGTTGAGTGTCCGACTTCAGCTCAGGTCATGATCTCATGGTCTGTGGGTTCAAGCCCCGTGTTGGGCTCTGTGCTGACAGCTCAGAGCCTGGAGCCTGCTTCCGATCCTGTGTCTCCCTCTCTCTCTGCCCCTCCCCCACTCTCACTTTGTCTCACTCTGTCTCTCAAAAATAAATAAATGTAAAAAAAAATTTTTTTTAAAAAGAAATAAAAGGTATAAAATTTGAAAGGGAGCGTGCCTGGGTGGTTCAGTCAGTTGAATGTCTGGCTCCTGATTTTGGCTCAGGTCATGATTCGGGGGTCGTGGGATTGAGCCCTGCATCAACGGCATCAAACCCTGCGCTCTGCACAGCGTGGAGCCTGCTTAAGATTCTCTCTCTCTTTTAATAATAAAAATAAAATAGAATTTGAAAAGGAAGAAAACAAAACTCAAGTTATACACAACGTAAATGTCAGCACACACATAAGATCTACAAATTATAAGAAGCAGCAAATGTTTAGCAAGGTGTCTAAATATACAATTAGTGTTAAAATCCTTCATAGGGGCACCTGGGTGGCTCAGTTGCTTGAGCGTGCGACTTCGGCTCAGGTCATGATCTGGCGGTTCATGAGTTCGAGCCCCACATTGGGCTCGCTGCTGCAGCCTCTCAGGGCAGAGTCCACCTCAGATCCTCTGTCTCCCTCTCTCTGTTCCTTCCCCACTTGTGCTCTCCCCCAAAATAAGTAAATATTAAAAAATCCTTTGTATTTCTACATATTAATAACAAACTGAATCACCAATTTTACAAAAGACAATATTCACAAAAGGACCAAAATATGTAGGTGACTCAGGAACAAATCTTGTAAAAGAACAATAATAAAAAATCCAAAATTCTGTTGAAAAGCATTCATGGGACTCAAAATAACTGCAGAGCTAGATCATGTTCATGAACAGGCAGACTCAACATTGTAAAAGTATCAGCTCTCCCTGAAGTACTCACTGGAATCAGTGCAATTCCGATCAAAACCTCTAATGAGGTTTTGAGAAACTTGATGAGTTGATTCAAAAACAAATACACAGCCAAGGCCCCCAAAGAGCCATAACACTCCTGACCAAGAACGGAGTAGAGAAACTTGTCCAATTAGATGGCAAGAGTTATTTAAGCAGAGTGGTATTGCCGAAAGAATAGGCAATATTCTGCATTGGAAGAGTTGGAAGCTCAACTGGCTTAGCCACCCAGGTGCCTCGATAGAGGCGGAAATCCTTATTCTGACTCCTGGAATAAGGAGAGTTAGTACTGGGGAACCTGTGTATCCACATCAGAAAAAAAAAATAATGAAAGGAAATTCCTATTCTTCACCCCACACCACACAAAAATCAATCCTTCCTGAAATTAAAAGCTTAAAGATGAAAAACCGAATGTAAAATGTATGCTAAAGTATGTGGGTGGTTATCCTTCTGATCTCAGGGTGAGGAGATGTTTTTAAAATAAGAAACAAGAAAGCACCAAGTGTCAATGAAAAGCTTAATTGTTTATACCACATTAAAATCAAGAACGTATGTTTATTAAGCTGTACCATAAAAAAGCTAAGACATCATCTTATTCTTGTAAAAAAAAAAAAAAAAAGAAAGAAAAGGAAACCAACCAAATAGACCAAGGACAAAAGATATAAATAGGCATTTCATAGAAAAGTGAAAAGGTACGCCACTGGGCAGAAGATCTTGGCAACCATTTAACAAAGGACATATATCCAGGATACAGACAGAATGTCCAGAGATCACAAGAAAAGGTGGTAACTCAAAAGAAAAATGGGTGGAAACTAAGAAAACGAGTTTCACAGAAGAGGAAAAAATAGACCATTAACATAAAAATATGTTCAAGCTTCAGGGGTGCCTGGGTGGCTCAGTGGGTTAAGCATCGGACTCTTGGTTTCGGCTCAGGTCATGATCTCACAGTTTCATGAGTTCGAGCCCCACGCAGGTCTCTGGGCTGACAGCATGAACCCTGCTGGGGATCCGATGTCTCCCTTTCTCTCTCTGCCCTCCCCTGACTCGTGCTGTGTTCTGTCTCTCTCAAAATAAATAAACAAACTTGAAATAAAATGTTTAAAATATGTTCAAGCTTCATATTAACCTGAGAAAAGCAAATTATTGAAGGTTGTAGCAAGGTTCCATTTTATACCATGCAGATTAGCAGAAATTGAGAAGTCTAGTCACACTAACCGTTGGCAAGATATAGGTTTACACACATACCACTAATAAGAATGTGACACGGGACAGCTACAGAATGCCTGGTATCATCTCATAAGATAGATATTTGAATGCCCTGCAACCTAGCAGTTACAGATTCAGGTATACGTCCCAGAGTAACACTTTAAAACTTCTCTGATAATAAGAACATTCTGGAACACTTTTAAAATATCAGGCTTCTTAGGCCTTTCCTCAGAGATTCTGATTTGGTGATCTTGTATTGAACCTGCACAATCTGCATCTTGATGAAGCAGCCCAGGTGAGTCTTATCCCCGGAGAAGTCTGGGAAACAGGCCTAGAACCCTGCTACCTAAAGCATGGTTCTCACACCAGCAAACAGGGCCACAACATGGAGGCTCATTAGAAACGCAGATGTCCAGGCCCACCTCTCACCTCCCAGAGTGGAATCTGCCTTTGCATGATACAGCTTAAGAAGCTCTTATTTAGATTATTTTTCAGAGTGAAGGCTGGGTCCGTCTTATACTCAAACTCACATTTGTTTTAAAGAAAGAGAATAGGGAAGAAAACCAAAGAATGAATTTCAGGTCCAAAGGTGAGGGCTGTATTGTGCAAATTTTTTGTTGCAAATTCACAGGAGTCTGTGTAACTGCAATACAATGTAAAATCCATTTGACGTTGTAGCAAAAGAGTTTGAAAGACACATCCCTGGAGTCATTGTTCCCCATGGGCACCAGGAAACGCCTACAGAAAAGGGCTTTTTAGCAGCACCGTTGACAAAGGAAGAAGAAAGCAAAGTGTGGAAACCCAATTATCTACTGACCAGAAAACAGTCAAATACTCATACAATGGAAAATTACATGGTGGGGCACCTCGGTGGCTCAGTCGGTTAAGCGTCAGACTTTCAGCCCAGGTCATGATCTCACGGTTCGTGAGTTTGAGCCCCGCGTCGGACTCTGTGCTGACAGCTCAGAGCCTGGAGCCTGCTTCGGATTCTGTGTCTCCCTCTCTCTCTGCCTCTCCCCTGCTCATGCTCTGTCTCTCTCTGTCTCAAAAATAAATTAAAAAAAAAACGTTAAAACAATTAAAAAGAAAAAAAGAAAGTTACATGGTAGAGAAAATGAAAAAAGCAAAAATGAACCTTAGAAGTACAGAACTGGTACAAAACTCAAGTCACAGAAGACCACTGGGATATAGTTTTGTAAAACTGAAAAAAAAGCAAAATACAATTGTTTAAGCATACATACAGATGTGATAAAACAACCAAGTAAGACAGGAGCAAAGGAAGACTTGACATGAAAACTCAGGACACCAGTCACCTCTGACTTGGAGGCAGATGGATGCAATGGGAAGAAGCATGCAGTTAGATTAGTTAGAAGCATGCAGTTTCTAGGGATGTTCTGCTTTTAAGCTGAGGTGTCCATTGTTCTTATGCCACACAATTTATGCAGGTTGCATATATTCTTTGGTTTCTATCAAATATTATATTATAACTTCAAAAAAGATTACTATAGAGAAGCCATGAATATTCTGGAAACGTTGTTGGCTCTCTGAAATTTCCTTTCTGGAGAATAGTGGATCTTTGGTTCTCATGGGTGGAAGACTTATAGTTATTACTAAGCAGACTTGAGAGAGGCAAGATAATATCTCATTAAAGGTTTAGCCATTCTGGGGGTGCATGGGTAGCTCATTTGGTTGAGCATCTGACTCTTGATTTTGGCTCAGGTCATGGTCTCACAGTTGGTAAGTTCGAGCCCCACATCGGGCTCTGTGCCAACAGCATGGAGCCTGCTTGGGATTCTGTCTCTGCCTCTCTCTGCCTCTCTCTCTCTCTCTCTCTCTCTCTCTCTCTCTCTCTCTGTCTCTCTCAAAATTACTAAATAAACCTGAAAAAATATTTAACCATCCTGGATAGACACCCCGGCACCCTGGATGGGGACCTCTGACTTGAGAAGCATCACAAAGCCTTCTTCCCACAAAGTGTCATCAGCTTCACAGCAGAAGGCCTTCATCCCTGAAACCTGACCTTTGGGTCCTGCAAGCTGTGTCTCAATCCTGTGCTCACCGCGCTCTGACACTCATGGTTCGGGTGTTACGTTCATTCCCCCTGTCCAAACTTCTGAACCTCACTCTCTTTCATTCTCGGATACTCACAGGGAGGTTTAAAACTGAATTTGGGACTGCCACAGTAAGGGAGAGCACCGGGGAAGGTAACTGCCCAAGGCCATGGCTAGCCCATAAGGTATGTTTGTGTAAATTAGAGAGAGCGCCTCTTCCTCAAAGCACTTTTTGTCATCAGCTGGAAAGCTGCCACATAAAAATACGCACATTTATGCAGCTTATGCTATGAATAGGCACTGTGTGTTTACACAATTCAGGACTTGCACAACTGTATGCTGTGGCCTTGTTTGAATCAGCGTGTGTGTGTGTGTGTGTGTGTGTGTGTGTGTGTGCGCGTGCGCAGTAGTCAAAATGTGCAAGTTACGTGATTAAAAAGATATGCTTTCTACCTGATATTTATCTATCTATATATATACATATCAGATGCTACACATATTAAAAGTTCTTAGAGAAGACATTTTAGTGAAAAATTTCAAAACTTATGATACACCAGGTCTACAGAAATAAATGTGCTGTGAGGTAGCATATTGACAGAGGTATGTGGATTTTTTTCAGCCAATTAATACCACTGACGCCTTTATCAGACTTCAATATTCATATATACACGTAAAGCACTACAATTGCATTTTCACAAAGGTACGATTCTAGTTATTTCTCCCTAATCTTATCTGCTCCTCATGCACTGCCAGGATGCCTTTCATATGTGACAGTTCATCTGAATCAATCAGAGGACTTCTAATTGATGCTCTCTTCTCATACAAGCCAAAACCAAAATGTTTTCATTAGTCACTCACAACTATCAGATTCCCACTTTCTGGGGCACCTAGGTGGCTCAGTCAGTCAAGCATCCAACTCTTGATTTTGGCTCAGGTCATGATCTCATGGTTCACGAGTTCAAGCCCCGCATTAGGCTCCATACTGACAGTGCAGAGCCTGCTTGGGATTCTCTCTCTACCTGTCTGCCTTTCTGTAAAAAAAACAAACAAATAAACTTAAAAGAATCATTCCTGCTTTATGCACCATTCAGGCAAATCTATATGCTGTAATCCAAATATGGTTCTCCCTCCAAAATTAATATCTCTGTCCTCAGTAATAGTCACCTTTTTATCTGCCAAAAAGTATCCTTCCAAACTTAATGCTTTTCAAACGTGTTGAAAATCAATCCCTTTTACCCTTTTACGACTATTTCTTCTTAGTTAAAATAAAAACTCACAGACATTCATAGACCCACACGGTCAAAACTCTACCTTTCATATGTTGATTATGTTTTACTGTGTTCCATAACAACCAAGTTTGTTCAATACTGCTCTCACATCTAGTAAGAATGCTTTATCCTTATAAGATGCCTATTTGCTAATCAACACATTTGATAAAAGGATACTAACATAGAATGGTAAATGACAGGCATCCAGCTCAGTTACTTTGTTTTCCTAAGTCAATCCAGGGAACAGCTCCCTCTCTTAAGTATTTACTGATGTTCTACAAAAAAGCCCTTCCAAGTTCTGTGTGTTGACTTGCATCTCTGTTTCACTTTATTGCTTTAAAGAAGTCATGCCATAAATATGGCTTCCACTAATCCCTGACCTTGTCAATATTTTGGCCTGAGCTCCCTGGTGACATTTCCAAAGTGTCAAGTTCATCCCGACAGAAGGAACATTATCGCTCTACAGCAAAATTAGAATCTTCAATTGTTTTGGTGCAGCTGGAATGAACAAACTACAATTCATCCTATAGATGAACTTTACAAGAACACTCTTATATGAAATAAAAATGAATCTGCAGTAAAAGACTTCCTTGGTATTTATTTCAGACTACATAAAATAGGAGGAGACAAAATTATTTCCACAGAGTTTTACAGAACTGTCAAAAATTGGTTTGGAATGGGTTTTGACCTCTTCTGACCCTTATCAATCTGTGAGACCCACAAAAAGCTTTGGGAGTTTAGATGTGCTGTTTTACCCAGAGCAAAAGAGTACCCCAACCATTCACTCTTGGTTACAGAAATAATGTGACTCGTGTTGGAAAAAAGTCAATCATATACAATTTTAGTTCCACCAATAGGAACCATCCTCTCTAGTTACTACTAAGCAGATACATATTATTTAAAACATTTTTACCTGTTCTGAGACTCCTATTTGGTGTTTCTGATTGTTTATGATTACATAGTTTTCTGTTTGAGGTTGTTTATGAGTCTGGGCAAATGGTTCCACAAAAGACCACTCCACTATGCTAGATTGATCACTATCCTAGGATTCGTCTTAGCTTTTACCAAAAACTTGTTTGGGGAAAAAAAAAGCTTTCTCCAATTTAGAGTCACATATGATTGATAAGGTTGTAATTAAAAATCTGTTTTCCATCCTTCTAATCTTCTACGGACACCTGGAATAACGAGAAGGTAGAACACACAGTTCTGGAAGGACTGCAGGTTGCCAACATCCTACTCAGGATTATAATTGCAGGGCAGGCAGAGGAACTACCATGAAAAGACACAAACCAGTTTCTTTTATTTTAAAGAGGTAAGAAGAAAGAAACCAAATAACCTAATTGGAAATGATTTCTGTTCCCTTAAACAACAAAAAACTTAAAAAAGTGTTCTTTTTATAAAATGTAGTTTACTTTTCTGCTGAAATCTCTCAAGATTTTGCTCTCTTATTAGTACCACCTTAGCTACCCAAGAAGTTTTTGTGTGGGGTTATGCCATTTTCCCACCTTTATGACTTTGCAATGCTATTTTTCTAAACTTTTCACATAGTAAGGATCAGGTAATATGAGAAAGCTCAACTTTCTGATTTAAAAAATGGAAAGGCATCATCCATGTCATTGCAAGTGGCAAGATTTCATTCTTTTTTATGGCTGAGTACTATTTCATAACACACACACACACACACACACACACACACACACCCCACATCTTCTTTATCCATTCATCAGTCAATGGGCACTTGGATAGTGGCTATTATAGATAATGCTGCTATAAACATAGGGATGCATGTATCCCTTTGAATTAGTATGTTTTGTATTCTTTGAGTAAATATCTAGTCATGTAATTTCTGCATCATAGGGTAGTTCTATTTTTAACTTTTTGAGGAACTTCCATATTGTTTTCCAGAGTGGCTATATGTTAACTGGAATTTAAATAAATAAGAATAAAAGATGTGTTTTGTGTGTGTGTGTGTGTGTGTGTGTGTGTGTGTGTATACATGTATATACACCTTTTTTTTTTAATTTTTTTTTTCAACGTTTTTTATTTATTTTTGGGACAGAGAGAGACAGAGCATGAATGGGGGAGGGGCAGAGAGAGAGGGAGACACAGAATCGGAAACAGGCTCCAGGCTCCAAGCCATCAGCCCAGAGCCTGACGCGGGGCTCGAACTCACGGACCGCGAGATCGTGACCTGGCTGAAGTCGGACACTTAACCGACTGCGCCACCCAGGCGCCCCTATATACACCTTTTTATTTTACCTTTTTCTTACAGCAATGAAGTAGTATCTCATATGGTTTTGGTTCTCATTTTTCTATTGGCTAATGATGTTAAGCACTTTTTCTTGTGCTTACTGGTCATCTGTATATCCTCTTTAGAGAAATGTCTGTGCAAATCTTTGGGCCATTTTTAAGTGGCTTGTCTTCTTATTGAGTTCTAAGAGTTCCTTATATATTCGAGATGCCAGTCTTTTATCAGACATGATTTACAAAAAGTTTCGCCCTTTCTGCACATCGTCTTTTCATTTTCTTGATGATGCCCTTTAAAACACAAACATTTTAAATTTCATGATGTCCAGTACATTTTTTCTTTCATCACTTGTGCTTTCACTGTCGTATCAAAAAAACCTCACTGACAACATGGACCCTACTTGGGATTCTCTCTCTCCCTCTCTCTCTCTGTCCCTCCCCTGCTCATGTGCTTGCTCTCTTTCTCTCTCTCTCCCAATAATAAATAAACAGACCTAAAAAAATGAAGTATTAAAAAAAAGAAAATAAACTGACTATAAATGTAACAACGGTTTATCTAAACTCTCAATTCCATCACAATGATCTGTCTTTCCTTATGCCAATGCCACACTGTCTTGATTACTGCAGTTGTGTACCGAACCCATTCTTTTTTTTTTCATTGAAGTACAATTAACAGAGTGTGATATTAGTTTCAGATGTGCATTATAACGATTCAACAATTCTATACAATTCTCAGTGTTCATCAAGATAAATGTACTCTTGATCCCCTTTATCTATTTCATCCATCCTACCAACCGTCTCCCCTCTGGCAACCACCGGTTTGTTCTCTGTAGTTAGGAGTCTGCTTTGTGAATTAAATTCACACATCCCCCTTCCATCCCTGGGAGATCCAAACTCTCTTAACCCCAACCTAGGGGAGGTCAGTTCATCGGTGGTTGTAGAAAAGAATATCTGTGTGCTCAGGACCACATCCAGAAGAAGTTGACCAAATATTCTCACTTCCTTTTTCAAAAGTCCTCATTCTGAGTCACCTCTTCTCACATGGGAAGGAGTGAGAGGGACAAAGATTTTGTGACCAAACTCCAGCCAGGCTCCCCTGAGCTCTTCCTCCCCTAGGCCTCACCTTGGCCTGTAAAGACTTGAACAAACACTCAAGGCTGCATCCCTAGGTGACCTGTCTCCCTTAAAGTGCCTGCCTGAGAAGACTCAAGGCTGCCCAAAGAACTGATGGTTGTTCCAGTGACACCTGAACACAGGGCTCCTGTGTCCCAGCCTCTGGGGGAGGGGACCAACCTAACCTGGATAAGTACCAGTTGGCAAACCATATGGGTGTCATATGGACCAACATACCCTTCCAGATTTTTGTAAATGTTTGCTTCCCTGACTCAACTAAACCCCTGCTCAACCCCTTCCATTCTCCCTTTAAAGGCCCAATTATCTCGAAGCAAATCCAAGTTGAGTTTAATTCATGCTGGATTCTTTTCCCTATTGCAATAGTACATTTATGATTAAAATCTGTCTTTACCACTTTGGTGTCTGGATTTATCTTTGCTAAAAGGAAGGACAGGCAAGGGCCAGGGACCAAGTCCTTTCCCCTCTATGAAAGCATCAGGAGTAGAGAATAGCCATTCCCCAAACATACATAATGTAAATAAATAAACAAACAAACAAACAAAATATATAACATAACCAAAAAGAAAAGGAAAAAAGAAAATCAACATACTATACACAGAGCTTATTTCTAATGTAAAACACAATAGCAAGCATATTTTATCAAGACATTAGTATAGGACCAAATAATAGAAAGCAGAGATAATACAGGTAGAGTGGACCACAGATAAATGAAGACACAATGTCAGGTGATCACATGCCATGTCTATATTGTAGACTAAAACAGAAGTGTCAAGTTAACATTAGGAAATTCTATCATTGACTAGCAAAGTCCTAGGTACAGAATGGGATCCAGGAAAATATGAGGCATATTAATAAGAGACAGGGTCAGGCACTGCAGTAAGACAGGCATCCAGTTGCTTGACATGAAGTATAAGTTGAGATCCGATCTGTTCACTTATCACTAGGGCAGAACAAGTTGATAAAGCAGCCTGAACAAAGTGACGAGGTGATGAGCTGCATGTCCTAGCCATGAGGTCAGTCAAGGTCCTGGAGACTGTGAAGAATAAGGGGCCCTGCTACAGGGAGTGGAGCTCTGATGAGCCTGTGAAGCAGACATGGGTGACCAGCCTGTGGCCAGCGGAGGATGGACTGGAGGGGGAAGGGTGCAAGGTCAGAGGTCCCACAGGCGGACTTTATTGGCAATGGTAAGCTCAGCCTGTACCAGGAGAATGGCCACCTGAGAAACACGTCTTGGAAACACAAACCATGAAATGTAGTTGATTAGATGGTCAGGGATGGGAAAGAAGGATGGGACAAGAGACAGGAAATACACAAATAAGAAAATCACTCAAACCGAAGGCAGTCTTTCCAGGACAGTGACAAAGGGGGAAGGGCTTGGGTCGTGATGCATCTGTTTTCTGCCTGTGCAGTGTCCACAGAAGTCCACAGTGTCCACAGCATGGAACTTAGGGTAAACCTGAAGTTCAAGGTCAAGGTTAAAGGGCAGGAGGTTATGTGACTGTTCAAGCCAGTAACATAGATGGCGGTTCCAAGGAAAAGCGTTTACAAGGACGAGAGAAATAAAGGAAAAGACCCCATTAGCTGAACTTCATTTTGTTTTGATTTTAGGTTTTCCTTTGAAGATACCTCAAGGCATTTACACTCCCATATGAAACCCATAGTAATAAGATATTAAGAGTTATAATTTTTAAACCATTCATTCTTTGATACATGTCCTTTTCAATATATTAGTTTACAATAGGTTTTACTCGAGTTTTAAAAGAAGGTAAGTTACAATACGTTTTACTTGAGTTTTAAAAGAAGGTAAGTTTTTAATCGAGCGAAGAATTTTCAGCTCTGAACTAGAGTCAACTGGTATTTGGATTTTTATATTTGGTACATACTTAATAGTTACACATTTTAGAGAATGCCTCATTTAAATTCTAATGTATTTTAATAAGGAATAAAAGGAAATATCACCCAGTATATTTTTTTTCTTAAATTACCCCTAGTGCTTGATTACTCCTCCACAATCAAAATCATGTCTTAAATATGAATGATACAAAACAAGACTACATACAGCCTGAATGTCTAACAGAGGGATTTTAGCTGCTTGTTTAAAATGACATACCTAGCTATTCAGTAATCACTTTATAATAACCCCTTTCATTTCCAAATCTACTTAGCCATCAGGCAGTAGTGAGCGAAAAGCTGGCAGCAGTTTTTACAACTGCACATTAGTTTTACATTTCATGACAAGCTAATTCTAGAGAGTTCTAAAGAGAGACAAGCATGGGTTCTTGTGATTTTCTTTCCTTTGCATGAAGGAAACATGTGTCTAGCTGCTAAACGAAAGATAAAAGACTACAGACATATACTTTTCACTTCACCCTTATGTCAGAGACAATTTGCCTCAATTATACCCCAGGTACTGTGGTACATATCTCAGTCAACAAAAAGTAACGAGGCTGACAATTACCCTTCGACTCAAGCCAGAGACTTGCAGGGGTGCAGAATACCAGCCAAAACTGAACTTAATAATGGCACAATGACAGGGTCTTCATAAGAGGTCCTGGTTTTAAGGGGCACCTGGGTGGCTCAGTCAGTTAAGTGTCTGACCTCGACTCAGGTCATGACCTCACGTTCGTGGGTTCAAGCCCCATGTCAGGCTCTGCACTGACAGCTCGGAGCCTGGAGCCTGCAGCCTGCTTTCGGTTGGGTGTCTCCCTCTCTCTCTGCCCCTCCCCTGCTCACACTCTGTCTCTCAAAAATAAACATTAAAAAAAAAGAGGTCCTGGGCATAAGAGGTGCATAAACATAATGAAGAACTTCAACCTACACATTTGAGAAGGCAAAAAACATAACCACACTGTATTAAAAATGATATATATGCCGGGCCACTTTTAAGTTGGTCACAACAAAGGCATTTCAATGTAGGCTATTTAACTTAAGGTCATACCCTAAGATGCCCCTAATTAAATTCAAAGACCCATCTAGTGTCGTATGTGTGTCCGTATCGCCCCAAATGGCTGAAAGAGTAAACTGATTTCCAAGGCATTAGTTAAGCCAATCCATGAGCCACACCTGAACAATACTTTAAGCTCCTGGTTTAAGCTTTGAAGGTTGCCATGAAAATCACCTGGTAAGATGATAAACCACCGTATAAATCTTCTCAGGTTTCAGCTGCTCCAGCCTTGCCAGGAGAGCAGAGGCACAGATGTGGTTTATAATGTTGTACACAAATAAATGGGATATGCGATTTCATACATCAGTCTGAAGAAGATGTGGCAGGACAGTCAGTTTCCAGACGCTAACACAACTGCATTAATTCAAAGTCATTATCCCCAGCAATGTTAGCTAAGTCGAGAAGACAAGATTGCACTGAACCAAAGTGACAAGACTACAAGGCCATATAAATCTATGCTAAAGAAATGTTATCGATTAATGGTTCATGGCCGCCTAGCGGAGTTAATGTTTTTCTAAATGGATATATTCTGATATGTAGAATCAAGCTGAGCCAAGGGATGTAGAATGAAATCAGCAATGGCAAATTAACTCTCAGATGCGGGAATTGATAAATGAACGATATTCTCAGATCAACTGGTGAAAGAAACGTTGAACTGCTCATTGCATTCAGGCCCAGAATGAACAGAAATAGCTCTCTCGCCACACAATTGTGGTTCACTGTTTTAAACATCTGGCAACAGGGCAGAGCAGAGCACAGCGGTGAAAACTGAAAAACTTAAGATTAAAAGGTAACACATGAAAAGAAATTCGCTTTTACTTTTTGACTGACTCTTAACTCTTTTCCTGCCTCCCCCTGTGAAAACCTGTATCACTCAAAACAACCTGTGGTTCTTTTCCGGTGGGGGGATGGGTGAAAAAGGGAATGGGGATTAAGGAGGGCACTTGTGATGAGCACTGGGTGTTGTCTATGTGTGGAATCACTATATTGTACACCTGAAATTAAAACTACACTGTATGGGGGGGTGGGAGGGGGGGAGGGTGGGTGATGGGTATTGAGGAGGGCACCTTTTGGGACGAGCACTGGGTGTTGTATGGAAACCAATTTGACAATAAATTTCATATATTGAAAAAAAACAAAGAAAAACAAACAAAAAAAACTACACTGTATGTTAACTGGAATTTAAATAAAAACTTAAAAGAAAAAAAAAAAACGACCTGTGGTTCTTTTCTATTAAATTCTATCACTACCAATGACCATGATGTATATCCTGTCAACTCCAAGTCAGCTCTTGGTTGACTTCCTAAATCATTTTAATGGTAGCACAGACTGCTAGCCCGAGGCAACCTTATACCTATTTGTACCCAATCATAGTACAGGAAGTAGGAGTGGCTGGCTCTCCCTTTGGGGAATCACCCAAGTACCAAAAAATAATTACGAATGCAAACACTATCTGGCCGAAAATGAGGCGAGCAAGTTCATGCCTGGCTGCCACACATCCAAACACATGGTACAGATTCAGAGAAAGTATGCCAGACAGCATACTTCTCATGGGCGAATATGCACCCTCCCAGAGGTCCTGCTGCAGTCCTGAAGCTTGGGATGGGTTACCCAGGAGGCCAAAGCTAAAAGAAGGGATTGCAGTGGGTAGGAATGATACTACCACCTCACTCCCTAGGGTGCTAAGGACAAGAGGAAGTTGCCCTGAGTTGGAGAGGTGGGAGGCATGTCAGAGCCCAGGGAAGCTGTACATGGCAAAGAAATGGTCAGTGAGGGAGAGGCACCCACACTCTATGCACCCAACCCTCAACTTATGGGGAAATTATCCACTAAAGCTTTCAATTTTTGCCATCTCATGAAAATTCTTACTTCTTTGGTAAAGCTATGAATGAAAAAAGATTCAATTATTAACCCAAACTTCTTCTATCCCCTTGTAATATGTCCAGTTGACAATATATCCACAATATTTTTCTTCTTTTATTGGGGCCTTCATTTTGTTTTGTTTGTTTTTTTTAAATGTTCATTTATTTTTTTGAAGGAGAGAGAGAGACAGAGTGTGAGAAGGGGAGGGGCAGAGAGAGAGGGAGACAGAGAATCTGACGCAGACTCCAGGCTCTGAGCTGTCAGCACACAGCCCCACACGGGGCTAGAACTCACAAGCTGTGAGATCATGACCCGAGTTGAAGTCAGACGCTTAAGCGCCTGAGTCACCCAGGTGCCCCTGTTTTTTTTATTTTTTGACCAGAGTATGGGTATCCACAACTCTAGGAAATCTCAAGACCTCTTCTAGATTTTATTTATTTTTTCTTAAAAATTAATTTACTTACTTTGGGAGAGAGGGAGAAGCAGAGAGAGAAAGAAAGAGAGGGAATCTTGAGCAAGCTCCGTGTTGTCAGTATGGAGCTCGATGTGGGGCTCAAACTCATGAACCTTGAGATTATGACCTGAGCCAAGATCAAGAGTTGGATCGACCAACGGAGCCACCCAGGCACCCCTTCTTTTATTTCTTAAGTTTATTTATTTATTTTGAGAGAGAGAGAGAGAGAGAGAGAGAGAGCGCAAGTGTGGGAGGGGCAGAGAGAGAGGGAGAAAGAGAAAATCCCAAGCAGGCTCTGCACTGTCAGTGCAGAGTCCCTTGCGGAGCTTAAACTCATGAACCTTGATGTCATAACCTGAGCTGAAATCAAGAGTCAGATGCTTAACCAACTGAGCCACCCAGGCTCAGCTCTTCTAGCTTTTTCTAAACTGCACACTACCTCTGAATATCTACCATGGAAAACAATATAGATCTAACCATGTTTAAATATGTGCCAAGTACCACAGTTTAAATAACAGTGGAGTATCAACCGTTTTTGAATATTTATGTTCTAAGCAGTATTCCAAGCAGTTATACATACATATATATTTTTTTAAGCAAAACTATTAATTAAATATTAAAGGAGTAATTCTAAAATTGTACTCGAAACTTTGTGGAAATAAAAGATTAAGATCAACCCTCCTTTAATGTAAATAAGGAAGCAGAATTGGACAAGTATCAAATTGTGGAGGAGAGAAATGCAGTAATCTTTAAAAGTTCCCGGAATTTTTGATGAAGCTTCATTTCCTCATGAATGGTTTATATGCATACAAAATAATATACAATTTAATGGGTATTTGCAACACTGACAACTGCATTTTATTAACTTCAAAGGTTGGCTTCTAGACAATAAATCCAGTATGTTCTAATAATACAGGTATTAAAAATCTGCTACTCACAGAATTATGAATTTGGTAATTACTTCTGAGTTGCATGAAATCATAAAATGTATCAGGTTTTCTCTAACATAATTCTGGTAAAAAAATAAACTAAGGAAGGTAGTTGCAGCTCTTTATTAATATTAAGACCTTTTCAAGGTGTTACAAGGACGTGTTTTACCACCGATTACATTGTTAGAGCTAACTCTAGCAAATACCCTAATTCTGGCTATGTGTATAACTGTAATCACTTTCCAGTTTCACAGAATTAAAAGGGGGGAAACGGAGACTTTCCTGATAAAAAAAAAAGACTTGGTTGAGTAAATGAACACTGGAAAACCTACTAATACTGTGACAATATTATGATTATAAATATGGTTACCTGCTAAAAATTCGAGAAGCTAACTGCAGAAGGAGGAAAATCCCAGAAAGCCCGTATATATTTTTAAAACTGTAGGCTTCCCGCATTCATCAACCCACGCAGCTGTTTCCCTCCTCCTCAAACCAATGAAAATTTGATTAACGTGACAACAAACCTCATTCTAAATTACAGAGATGTTATTAGAGTCAGGGGGAAGGCAGAGGTAGCTACACCTCTCATTCTATCTGAAGATTCACAAGCAGCATTTGGAGGGAAATCTTCAGTCATTCAATGAACAGCATATGAGCATATGTGTCATGAATCATAAGGAGCTCAGAGTCCATTACATCAGTCATACATAAATAGTTTCAGTACAGAGTAAGAATCTCAAAAGTACAAATTCTTTTCGTGTTCTTTCAATGGCAACACATGAGAGGGGGAAGAAAAGTGCAAAAGTATTAAGAGTAAACATCAGTGACCCAGAGCTAACATAAAACAATGCAGCTCTAACTCAGGACTGTTCCAGATAACCTTTTGGGTATGTGGGCTTTTCTAGCAGGTGCAGTCGCTCTTCCAGACCTCCTCTCGCTTAGACTGGAAGTGCACTGCTACCTTAGTTCACACTCCACTTTTAAAAAGCACTGCAGGGGGCGCCTGGGTGGCTCAGTCAGTTGAGCATCCATCTTCGGCTCAGGTCACGATCTCATGGTCCGTGAGTTCGAGTCCCGCGTCGGGCTCTGTGCTGGCAGCTCAGAGCCTGGAGCCTGTTTCGGATTCTGTGTCTCCCACCCTCTCTGCCCCTCCCCTGCTTATGCTCTGTCTCTCTCTGTCTCAAAAATAAATAAAAACATTAAAAAAATTAAAAAAAAAAATAAAAAGCACTGCGGACTTAACCGAACAAAATATCGTTCATTTAAAAGTTTTGCCATTCTGAATTGGGTTGAGAAAAAAAAGTCATCAGAGAATTAGAACCTAGAAAGATCTGCAATACTATTATAGGAGGCACAGTGACCGTCCCTGACTTAACGATGGTTTGACCTAAGATGTTTCAACTTTACCATGCGGGAAAGCTATACACAATCAGTAAAAACCTTACTTTGAACTTGGAATTTTAATTTCTTCCTAAGCTCGGGATATGCAGTGATACTCTCCCGTGATGTTGGGCAGTGGCGTCAGCTCCCAGTCAGCCATGAGATCACCAGGGTTAAACACTGATAGACTTACGGCCCTTCTGTTTGTCACTTTCAGTGCAGTATTCAATCAATTACATGAGCTATTCAACACTTGATTGTAAAAATAGGCTTTGTGTCAGAGGACTTTGCCCAGCTGTAGGCTAGTGTAAGCATTCTGAGCACGTTTAAGGTAGGCGAGGCTAAACTGTGATATTCAGTAGCTTAGGCGTATTAAATGCATTTTCTATTTATGGTATTTTCAAACTATGACACGTTTATCTGGACATGACTCCCATTGTAAGTTGAGGAAGATCTATGTCTATAAGAGTGGAGAATTCAGACTGCTTTATTTACATATACACTTAACTCATTTCTCAAAATGAGAAATGTAGTAAATGAAGTGAAATGGGTATTTTTAAAAATTTTTTACATCTATTTATTTTTGAGAGACAGAGCACAAGTGGGGGAGGGGCAGAGATAGATGGAGACACAGAATCCGAAGCAGGCTCCAGGCTCTGAGCTGTCAGCACAGAGCCCGATGCGGGGCTCTAACTCAACGAACTGTGAGATCATGACCTCAGCCGAAGTCGGATGCTTAACCAACTGAGCCACCCAGATGCCCCTGAAATGGGTATTTTTTTTTTAACATTTTTTATTTATTTTTGAGACAGGGAGAGACAGAGCATGAATAGGGGAGGGGCTGAGAGAGAGGGAGACACAGAATCCGAAACAGGCTCCAGGCTCTGAGCTGTCAGCACAGAGCCCGACGCGGGGCTCGAACTCACGGACCGCGAGATCATGACCTGAGCTGAAGTCGGACGCCCAACCGACTGAGCCACCCAGGCGCCCCTGAAATGGGTATTTTTTAATAACTTCGGTTGACTAAACATAGTCTCACACTTGAAATGTTCAATCAGCAACAGAAAAATGACGGGATGCTGCCTCAGTAATAAACATGAAAATTGTATCTGAAAAGAAGAAATCGTCAAACATCTTGAAGAAGCCATTATCTGAGGCACAAAAGATTTTTCCTCATAAGTACATTCTGAGAGCCTGCAAAATTGGTAAAGATTTAAGAAATTTATTTAGGTTTGAAATGCTACTTTCATAAATTTAATATGTTTGTACTTCCTAGTTTTTGTCCCACTGAAATGTAATTATTTTTATTACAATACCTATATAACATGTTTTAATATGTGTGGGTCATATCACTCTCTCATGAATGCTTCTGTTTCAAAATTTTTTGGATGTGTTTCCTATGTCTATAATCCTCCAGATAAACTTTAAAAGTATTTTGCAAGTCCCTACAAGCTATTGGGATTTTAGCTGAAATTATATTAAATTTAAAAGTTACTTTTGGGAGAACTGACATCTTTAAAATATGAAGATTTCCTCCATTTATTACAGCATTTCTTGTTAGCTTTTGTCCTAGGCATTGCATACTTTTTAGTAGGGCTGTAAATGGCATCTTCTTTATTACATTTTATTCCAAGATTATGGGAAAGCTGGGAATCGCAGTGAAAACGACAGTAAAAGCAAACATTTATATTGTACTAACCATGTGGCAGGCACTGTTCCAAGGCTTTAAATATAATAATGTATTCACAGATGAGGAAACTGAAGTGTGAATATTAAGTGACTTGTCCAAGATTATATAACCAACAGATAAACATCAGAGCCACGATTTGAATTCAGGCAATGTAGCTCCAGAGTTCATGATTTTTATAGATTTTATTTTGTAACTATGTATTTTACTGGTCTCTCATAATAATTTTAATTAATTTTAGTTATTTATATATTTTTTAATATTTTTTAATGTTTATTTTTCAGAGGGAGAGAGAGCGAGTGCACTAGTGGGGGAGGGGCAGAGGGAGAGAAGGAGACACAGAATCCGAAGCAGGCTCCAGGCTCTGAGCTGTTAGCACTGAGCCGGACATGGTCTCGAACTCTCGGACCATGAGATCATGACCTGAGCCAAATCGGACACTTAACCGACTGAGCCACCAGGTGCCCCAGTTTTAATTATTTTTCAAGGGCTGCTTCTACATTTTCCAATAAGAGAATACTATGAAGAAAAGTAACAGACAATTTTATTCTTTTAAAAATATTAAAAATTTCCCCTTCATTTATCAAATTGATAAACAGTTCCCTAATACTGAATAGCTGAATCTTTTTTTTTTCCTTTTTTTTCTTTTTACTGCAGGACATCAATGATTATGTACCTGGTGTGTTTCGTACGTAATAAACGTGTCATCAGTCATTTCTCTCTTGCTCCTTCTACCTTCTTGGCTAACTCAGGCCCTCATCATTTCCAGAATGAGACCAAGACTGGTTAGCCTAGAAAAGACTAGAAAAGAAAAAGACCTGCAACTCCCGAATTCAACCACGGCACTCTGTTAACTTCACTGTCCACATCTCCACACATCTGCCAGATGCTTGTTACAGTCCCTTTGATGGTAAGGCCCACCTCTTCCTCCTCTGCCTAATTTTCCTCTTTGTATCAGAGCCTGCAGCACCGCAAATGTGCCTCCCCTGTAACTCTCCTACATCGTCTTTCTAGAACGTGCTCACTACGGATGCAAGAGGAAGACTTTTTTTTGCCCTGACTTTTTGCAGAACTGGCTTGCTGTCCAGACTGCTTTGTTTCTGGCATTTTCATTAATTCCACGCATATTGTATCTGACAGAATTACTGCTGTGTTTGTTGACAGGACCCTCTGGCCTCCAAACATCAAATGCATGATGTTCCTATCAAACTTGACACCTGTTTTTCATTCCCAGGCATTGATTTTCTACCCACTAGCCAACATATTTCATAGGAAAAACTGTTAGCACTATCTGCAAAGTATTGATTGCAGCAACACTGAAATCCCTACCTGAAAATTTACAGCCTTAATTTCCAGTAGGTTGTATCAGTTATCTCCAAGTGGGTGAGGATTTAAGAGTGTGATCAACATGTGCTAACTAGAATGTTGACTACTGAACAGCCTACACTGCTTGCAACTTACTAAAAAATTGGGAAGACAGAAATACATGCTAAGCAATTGTTTAAGTTCTTCAAAGATCCGATGAAATGGCCGCTGTTATCCAAGGAAAGAATGAAAATACGTACAAAGCATAAACTCTTTCAAAAGAAAAGAAAGGAAAAGAACCCAAAGATAGGAAATGCAAGTTTCCTTATTGCAATATAGGAACGAGAGACTGGGTAGTTTGCAGGTAACCTATTCCAACGTTAGAAGTAGAAAGTCTGTGTTTTGAAAAAGGGTGACACAGAATTTATTACGTTGTATATAAAACATATACAGATTTACCAAGATTTAATCACTTCATTCACCATTCAACAATTATATTGAGGACCTACTATGTGTTGTTATTAGATTAAGAATTTTCTCTGAATCACCTCATCTTGTCCTCATCTTATTCATAAGGTTGAAACTATTTTTCATACTTTTGGGGAAGGGACACCTCACTTAGGAATTCCCTCTGTTCTATCAAGAGGAGACAGAAGAGTTTTCAATAATGGAATTAAAAGGACCTACTTTTTCAAAATTTATTATTTTAAAATAGACATATGACCTTTAAGAGAACCCCAGGGTCAGCATGCTAACCTATTACCATAGGTATGTGTGGTACAGAAACACCATGGACACTCATATACAGGATTCTGTACATGAGGTTTTGAGTAAATTCTCACTTTAAGGAAACGTGGCCAGGGGAGAATTATTAAACAGTTACTTAGAAGTGACTTTGGGTAGTCAATGGATCAGGTTCTAGGCCCGCAAATCACTTTCCATTCTATTCTACATACAGCAATAATTACTGAATACCTCACCATTAGACCCACCACTGTGTTCAGTGCTGCTAGGAATATAAAACTTTGTGTGTTTTTGTGGTCGGTATGAATCTAATATACATGGAACACGTGGCTGAAGATGGTACATAATGTCCACATTGTACTATTCTAAGAAGACAGACATAATACAGGCTGGAACTGGCTTTACAGCTTACAAAGATGATTGGTATCTTGGCTCTCACTTAAAGGAAGAGATGGTCTGAACTGGTTATTCGAAGAAAGAAGGCATTCTAGGTAAGGACAACATCACTGGCAAAAGCTTGATGTGAGATTAGCGTGTCTGGGTCAAGGACCAGGACCAGGTATACAGACTGCCTCAATCACGGGGAAGATCAGATTACCCAGGGCTGCACTCAAACTTGAACTTCATCCCTTGGATATCAGGAACCCACAGGAGGAAAACATTTAATTCAAGAACCATTTACTGAGGCTTTACTGTGTGTCAGGCACTTTGTGGATGCTCGAGACACAAAATGGAGTAAGACATAATCCCTACTTTCAAGGAGCTCACATTCCGTGGTGGAAAGGGACATTTAAACCTGTAAGAGTTACAAAACAACATATCAGGGCAATGACAAGTATATTCAAGGTACGAAAGAGTGCAGAGAAGGAAGAATGAATTCTGAAATGGGACATGAGGGAAGAGTGGTAGGGGGTCAATGCAAGGAAGGCTTCCCAAGGAAGGTCACATGGGAGCCAAGAGTAGAACAATAGACAGATGGTGGCCAAGCAAGCAAAGCTGGGAGGGACACTCCGAGCCTGACAAAAACATCAAGGAGGTCAAAGTGGACTTGAGGTGAAGGAAACTAAAAAACTGAAATCAGAGAGGAAGGTACTGCAGACTCCATTTAGGAAACACATGCACAATCCTTTGTATAAGGAAGCCCAGCCCAGAGCTTCGGAGGAAAAGAGAATACAGAATCCGCCAATTTCATTTTTCTGGAGCATTTAGGTGGATCACAATGTTCTAGAACTAAAAATCAATGGGCCTGAATTGAAATGTTTCACCATTGGAGATGTTACTGCCAAATTATTAAA
The DNA here is from genome assembly GCF_023721935.1 of Panthera uncia. Taxonomy (NCBI): domain Eukaryota; kingdom Metazoa; phylum Chordata; class Mammalia; order Carnivora; family Felidae; genus Panthera; species Panthera uncia. Next base: position 57,369,731 of record NW_026057586.1, on the reverse strand, counting down.
AGGCCTAATGAAGGGGGCTCTCATTTTCAAGACTGAACTCATAATCTTTGCACACTTTGTCTCCCTCCGTTATATACTCTTGGTAAAAACTATTGGCATTCAATTAGCTGAATATGCTAGAAATACAGAAGTCAACTTTCATACCTCACTTATTCCCTCTCCCTTCCCCATGTATGCAATTCAAGTTCTGTGTTTTCTTTCCTAAGAAAGAAACGTCCATTCCATGGATGGACGTCTATTCCAACATCACGAAGCTACCAACTTTTACCTAGACTATTACAATTCGTAACTCCAGTGTCTGATACAGTAGGTACTATATAAATACTAGTTTAATTAATGAATAATTTATTGAATAAAGGAACTGCTAAGTAGGGGTCTAGGAGGCAGCACAGATAATAGTGTATATATGGTTTTAATGGACAAGTTGATCATGCCCATAAATTAAAAACATGTTGAAGGAACTATCTATAAATACAAAAATGCACATGTTGTATCTATATTTATGAATACATTTTTCTATAGTGATACTAAGTGCCAAATATTATGCTAGGATCTACTGGGTGCTCTCCAAAAACCAAAACAAAACAAAAAGACAAGATTATCAGATTAGGGATTTCTCCATCTAAGAATGATAATCAGAAGAGATAATCAGATTGGAATCTGTTTAGAAAGAAAGAAAAAAATGGCCTTATCAAGCAGGATGAAGACAACCAAGCAGTGGGCAGTGGTACAAGGTAACATAGAAGGATGAGGGGGTCGCCTGGGTGGCTCCGTCGGTTAACTGTCCAACGTTGGCTCAGGTCATGATCTCATGGTTCGTGAGTTCGAGCTCTGCATCGGGCTCTGTGCTGACAGCTCAGAGCCTAGACCCTGCTTCAGATACTGTGTCTCCCTCACTGTCCCTCACCCCCCTCTCTTTCTCTCTCTCTCTCTCAAAAATAAATAAATATTTTTAAAAAATTAAAAACGAAACAGAGAAGGAAGAAGAAGGAACGGGAGTTGGGAAAGAGAGAGAGGGGACAGATGGGGCTGGAAGAAGAGCAAGTGGTGGACAGATGGAAAGAAATCCTAATATTTCCTAAGATTTTTTTTTTAAGAGAGAAAGAGCACAAGGGGGGAAGAGGAACAAAGAAAGAGAGAGAGAATCTTAAGCAGGCTCCATGCTCAGCACAGAGCAGGATGTAGGACTTGATCCCATGACCCTGGGAACATAACTTGAGCTGAAATCCAGAGTTGGACACTCAACCAACTGAGCCACCCAGGTGCTCGAAAGCCCGAAGATTTTTTTATTAACAATGTTTCCAAATAGAAGACCTTTCTTTGTGTCTAATCAACTGTCCTCCTAAAACTGTAGTAAACCTATCACTTTACCGTTGGTTCCATTTGTCAAGTTTTCCATACTAATTCAGAAATTAATTCCTCTTTTAAAACCAAATTTTCAAAACTTAAGCTCCTTCCATTTTTTTAAAAGATTCAATTTTAAAGTAATCTCCACACCCGACGTGGGCTTCAAATTTACAACCCCCAAATCAAGAGTCTCACGCTCCACTGACTGAGCCAGCCAGGTGCCCCAAACTCCTTCCAGTTTTACGTTGATTTGTGTTTTTGTTTTTCTATTTTGATATTATTATTTATTTTGCTATGTGGCAAGTCTCTTTAATGTCTAATAAACAGATATTTTTATACATGTATATATTTGGCTATGAAATATGTTAGCAGAAATGAGCAGAATCTGAATAAATAGAAATTTATTTGACTCACAAAATGACTCACAAAGGTTATTACCTCACAAATATACACATTTCCATACAAAATATATTCCAGAGGAATATAAAATCCTAATAACTCTCATATGCCAAAGATGTAGCAACCTCCATTTTCTGAAGGGATAAATTTCTTATTTTAGATTATAAGATAATTATCAAGCCACCTCTCTATGTAAAAACTGAATATAACCAGGAACACAAAATAAGTCCGTTTAATGTATTTATATTAAGATCATAAAACAGATTAAATTCTACGTCACTCAAATTCTGAAAGACTAATCCATAAGTTGATCAAGACTTGATCAACTTTAACAATATTGTACAATGTTTTGCTAGAAGAGAATTGTTTTTTGATTACGAAATTGAGTATTATCAAACGCAAAGGCCTTCTATTTCATAATCATAATACAAAAGAGGGTAAGTTAGTACCAATGAAAATTTGTGTACCATTAAATATCAATAATTTGGGGGATTCGGCATCCATATTTTTAGAAGATTATTATTATTTTAAAAATATTTATTATTTATTTTTGAGAGAGAGAGAGAGAACGAGTAGGGAAGGGGCACAGAGAGGGAGACACAGAATCTGAAGCAGGCTCCAGACTCTGAGCTGTCAGCACAAAGCCTGATGTGGGGCTTGAACCCACAGACTGCGAGATCATGACCTGAGCTGAAGTCGGATGCTTAACTGACTGAGCCACCCAGGTGCCCCTTAAAAGATTATTTGATGGGGAAATAGTTTGTTTCTAAATATATCACCAGGTAGCTTGTAATACAAGCTCTTTATTCGGCGAAGACCACATAAGTCATATTTTAAATGACATGCTTTCATTTATTTTAAGCATACCAAAATCTGCAAATATTAGAACTAAAATAATACACTAAGAAGCTAGAATGAAATTAAGTAAACATAACTACTGTTATTGTTCATTTTACTTTTCTTGAGACTCTTAATAATGTGTGTGATCTTGGATCCTAAGTTTTTTGTACTTAGCATATTCTTATTTCACTACGCAGTACTCCCAAGTATTGTTTTAATTCCTCTATACCATAGAACTTAGAGTTCTAACACACATCAGGTATTGGGAAAAGACTCAAAGACTTGGCTATGTCTAAGCAAATGGAAAAAGAAGCTGATGTTTGATATCATCTGGCTTTCTCTTCCCTAAATCTCCCCGTCTCTTGGCTATACCATTCCCAGAATGTACCTACCATACAAGGAAGCAAAAATAATGTTACAAACTTGTAACCCAGAGGTGTGCCAAGAGACCCTGCCTCTGCAATACCAAAGAAATGTTCTTCAACACCGTACTCTAGTCTAAGGGGGCCCTGTGTCTGTTGTTAGCAATTTCTCTGAAGATTCTTGAGTAGGTAGGAATATATTTTCTCTTCGTTTTGGCTCTGAGCTCTTGGTAAATTCCTTCTGTCAATGAATCTTGTGATTGTTTCCAAGGGCACTGGTGCTGACAGATACTCACTAAACAAACACCTTTTCTCCTGTGCTCTCTGCTGAAAATCTTTTTCACACAGGCATTTACATGGGTAACAGGTCTTGTGGAAGTTCTCGGGGGAATAAAAAGGAACGATTTTATAAAAGACCCATGTAGTAGAGAAATAAATATTAATAAGGATACATCCTTTGGTTCTTTATTATCCTGAAGCTCATCCCTGTCTCTCCTCCCTCCTCCCATCTCAAATCCCTGTTTTTACTTGGAATGGGTTAGCTATCATTTCCTTGGCACCTGAAAACCCACGGCCTTGGGTTCCATACCCAACCAGGCAGTTTACCAAGGTGTTTTCCCCAACGAAGTCCCTTCCCTAGTCTGGGGCCAGCTGTTGGAATAATTAATTTCTTATGTTTATGCAGTTGTAAAATACTTCCTATCATATGATACCCAGACACAGCAAATACATACACAGAAGTATTTGTTGAAAGAATCAACGAATACCTTCTCTGAGTGTTTCCTTTTGCAGAAACTTAAAGAAAATGGCAATGATTAACTCAAAAGAGGAAACTTCTTGTTGTGTATTAGGCAGAGTTTCAAGAGAGAGTTTCAAGAGGTGGTCTTCCCATCCCTCCAGTTACAACCTTTATGTCCCTAGTAGAGGTTAAAGGAGATCCAGAAGTGTCCAGATGTTTTCAGAACAGTTTTTCTCATCCTCGAAATTTGAGATCACTTAAGTCAGTTCTTTTCAAACATTTAGACAAAAGTACTGCTCACAAAGGAAGAAAGAACAGAGAGATCTGAGGAGGCTGGAAGAACCAACTTGTCGCAAACATGGTGCTTCCCTGGACTCAAAATTTTATCTTAAAAATATGCAGACTTGGGATTCTATTCCATAAAAAAAATATATTTAAAGTTTATTTATTTGGATACAGACAGAAACAGCACAAGTGGAGGAGGGGCAGAGAGAGAGGGAGAGAGAGACAATCCCAAGCAGGCGGTGCACTCCCAGCACAGAGCTGGACACAGGGCTCAAACTCACAAAACCCCATCAGATCATGAGCTGAGCTGAAATCAAGAGTCAGATGCTTAACTGAGCCACACCGTCTCCCCTCCATGAAAGTATTTTGAATATAAGATAGAATTATTACTTATCATTGGTTAAAATCACTATGTTAGCAAGGTGCCACTTGTACCCCATAGTTTTGCGTGTGAAGTAGGACACAGGTCTCCAAGTTTGTCCAGTGCAGTCTTAAGTACAAAAGTGATTTGCTGAAACATAGTTACCTGTTAAGTAGAGTGCCCATATGTCCTGGTTTACAACGGATGGTACCAGGTTTGAGCCTGTTATTCTGGAATAATTATTAGTAGCCACACATATCTGAGTCTGGATTACAAAGTCAATGGTTACCCTGTCTATCAGTGAGGAAACTGCCACCATATTCTAGTCTGATAGCTGTCTTAGGCAGAATGACCATACGCCATGGGACAACGAGAATGACAGCCAAGAATGACAGTAAGGCTGTCAGGAATTTGACATCTGAATATTTAATTGAAATAGTCACCTAAAATGAAAGGGAAAATCAACTAATAAAGTTCAAATCAATGGATAGGGTCACTAATACTAAAAAAAGCTGGAAATTAACAATGAGGAAATAAAGATAAAAACAGAGCTTATCTCATAGCAGATATGTAAAATCACTTCTGCCCTCATAATCCACAGATGAGACTTCCTAATGCACATACAGCAGCTTCTACTATTTTTTTTTTCATATGAACCCATAGGGCCAATATAAAGGCATGCATCTAGGCCACTGATCAATAAACACATGATAAGTTGAAGCAGTCATATTGATTACTGACTTTGCTCTCATTCTATTGATTAAAATAATAGAAAAATGCCTTCACCAAAGAGGATAAACCCAAAGTCCAGAAACCTTCATTTGTAGCAGATTCACACCTGTGTGCATATGTATGTATGCTGATAATTTACCATTATAAACTGGTAAATAATTAATTACCCGTTTTTCACTTTGCACATTATCCACCACAATTTTTAAAATGTCCAACTCCAGGGGCTCTGGGGTGGCTCAGTCGGTTAAGCATCCGACTCTTGATTTAGGCTCAGGTCACAATCTCATGGTTTGTGAAATCGAGCCCTGTGTGGGGCTCTGCGCTGACAGTGTGGAGCCTGCTTGGAATTCTCTCCCTCCCTCTCTCTCTCTGCCTCTCCCCTACTCGCATGGGCACTCACCTCTTTCTCTCAAAAATAAATAAACATTAAAAAATGTTCAATTCCAGCCGTTCTTAGTAAACTTAAAGCCTTCTTTGAGGATAACAAAACTTGCCTAACACTGAACTTTTTTCCACCTTTATTGTTGATACAATTGACATATAACGCTGTGTAAATTGAAGGAGTACTGTGTGATGATGTGATAGAAATATATATTGCTAAGTGATTACTTTAATAAAATTAGTCAACACATCCATCACCTCACGCGGTTACTACTTTAGGGTGTGTGGTGAGAACTTCTGCATTTACTCTCTTAGCAACTTTCCAGTACACAGGACAGCACTGTTAACTAGAGTCACTATGCTGTACATTAAAGCTCCAGAACTAAATCATGTTTGAATCAGAAGTTTGTACGCTTTGACCACCTTCAACTATCCCCCACCTCCAAACTTCCCCTGCACCTAGTAACCGACAATCTATTTCTATGAGTTGTTTTTTTTTTTTTTT